>NC_134356.1:252330220-252655220 GCF_048569485.1 Anomaloglossus baeobatrachus | reverse complement strand
AGGACCATTCCTAGGTCCTTTGTTTCCCGCTGTGCAGCATGCATCGCTACAAAGTTTCAGTGTGTGAAAGACTTTGCAGCGACTTTGTTAGCAACTTCCCTTTCAAAAAGCTGCTTATCAACGTCCCCAGCAACCAGCTAGGTCGCTCTGCAGGTCCGGATCGCTGTTGAGTTGTTGGCCAGGTTTGCCTGTTTGACAGCTCACCAGCGACTCAACAGAGACTTAGGGAGGTCGCTGTTACGTCACAAAACCGGTGACGTTACAGCGATGTCCTTTGCGATGTTGCAGTGTGTAAACCCAGCTTTAAGGATAAGATAAATATAGTATTAACAAGATAAGATGTTTAGTGTAGTGTAACTAGAGACCAAGTGTACAGGTGTTAGTGGTAGTTAATTTGATAGCATAGAGAAGGAACAGAGGTAAGTAGTAGAGTGGTTACCAGGGAGGTGGAGACAATGAAGGAGGAGTGAGCAGAGTAGGATAGAAACACAAGGAAGTGAGGAGTGAAGCGGCAGAGTTTCCAGTGAGAGGATAGGGCCAAGAGCCAGGGCCTGTAAAGGAAGAGAGGAATCCTCCTGTGTGTCAAGACCTTACCCAGCAGATGGTCTGTAGCATGTCCTAAAATTGGTGGGATATCGGTGCATAGCAAAACCGCCAGCGGAACCCTGAACTGGTCGGGAGCTGCTAAGTTGTCCGAGTAAGAGACGGCGGACGCAAGGAAAAGTTACAGGGGGAGGAAAAATGTAGTGGATTCTGGAGGATAGTTCCCAGGGCGAGTGCCAGCAAGTTAGAACCCCCCGGGAGAGCAGCAACAGCCCAAGTGGCCCTGAGGCCCTAAAGTAAGACAGAAGTGGTGACCTTCAATAAACTGGCTCAAGGTTCTTTTAAAAGAGAATTTTATGTGCTTTTTGTCAACCTCCCCATCTATGACATGGACCCAGCAAATCAAGTTGAAGGTAGCACCAGATGTAATGAAAGGGCCTCACACCCCATTATGAGCATCACACAAACATACACATTTAATGAAGCAAAGGGAGCCGTTGCTGGCCATCATCTGGCTGCCATCTTCAAAGTACACAAACAGCAACTAAGAAGAACTCAAAGATCACCATAATACAGGATAATGTTCAACTTGACCTCCTAGTATTTGTTTTTGTATTTATATATTTTCTTCTACCTTGATATTCTGTTTTTAATATTTTGGATTAAAAGGCATTTAATGGGTTATGTTTTAGTTGACCAAAAACTTTACAAAAACACACTCAATTCTGATCTCTCAATTCTGCTGTCTTGGGGTTCAACTGAAGTGGATCTGACTCAGCTTTCTTGGCTGCTCCTAAGCATTTAGTCAGCATAGTAATCATAGATCTGATTTTCCCAGTGGACATTTTGGCTTAACCTGTCATTTCAATATTTGAGTCTGACAGAAAACTGCTTAATGAACATTCTTCCTGACCTGACATTGCTTGTTGAGGCTTCCTAAAGAAAAGTTTCACATATTGCATTCACTCAATTTCCTTTTTTTTTATCCATCACCTGTGGAATATGATAATTTTATTCCCATAAAAGTAGTTGAATGGCTATAAAGTAATGCTACTGCTGAGTTGTCAATATGTGTAGACTAAAATGAATGCTCAAAATGAAGAAATGTTGAGAAAGGAGAAAGGATTAAATATATGGATTATAACTATGTACAGTATATAACAAAAGTAAGTACATCCGTCTCATTTTTGTAAATATTTTATTATATCTTTTCATAAGACAACACTAGTGATGTACGAACCTAAAATGTAAAGTTTGAGGTCCATATTGAATACCTAGGAATAAAGCAGGACAATTATACCTAGCGATCTTCCCCACAGCTGTAACTCTGCTTTCGGGTCCGATCATTAGCTCTCATACATCTTCATTGCTTCCCCCGTCCACCTTGAGTCCCGACATCTGTGATTTGTTAGTCAAACTGCACCCTCATCCTGTGTGACAGTGTTTGTGATTGGTTGGATCACACATATTGTCTGTGTCCCTATAGTGGTAGAAAAAAAAATAATTAAAATAATGGCATACGGTCCCCCCATATTTTGATACCCAATGCAGATAAAGCAGACTTCTACGGGTTGCAGCTCCCAGCCATATGCTTATCTTGGCTGTGTATCAAAAAAGGAGGGGCTCCATGTGGCTTTTTAAAAATTAGTTAAATAAATAAAAAAAAAGCCGTGTGGTCCCCCAATTTTGAACAAAATGTGGTTTTCTGACAGGAGATGCAGGTCTCATTGAACTTAATAAGTTTACCTGAGGTGAGTTTACCTGTGGTCACTGGTGAGGTACCATGGGAACCTCTAGCTGTGACTAGAGATAAACTCAGAGACGTCTCTGCTCACAGCTGCAGCTCAGTAAGTGTCTGTCTGAAGCCGCAGTGGGTGGTCATGTTCTCTAATGTGCTCATGTGGCGCCCCTGACCTGGTCAGGCACCACTGAGTACTGCACCCATGCTGGGGGCAGTACAACACAGGCAATCCAGAAGGCTGACCGAAGTGTGGTTACACAGTCGCATAGTAACCAGGTCTCCCACATTGACCTTTGAAGGGACCCCTGGGGAATCCAGGAGGGGGCGCTGCCTCCATCTCCACTCAAGGGGTGTGGTAGAGCGCCTGGTTGCTAGGTTGCGTAGGCAGGCACAGAGGGGAGGGAGTAGTGAGCAAGTCAGTTAGTGCAGCTCAGGGAGAGCAGTCTCAAGAAGCAGACCCTGCAGGCTGTCACGACCCTGACAACGCACGTGCAGTGGTTACTGACAGAGGAGAACGGTCACCTGGTAGTGCCGCCCGAAAACCACCCAAGGCTGGAGGCAAAGCGGTGGCTGAGTACGGGGACTGCCAGGGAGGTACCAGGCCCGCACGGGTTACAGGTTCCCAGAGCAGGGGCCCATTCAGTTGGCCTGCTCAACCTGCAGGTGGGGGTACTTCATACCCTCCACCAAACACCACAGAGTCCGCAGCCACGTAGCAAAGAGAGGGCCCATAGCTCACAAGAGGCAAGCAGCCGGAGTGACCTGGTCCAGGCTACAAGCAAACTGGCCGAAGAAGGGGAGAACAGGCAGCAGCAAGCAACTTCCCTGGGTGATCCCAGCAGGACTTCAAGTCGGGGTCACCCAAAAACACAAGGGCTAGGAAGGCGAGTCAGTAGCCAACCTCACAAGTCAGCCTGAAGGAATTCGTGGTTCACCCTGGTCATCACAGCTTCGCCTGGGTTACTCACCTTCTGCCATCCAACGTGAGTAAAAACCCTGAAAGACAACTTTGCTGTGTGTGTGAGTCATTCTGCGACCTGTGGTTCCACACACCTACACAGGGCTCTGGGGCCCACCTCACTCTCGGGAGGCCACTACAACTGACTGCACCCACCATCAGCCCCAGGCGTCCCCTAATCTGCAGTGGCGGTCACCCTGACCGCAATACCGAGAGTGGCGTCACGAATCCGAATACAAATCAACCTACCTGTGACCAGACTGTCCCTCCACGTGGAGTCCCTGAAGACCCTGAAGGTAATGCAGATCTGGGCTGGGCTCCACACTCACACACTGCAACTTTAGTCTGTAGCAGAGCTGGGCATGTTGTGGGACCTCATGGGGATTACTTCGGAACTGGGGTGTTTGGGGATTAAAAAAACTAGAGAAAGAAGTTTTTTTGCATTTTATTTCAAATAAAGGATTTTTTCTATGTTTGTGATTATTTCTTTTTACTTACAGGATTATTATGGGGTCTCATAGACATCTACCCATTACCCATGGCTAATGTAAGTGTGTTGCCCAGGGATAGGGTGTACTCAGAGCCGGGCCAATGGGGTCGCTTCTAGAGGTATAACGGTGACGTGACCTGGTCTGTGATTCCAGGCTCCACAACAAAAGGGGAATATGTAAAGGGGGATTGTCTGTGACGCCACCCGTGGGTTGCGGTGATGAGATGGTGGCACTACCGCTGCCTCTGGGGACCGTGCCCGGGATTGATGGTGTGGGGCAGCAAGGTGGGATCCCCTCCACGGGTAGGCCCAATTGGGAGATAAAGGGCCTGGCCACAACCGTTTAGGCATCCGAAGTGGAGGTGGTCTCAGAGGAGCGGGTGAGCGACTCACGCCCCTATGTCCCCGAGGGATCGGTCGATACTGCTGAGGGGCTCGGCCTGCTGCCGTCCACCACGCTTTCTCCCTCACTACCCATGGCCGCGGCCAACGCTCCGACCGACCCGTTACCCCTGTCACCGTTAGCGGAGCCCACAGCGTCTGAGGGAGAGGGACCGGACCTGCGACCCCTGGGCCTTACCTTTGTCACCGCCCTGGCACCCGTCTCGGCTTCCATCCCGACTGCGACGGAGATGACGACGGCCCTGGCAGTCCACCCGGCCGCAGCGGAGGCGATCCTCGACCAGGGGCCAGCACCACAAGTCCCGTCAACCGCTCCCAGACCCCGGGCCTCGTCTGAGGCACGGCGAGGATGCGGCTGCCAGGAGGCAGAGCAGGCCACGTCACAGCGGAGTCCCTCATTATCGAAGGTACCGGTCGTAGCCGGCACGGAGGGACTCTGTCTGGGCCCATCCCCCACACCGCCTGAACCGGAGCAAGCAGAAGGTGCTCCACACCGGGAGCGGCAGTAACGGCAGCTGTGCCGCGGGATTGCTGTTTAAAAATGAGGAAAAGAGAAGTTGTTGTCCCCGTTGGGACCCTCAGCACTTTGTTTATCCCATTGAATGAACGTAATCAATTCGAAGTTTCACCAGATTGACGTCCGTTTTAAGGCAAGTTGTCCCCGGAGGGACCCTATGTGTTTTACCACCCACATGAGAAACTGCTCATGAACATGGCCGAGAACTGGCAGGCCACTCACGAACTTGTGGGTTTGTAAATAGTTTGGTGGGCTGGTTTCCGTCCGTGCCGCCTCCGGAGGCAGATTGATGGAAGGGCCCGCAGCAGAGCAGGCTTGGGCCCGGCCACCACCAGGACCGGTGGCCATCCTCCGGGGGTCAGGGGTCCCACTGGACGTGGGGTCCCCTGAAGTGACAGCCGGGTGCGAGTTACCGTACCCGTTCCCGCTCGGGCAGCCTGAACCTGGACTGGGGTAAAGGGGCGCTGCCCACTTCTTAGGGGCAGCATCAGGGCTAGGTTGCTTGGGTGGGAGATCGGAAGACATCCGTCCGTCCGTTATTAAAAATGTTTATATGTGTTGTAACGTTTAAGAGGACCTAAAATATGCTTATGTTTTATGTTTTAACGTTTTTCCCATGTTATTTATATTTTTACAGTTTGAAAAATAAAACCGGTGATGGACGGGCAGCATTTTACCAAGGGGGAATGGGGTGCCCTGGACTAGCCAGGTAACCACAGACAAAACACCCCCCCCGCCCCCAGACAGTTACATTATTCAGACAAAAACCCTTGTTGCCTCCCTCCAGGGTCTGATGTCCACACCAGGTGGGGCGGAGCCAGGCAGTTGGCCCCACCCACTGAGGAGTGCACAGGCATGGAGGCGGGAAAAGGAGACAGATGAGTTTAGGAGATGAAAGTGAGAGGAGAAAAAGGTCTGCGTGTGCCTGGGTAGGAGCCCAAGCACTGACAGCAAGGTTGGCAGACGGTGGTGGCCGTCTGCGGGAGTTGGTGGAACTCTGCGAAGCCGTAAGGACCGGGGCTGGGCGGTGGCCCACCGGTACCGAACCGGGGAGCGGAGTGAAGCTAAGCACATACAGGCAGGGCCATCGGACCCCGACCAGGCTTGGAGCCGCCATCAATAGTCAAATCTGAATGTGACAGGAACCCCAGGGGTTTCCTAACAACCAAGTCCCGATTGAAGGCAACCGTCCGCACCGTGAGGATATACAGCCACCGCCACCGGCTAGAGATCCAAGGGCCAGTGCCTGCGGGCAAACGGGCTCCTCTGGCACCTATACGCCGGGGAGCGGACTACCATTGGGAAGCCAGCGGAGTCACCACAGTACACAAAGGTGCACGGAAAGACAGCCGCCATCACCTGTCCGGGGAGAGAGACACTGCAGCCGGCTGTGGGACTCGTCCATCCAGCCGTTTGGTTTACCGGAGACTTTGTGCATTTGTTGCTGAGTGAGTACACCAGTGCCATCCGCGCTGTCCCTGCAACCCTGCACCTCACCAACCCTGCCTCCCCGTCACACCACCGGGACCACCCACCCTTACCTACAGAGGGGGAAAACAACATCCCAGCTGCTCCCTACCATCGCTTCCGGGATCCCTGTCACCAGCAGCGGTGGTGCCCATCTTCACCACAACCCGTGGGTGGCGTCATGGACTAAATCCCCAAACAAACCACCCCCTTTTCACTCACGGGCGAGGAGCGCCGCTCGAGTCCCCGGATCTGGCCCACCGCTCGAGCCACCGAGCAGCAGCCGCAGTGCCGGACCCGAGCGTTAGCGAGAGCAGCGCCCCGCCGCCCGCGACATGTGCATGACAGCTAATGATCGCACCTGGAAGCAGTGTTACAGGTGCGGGAAAGTCGGTAAAGTTTAGAGTCAGATTGTTCTGCCGAGCCCAATGTATTTTTAGTCCGCGCTGTCTCGGTGAACCCGAATATCCACAAATTCACAAATTTACTCATCACTAATTGTAACGGGGTGCCAGGGGTGCCTCTAGGCTTGTAGTCGTGGCCCCTTCTGTCAGGCTTACCCCTGGCTCCGCCGTCACTATCGGGACGGGAGATGTCTTGGTGGGGCAGAGTGTGGTGGTGCAGATGTCGTCCGGCGCACAAATACTCTTCAGGCATGGTTCAATGCAAATAACAAACATGTTTTATTCTTCGCAATTCTCCACACTTGGCAGTAACAAAACACAGTGCTGTGGCGCTTCCTTTAGCTGAGGGAAAGCCTGCCCTAGCGTCCCCTCAAGTGGGTGACTTGCCTGACTACTCCTCTTCGCCCGGCTCCCACTTCTGGCTACCCACAGCCCGGACCCACACCGGGACTGCTTCGCACTATGAGGTTCCGCCCGCTCCTTTTCTCTCCGGCTTCCCTGTTCTTCCAGCTCCCTTCTTTCTTTCTTTCTTTCTTTCTGCCCACTCAGCTCCACACTCTGCCCCTGGCTGTTTCTTCTCTCCCGTCCCGGACACAACTGCCTTCAGCACACACTTCCTTTTCCCCTAAGCTGCCGGCTCCTCCTCCCTCCTCTACAGTTTCTATGGGGACAGCATTAACCACTTCAGAGAAAACCTGTGCTTCCTTGTAAGGGGTCTGCCCACCCCTTACATACCTCCCCTCTTTAAGCCTAAGCCTCCCGGCAAGGCACAAATCTAAAATCACATTTTAAAACTAAACAAAGTCATTTTAATGAAACTGCGAACATGTTCACCTGAGGGCACCCGCAAGGGCACACCAGTCCAGCGCCCGAAGTTCCTCCTGGAAGCTCCCGGTCTTAGTCGTGCCCAGATGCCGTCGGCAGGCACTCCCGGTCTTAGTGGAGTTTCTGCCCGGAGGCTTTTGCAGCACTCCCGGTCTTAGACGTTAGCTGGCAGGAACACAACTCGGCAAAAATCTTCTTAACAACGCGGAGGGAGCCCCTGGCTCAGTCCAGCATCAGGCTCTCTTCCGGGCTCAGCAACTTGAACGGTTACAAACAACACACCTTCTTCCGGCTCAAAACAACGCCGGTGTTGAACAAAAACAGGCCCGCCATCTTCCGGTCTTGAAAAGTCACTCCGGATGATATGCACGTTGCCATTCGGCTCGTTGGGCCTGCACGTACTCCGACAGGGACTGTCCGGGCAACCGGCGCAGCCTCTGGAAGGGCTCGTAGTTGGCGGGTTGCTCCAACGTCTCGGGTGGTAGAGTTCAGCTAGCACCGGTCTTTGCTGCGACCGCCGCAGGTATTGGCATTCCTCCCACTCGATTTCCTGTTGCCACTGTGCGGCTTCTTGTGTAGTGGGCCGCTCCGGTCCTCCTGGCACAGCCGGTAGGTTAAGGGTGGGTCCTTCCGCAGCCGTCGTCTGCTTCGGGCGTCCTCTGCCCAGGCTAGTCGCTACTAGTGCGGCTACCGCAGCTTGCTGTCTTCCTGGAGTTTCCATCTTGCTCGGAGTCAGCATTTCTGGTAATGGCGTCGGGGTCAGTGGAGATGCTGGAGGAAGTGGAGGCGGGCTTACTTTTCCCGCTCTTGGGTATACTCCACCCCCAGTCTCACACATCAGGTCGACCCCTACGCGGCGGTTCTTCTTTTTCTCTGGAACACCGCCCACTTCACATATCTTCCTTCGTGCCCTGGGACCGGCACCTCCCCTCTTTGGGCGGAGTACTCCGAACTTCTTTTTCGGCACCGGCCAGCCCCAGGCTCTTCTTTTGGCGCCAATTCTGCGCACGCTTTCTGTGTCTTCACAGACAACGGCCATCTTGCCGCCATCTTGTGCCCGGTCCAACGCCTTAGGCACTTCTTCCTCTTCCCACCATGGGATCGGGACTCTTTTCCAATAATCTGGATCCAGTGTCCTCGGCATCACTTGATCTCCTTCTTCTTGGAGCGGGACCCCTTGCATATGGTCCGGATCCTGCCGACTACGCCACATGTAACGGGGTGCCAGGGGCGCCTCTGGGCTTGTAGTCGTGGCCCCTTCTGTCAGGCTTACCCCTGGCTCCGCCGTCACTATCGGGACGGGAGATGTCTTGGTGGGGCAGAGTGTGGTGGTGCAGATGTCGTCCGGCGCACAAATACTCTTCAGGCATGGTTCAATGCAAATAACAAACATGTTTTATTCTTCGCAATTCTCCACACTTGGCAGTAACAAAACACAGTGCTGTGGCGCTTCCTTTAGCTGAGGGAAAGCCTGCCCTAGCGTCCCCTCAAGTGGGTGACTTGCCTGACTACTCCTCTTCGCCCGGCTCCCACTTCTGGCTACCCACAGCCCGGACCCACACCGGGACTGCTTCGCACTATGAGGTTCCGCCCGCTCCTTTTCTCTCCGGCTTCCCTGTTCTTCCAGCTCCCTTCTTTCTTTCTTTCTTTCTTTCTTTCTGCCCACTCAGCTCCACACTCTGCCCCTGGCTGTTTCTTCTCTCCCGTCCCGGACACAACTGCCTTCAGCACACACTTCCTTTTCCCCTAAGCTGCCGGCTCCTCCCCCCTCCTCTACAGTTTCTATGGGGACAGCATTAACCACTTCAGAGAAAACCTGTGCTTCCTTGTAAGGGGTCTGCCCACCCCTTACACTAATGATGATCTAATGTTATCAAATTCTGTGAAGTACCTGTGGGTTCAAAATGCTCACTTGTGTGGGGGGGGGGGGGGGTACTGCTGTTTGGGTACCTTATGAGCCCTGAAAATGTGTCATGGTGCCCACAATCCATTTCAGCCAAATTTGCTTTCCAAAATTCAAATGGTGTCCTTACCATCCGAACCCAGTCGTGTGACCAAACAGAGATTTCTGACCACATGTGGGTTATCAGCATGCTCAGAAGAAATTGGCTAACACATTTTGGTGTCCATTTTCTTGTCCTATTTCTTGTAAAAGTGAATAAATTGGGGCTAAAGCAGCATTTTTAGGCAAAATGTAAATGTTTTTTTTCACTCCACTTTGCATTCATTAAGGTGAAGCACCTGAAGGGTTAATAAACTTATTGGATGTAGTTTTGAGCACTTTAAGGGGTGCAATTTTTAGAATGGTGTCACTTTTGGGTATTTTCTGTCACCTAGGCCTATCAAAGTCACTTCAAATGTGATCCCTAAAAAAATGGTTTTATAAATTTTGTTGGAAAAATGAGAAATTGCTGATGAACTCTTCTAACTCCCTAACAAAAAATATGATGTTTCAAAAATAGCGCTGATGTAAAGTAGACATGTGGGAGACGTTTTGAATAACTATTTTGTGTGACACAACTCTTTCGTTTAAGGACATAAAAATTCAAAATTTGAATATTGCGAAATTTTCAAAATTGTCCCCATATTTCAAATTTTTTTTTAACTAAACAAAAAATATCACCATAAATTTATCACTAATATGAAGTACAATATGGCACGAAAAAACATTGAGAATCACTGGGATCCGTTGAAGCGTTACAAAGTTATAACCTGTGGGGTTAAGGTCAAAATTAGCTCCATCATTAAAGGGTTAAAATATGTTTTCTCTGAAATAGAAAAATATATTATGCAGCCGAACTGTCAATAATGCTGCTGGTGGTTAAGTCAGCAGAAATCTACTAAAAGTTTCCCTTTAAGTCCTCAGCTCCGATACGAGCATGAGCCAAGTGTGATGCGACTGTGAAGGTACAGAGAAGAGGGAGAGATTACTGTCTCCCTCTTCTCCACAGCCTGTCTCTGAGTATATCGCACTACACTGATGACATCCGAGTGCAGTACAAAGTTTCTTGTATGGGTGCGTGTGAGCCGAGACTACAAAATGCAGCATGCTGCAATTCATTTTTTATGCTGATATGGCATGAGAAAAGAATCGCAGATGGACACCGCCCCATAGTTTTACATTGGAGTAAGTGCAATCCGATGTTTTATGAGATTGCACTCGCCCGTGTAAAATGCAAGTGGAGCCGAGGCCTTATGCTCACTGCATCTCAGAAAAGTCATGCGACTACAACAATAACCATTGTTTGCATAGAAATTCAGATTGGTTGCTCATTGCTGTTGGGGACTAAAACAGTAAATAATTCATTACAGACAGAATTAATCCTTATTATTATTATTCATGTTAAATTTTTCCCTGCTGCAAGTGGAGTATGTATTATGAACAGTAGACATATGCTAATTACTGTATTTATAGCCTCAAGATTGGAAAATATATTTTGCTACCTTCTAAGTAGGCTTGAAATAAGGTTTGTGCCCATGGTTGGAAAGGCACTGTTTAACGTAATGCAATATTGCTAAATGAAAAAAGTAAAAAAAAATTTAATATAGCAATTTAAGATGTTTTGTTGCCTGCAGATAGCCAGATTATTAGATTTCTAAGCTACTTAAATATCCAAACAATAATGATAGCATGCCAATGCATATTTACAGGAACATCATTACTTGAGTCCTAAATTGTCCAAAAAATATCCTGCATCTCCGTTGCTTATGGGTTTTAAACAAAAGTGTCTTCCTACAACTGTGCACTTATGTGGCGAGCTGATTTTTGGTATTATCCACTTACATAACATACAACTCAATGAATATGTTATATACAGTACAGACCAAAAGTGTGGACACACCTTTATCATTCAAAGAGTTTTCTTTATTTTCATGACTCTGTAAAATGTAGATTCACATTGAAGGCATCAAAACTATGAATTAACACATGTGGAATGAAATACTTAACAAAAAAGTGTTAAATAGTGATGAGCGAGCATGCTTGTTACTACTCGGTACTCGCACGAGTATCACTGTACTCGGGCTACTCGGCGGGTACCGAGTAATTTTGCAATACTCGTGCTTTACTCGTGGTCTTCATTTCTGCATGTTGGCGCTCTTTTGAGAGCCAGCCCTCATGCAGGGATTGGCTGGCAGACCACTGCAATGCCACAGCCCTGTTAGTTGTGGAATTGCAGTGATTGGCTGGCCTGCACAGCGTGACCGAGCCTTTATACCGGCCGGCGCGCTGTGCTCTGTACACAGCCATCTCATATTCCCTGCTTTCCACGCCCACAGGCGCCTATGATTGGTTGCAGTGAGACACGCCCCCACGCTGAGTGACAGGTGTCACACTGCACCCAATCACAGCAGCCGGTGGGCGGGTCTATACTGTGCAGTAAAATAAATAAATAAATAATTAAAAAAAACGGCGTGCGGTCCCCCCAATTTTAATACCAGCCAGATAAAGCCATACAGCTGAAGGCTGGTATTCTCAGGATGGGGAGCTCCACGTTATGGGGAGCCCCCCACCCTAACAATATCAGTCAGCAGCTGCCCAGAATTGCCGCATACATTATATGCGACAGTTCTGGGGCTGTACCCGGCTCTTCCCGATTTACCCTAGTGCGTTGGCAAATCGGGGTAATAAGGAGTTAATGGCAGCCCATAGCTGCCACTAAATCCTAGATTAATCATGTCAGGCGTCTCCCCGAGATTCCTTCCATGATTAATCTGTAAATTACAGTTAAAAAACACACACACCCGAAAAATCCTTTATTAGAAATAAAAAACACTAACAAAGTCCCTCATTACCAATTTATTAACCCCGACAAACCCTCCATGTCCGGCGTACTCCACAGTCCTCCAGCGTCGCGTCCAGCTCTGCTGCATGGAAGTGACAGGAGCTGCAGAAGACACCGCCGCTCCGGTCACCTCCACGCAGCTAATGAAGGGAATAGCGCGATCAGCTGCTGTCAGTCAGGTAACTCCCGGCCACCGCTGGATCCAGCGGTGGCCGCGATTAACCTCAGTGACAGCAGCTGATCGCTATACTCACCTCAGTTGGTGCATGGAGCTGACTGGAGCGGCGGTGAGTAGCGCGATCAGCTGAGCTGTCACTGAGGTTACCCGCGGCCACCGCTGCATCCACCACTGGATCCAGGTAACCTCAGTGACAGCTCAGCTGATTGCTATACTCATCTCATTAGCTGCGTGGAGGTGACCGGAGCGACGGTGTATTCTGCAGCTCCTGTCACTTCCATGCAGCAGAGCTGGACGCGACGCTGGAGGACTGTGGAGTACGCCGGACATGGAGGGTTTGTCGGGGTTAATAAATTGGTAATGAGGGACTTTGTTAGTGTTTTTTATTTCTAATAAAGGATTTTTCGGGCGTGTGTGTTTTTTAACTGTAATTTAAAGATTAATCATGGAAGGAATCTCGGGGAGACACCTGACATGATTAATCTAGGATTTAGTGGCAGCTATGGGCTGCCATTAACTCCTTATTACCCCGATTTGCCAAAGCACCAGGGTAAATCGGGAAGAGCCGGGTACAGCCCCAGAACTGTCGCATCTAATGTATGCGGCAATTCTGGGCGGCTGCTGACTGATATTGTTAGGGTGGGGGGCTCCCCATAACGTGGAGCTCCCCATCCTGAGAATACCAGCCTTCAGCCGTATGGCTTTATCTGGCTGGTATTAAAATTGGGGGGACCGCACGCCGTTTTTTTTAATTATTTAATTATTTATTTCACTGCACAGTATACACACACCGGCTGCTGTGATTGGGTGCAGTGAGACAGCTGTCACTCAGTGTGGAGGCATGTCTCACTGCAACCAATCATAGGCGCCGAAAAGCAGGACAGCAGGGAATAGGAGATTGATTAATGAGCGGCCGGCTTTTTCAAAAGAGGAAAAGCCACCGGAGTTTGAACAGCTGTGCAGCGCCGCGGCAGTGATCGGGGAACGGTAAGTAAGAGAGAGGGGGGGGGAACTGACCGACAGACTGTGAGAGGGGGACAGACAAGACAGAGAGAGACAGACCGACGGACTGAGGGAGATAGAATAAAAAAAAAAAAATGACCGACATCGCTAGTAAAAAGCACAAAACGTGCGTTTTGGACATCGGAGTGCCACACAAGGTTTTCATGTAAAATCTTTCATGTATTAATCTCAAAAAGTAACATACATTAGCTCTATCTCACTATTGGGTATGTGCCCTTAACATTTCCGCCATGAAAATTCATTTTGGTGTCATTTTGGAAGGTTTTCTGGTGAGTCCGTAAAAATGGCGTAAAACTTGGACAAAATTGTTCACAGCTGTGACTTTTGAGTGATAAATGCTTCAAGGGGTCTTCCCCATGCTGATGCCATGTCATTTGAGCACTCTTCTGAGACTTTTGTGACATTTTTAGGGTTTCTACATGCTGCCGGGGGGTCATTTCACAAAAATACTCGGGTCTCCCATAGGATAACATTGGGCTCGGTGCTCGGGCCGAGTACACGAGTATCTTGGGAGGCTCGGCCCGAGCTTCGAGCACCCGAGCTTTTTAGTACTCGCTCATCACTAGTGTTAAACAACTGAAAATATGTCTTATATTCTAGGTTCTTCAAAGTAGCCACTTTTTGCTTTGATTACTGCTTTGCACACTCTTGGCATTCTCTTGATGAGATTCAAGAGGTAGTCACCGGAAATGGTCTTCCAACAGTCTTGAAGGAGTTCCCAGAGATGCTTAGCACTTGTTGGCCCTTTTTCCTTCACTCTGCGGTCCAGCTCACCCCAAACCATCTCGATTGGGTTCAGGTCTGATGACTGTGGAGGCCAGGTCATCTAGCGTAGCACTCCATCACTCTCCTTCTTAGTCAAATAGCCCTTACACAGCCTGGAGGTGTGTTTGGGGTCATTGTCCTGTTGAAAAAAAAATGATGGTCAAACTAAATGCAAACAGCATGGAATAGCATGCCGCTGCAAGATGCTGTGGTAGCCATGCTGGTTCAGTATGCCTTCAATTTTGAATAAATTCCCAACAGTGTCACCAGCAAAGCACCCCCACACCATCACACCTCCTCCTCCTTGCTTCACGGTGGGAACCAGGCATGTAGAGTCAATCCGTTCACCTTTTCTGCGTCGCACAAAGACACGGTGTTTGGATCCAAAGGTCTCAAATTTGCACTCATCAGACCAAAGCACAGATTTCCACTGGTCTAATGTCCATTCCTTGTGTTCTTTAGCCCAAATAAGTCTCTTCTGCTTGTTCCCTGTCCTTAGCAGTGGTTTCCTAGCAGCTATTTTACCATAAAGGCCTGCTGCACAAAGTCTCCTCTTAACAGTTGTTCTAGAGATGTGTCTTCTGCTTGAACTCTGTGTGGCATTGACCTGGTCTCTAATCTGAGTTGCTGTTAACCTGCAATTTCTGAGGCCAGTGACATGGATAAACTTATCCTCCGCAGCAGAGGTGACTCATTGTCTTCCTTTTCTGGGCCGTCCTCATGTGAGGCAGTTTCTTTGTAGCGTTTGATGGTTTTTGCCACTGCACTTGGGGGCACTTTCAAAGTTTTCCCAATTTTTTGGATTGACTGACCTTCATTTCTTAAAGTAATGATGGCCACTCGTTTTTTTTTACTTAGCTGCTTTTTTCTTGCCATAATACAAATTCTAACAGTCTATTCAGTAGGACTATCAGCTGTGTATCCACCAGACTTCTGCACAACACAAATGATGGTCCCAACCACATTTATAAGGCAAAAAATCCCACTTCTTAAACTTGACAGGGCACACCTTTGAAGTGAAAACCATTTCCGGTGACTACCTCTTGAAACTCATCAAGAGAATGCCAAGAGTGTGAAAAGCAGTAATCAAAGCAAAAGGAGGCTACTTTGAAGAACCTAGAATATAAGACATATTTTCAGCTGTTTCATACTTTTTTGTTAAGTATTCCATTCAACGTGTTAATTCATAGTTTTGATGCCTTCAATGTGAATCCACAGTTTTCAGAGTCATGAAAATAAATAAAACTCTTTGAATGAGGTGTGTCCAAACTTTTGTTTTTTACTATATATATATATATATATATATATATATATATATATATACTGCAATAGCAGGATATCCTTTAGCCACGGAGTGCAAACCAGTTTCTATTCACTGTCAGTATGCATAGATCTTAAAGTACTCATTTGTAGAAATTATCATGATTATGAACATACAACTATGTTGTATAGGTTAATATGTTGTCTAGGTTAATATTAACATATTAGTTAAAGATGAGGGAATAAATTCAAGTGGAATTGAATTCTACTAGAATTTTACAAAATTCCAAATTCGTCAAAATATGGGTTGTTTTAAATTCAATTCCATGCGGATTCAGCAAACATTGTGGCATCTAATCTACATTTTTCAGAACAGTATAAAGCCATCAAAACATTAAAAATATAAGAAAAAACCTTATACTCATCTTTTAGTTCCCTTCCTTACTCACAGCCACCCATCCAGTCCTCATTACATTTTTGGATCGGCGTCAGCAGAACTCAAATCCCTGGTGCCTCAGTCGCTATGCTGAGGCATCCTGGTTTGTTAGACATGGGAGGGATCTTCACACGCGCTCATGAAGGTTGCGAGCCATGATGTCATGTCATTTTTATTATCAGGTATTTTATTCTAATTCCCTCTTTTGAGGCATTCATCGTAGAACCATTCTCTAATCGATATTCATTCAGAGATAACGTGACACCAATTCTCACCCACATATGTATATACAGGACCTTTGCATAATTGTATACCCCTTCACCGGTATAAACTGTGTCCCAGATGAAGGCTCTTTATAGAGCCGAAGCATCAGACGGAATTTTCGTTTGAGAACTGTTACACGACTTGGTTGTCACTTTTGTATATATTTAATAAAATCACAAGCATACACAAGCAATCCATTGACTGGTATACCTTTTTCTCGACTGTGTGCCGGAATTTTTTCTATATATTTATTATCAGAACTCTGACTGCTACTGGTATCCCTGCTGGATCAGTCCCTTAGCAAAGCATTAATAAACAAGGGGTACCCTTTAAATGTAATGTACCGGGCCATGAACTTAGGTCATTACAAACAACAGAACAAAAACAGAAGTATATAGCCTAAAATATCAAATTTTATTAATACTGTCCACAACAATTAAAGGTATGTTAACAAAGATATAAAAACCAGACAGACCAATAGACAATAATATACAGTTGTGCCGCCCCTGTAGCAGTCGAACTGCTTGGATCCGGGGTTGCTGTGGCTCGAGGGTCTCCAGACCCGGGGGCTTGCGGCCACTTGAATATAAAAGGGGGTATTTATAGGGGATGAATGTTCGTGACGCCACCTGTGGGTTGCAGTAAAGGGGAGTATCGCCGCTGCTGAAGGTAGTACCGGGGCAGATGGTGTGGGGGCAGCCAGGTGTCAGTCCCTCCGCAGGTAGGGAAGGCCTCGGACAGTGGGGATTTGATAAACGGGTGGCTTGGCTTTGGAAAGCAGGGTGCAGGGGTCAGATTACTCACTGGGTAGTCGTGGTGCTGGATTAGGTGGAATAAGCAGACACTCACACAGATGGTAAACCAAAGTCTCTAGGCACCGCAGTCTCTACATCCAGGTCCCGCTCCCACCATTGTCACTTGATAAGTCTGGAGCCCTGCCTCCATGCATAAATGGATTGACCGTGGTGGCCCCTCGGCTTGAAGCTTTCGGGGCCCCACTACCCGTGTGTATGGCAGCTGTGCTTTCGATGGCTGGCACTTGGGATTTTAGTGGGTTGTGTAGTTTGGAGAACCCTATCCCCCACGTTGTGCTGATGCCTTCAATCTCTGAACTCTTTGGGAAAGTTCATAAAGAGACCATCCTCCACAGGTGAATTATCAGGTTGCGTGAAGCTACTCCCTGATCTAGGGTCCTGTACCTCGCCGTGCTCGGTACCGTTCCGGTTACTGGACTTCTGGTGCCGACTGTTCTCCAAAACTATGTCTGTTACACGTCTCCAATACCCTGTGACCGAGTTTCCGACTCCTGTGGTCCCGGACCACCATCTGCGACTCAGCCTGTTGCCTCCCTGGGAGCTCCATCTCCCCTGCTCCTCACTCTTTGATTGCTGTAACTGAACTCCTTGTCTCCCCTCCCACCAGTCTGCCTGATCCCTAGGTGGGCGGCCCTGCTCCAACCTGACCAACCAACTGGTGTGTCTGTACAGTTCTGGTGTGAGGTGTGGTTTGCATTTGTAGTCCGGGTATTAGTGACACTGTTGATGGGAACCTGGAATCATGGGGGGGTAGGCCCTGCACCCAAGGGGACAGGATGTAGTTCCCTGTAGCACCCTGATGTAGTCAGGGGCACTACATTCTCCCTTGGTTAAACGTCGCTCGTCCCCGAGCTACCAGACACCTAGAGTTTTATTAAAACTATAATTGGAAAAAGATAACAGATTAAATATTCTTCCCACACAGGGGAGGTAATGCACTTTAATGTTACAAACTCTCAGAGTTTAACTTAAGAACATCTGGGAATGCTACCGGTTGTAGCGGTAGCTAGTAGCTCAGCCTACTCTGCTGCAGCTCCTTCCTACGACAGTCCATTCCCATTGTCCCTTTCCCTTCAACCTGTCATCCAAAACACCTGAACCCTGGTGCCACCGCTAGCCATGGTGTCGCACCACCCTAAGTTCCTTACTGTGTCCATGGTGACGGGGACTGAACCCCGGTGGTTCAAGGGATGACTCTGGTAGGCACAAGAGGTGCAACTATGTACAAAAAGCACAGGTTCGTGCTGGCTGCTGTCAGTCCTGCAGCCATGGTCCATTGTTAACGTTTAATCAGCAGAAAATCAGGTGACTTTCCCGGTTAATTTATACTTTTCAACATTTTTGATTGTGCAGATTTTTAAACATTACAACATCATAATAGATAGCATTTTTAATGAGGTAGCTGGGTTTCGCTACCATTCCTCTCTGAATCTAAGTGGGGGTTGCCCAAAATTAACACGGGTTGACCTCAACTCCAGACTTTCCTTTAGCCCCTGTGGTGTGGCAATGTCTGCTACATGTTCCTCACTACTGGTAGCAGGTGTTGCTGGTAAGAGCCTACGTGTTCATGGCAGAGGTATGGGTACTACTCTAGGTGTGGGGATGGGTGCAGTGTCAACAAGCCTCTCCTGCTCTGGTTCTTCCATGGGTTGTGGGAATGTTAGTACAGGGATGATCACTGCTCCATTGTGCATAGGCCAATCTTCTGGGAAATCACCTAGGATAGTATGGATTGTTTTCTTTTTCCTCTCCAGGACTTGAGGCTGAGGTCGGACTTCATCTTGTACTTTTTGGGGTTCTGGGCACTTCTTCAAGTGATCTCTGGAAATTGCAGATATCGTCTATTCTTGATCCTTGCTGATAAGGCAGGTCTTCTGGTTGTCAAAGTTCGAGAGTTGCACCGCATAAGGCTCCTTTTCCTATTGGTCATCCATCTTGTGTAGTTTCCTCTTTCTCTTCAATAGTACTTCACCTGGTGAAAAGGGAGCAGCCTCCGCTTATTTGTTGAAGCTCCTTTATTGTTTCTCTCTGCTTTGGTTCAAGTTCTGTGCAACATACTCTTGGATTTGTTTGTATTGGACTTGGCGTTTCAAGTCCCAATCTGTAGTTGGTGAGGTGGTTTCAGGAGTTTCAACTTCCATCTCCAAGTCGACTGGCAACCTTCCAGGTCTGGCCGGCATGAGGTAGGCAGGGGTACATTTGGTGGAGCTCACGGGAATATTATTATACATATCAATGAGATCTGGCAGTTTTTCAGGCCACAGATTCTGCTCCTTGAGTGATAGAGTCTTTGAACAGATTGATGACTAGATGGTTCATCTACTCACACATCCCATTTGTTTGGACATGGTAGGGTGTAGTGCGTATCTTCTTACACCCATGCAGGCTGCAAAATTCCTTGAAGACTTCGGCTTCAAAGACGGGACCTTGATCTGTGAGGACTTGATCCGGATAACCATGTGGTCTACAGAAATGCGCTTGGAAGGCCTTCGCCACTGTGCTGGCAGTTAGATCTTTGATAGGTACCACCAGCAGGAATCTTGAATAGTGATCCACCATCGTGAGTGCATAGGTGTAACCACTCCTGCTAGGCGTGAGCTTGACATGGTCCAGAGTGACAAGTTCCAATGGCTGATTAGTGACTATTAGTTGTAGTGGTGCTCGTGGTGTAGTGGTGCCATCTTTTCTCCATAATGCACATTCCTCAATGGTGATTCTCATTCTGACCCAGTAAAACCGATCCCTCAGCAGCATCTCCAACTTCTTCCAACCAAAATGTCCAGCTCTGTTGTGGTACGCTTATAAGACCACTGGCACATATGATTGAGGTATCACTATCTGGCATACCCTCTCATGCGTTTTAGGATTAATGAGACTTCTACACAGCTTGCCTCGATGCAGGTACAATCAGCTTCTTTCCTTTAACAGTCTCTGTGCTTCCTCCGGGGCAGTTGGTTCTAGATTTGAATCAGCTTGTTATATCAGTGCCTTGATCAGTCTAATGGCAGGATCATTATCTTGTGCTTCATGCCAACCGTGATGGGGTAATGGGTTCAAGATTGCTGTGAGATTGAGGCTTCTCCAGGCTGTCAAGTCGATGGAAGGCTGGTAATTCAATCTCCTCCAACTCGTCTCCATCTCTCCCATCATCAGGAAAATGAGGCATTCGGGACAACGCATCAGCATTAGCTTTCTTGCAACCGGCTCGGTACTTTATAGTGAAATCGTAGTTCGCCAGCCGTGCTACCCAACATTGCTCCAGGGCTCCAGCGATTTGCCCGTGATGCACAAATGACGGGGGCGGGTATGATTGATCGTGAAATCGCATGAACGGTTGACTCGTGTAAAGCAGGCATAAGTCTGTTACACCTCTCCAATACCCTGTGACCGGGTTTCCGACTCCTGTGGGCCCGGACCACCGTCTGCGACCCAACCTGTCACCTCCCTGGGAGCTCCAACTTTCCAGCTCCTCATTCTTTGAGGGCTGCAACTAAACTCGATGTCTCCTCACCCACCAGTCTGCCTGACCCTTAGGTGGGCGGTCCTGCTTCAACCTGACCAACCCACTGGTGTGTCTGTACAGTTCTGGTGTGAGGTGTGGTTGGGATTTGTAGTGCGGGTGTTAGTGACACTGTTGATGGGAACCTGGAATTATGGAGGGTAGGCCCTGCACACTGGGGGACAGGATGCAGTTCCCTGTAGCACCCTGATGTAGTCAGGGGCACTACACAATGTACCAAACTTATTTGAGAAATATCTCTATGAAAAAGTGCCAAGTGTATCTAGTACAGACAGTAGCAAAAATAGAAATAGATATTACATATATATAAAACTTGATAACATTATACTATGTCATTGCTATAAAATTACAGCATAATACATACAGTGATTGTAGTTAAAGTTTATCACATACTGAAAGGAAATTGTTCATATACCAAGTGTGGTGAGCTAAATCATTAAAGATATTATTATGTCCTAATCTACAATTTCCTCCCAGTATAAAACCATATGTGCAAAATCGCTATGTGTAACTATTGCACCAGCCCCGCATTAGGAATATAGCAAACAGGTGAATATAACCAGCTGGGAAGGATAAACAGTTACCTGACTAAGGCAGATAAGGTCCTAGTTCAATGTATAATTAAGTGGTTAGACATGGCTATTGCATCAGGCCCGTTGAAAGGTTCAAAGGCAAATAGGCGATAGCAGCTCTGTAAACAATGTCAGACGTGGCTAGCTTGAAAATGCCGATGCAATAAGCTCAATAATAATCAGAATAATCAGAAATAAGGTTATATGGGACACTTCCTTGAAAAGGTAGGGGTAGTGCAATTGTGTAATGGCTGTAAATTGATTAACTTACTGCAAGAGTAGGTACGTCCAGTCCTACCGCCCCAACAAGCATTTCATGTCTTTACTTCTTCAGTGTCGCGCGCTCTGGGGAGGCAGGAACCGGTTTATAAACCTATGGACCTTTCAGGGGCTGCACCAGAGATTGCTAATTGCGAGCAGGCTGCGTATACAGATCAGTAAGAGGCGCATGTGTCGGCCGCGTCTGACACAATCTGGAAGTTCGGCACCACGGGTGGCGCAGTGACCGCGTACATCACTGTCATGGAGACGATGCATGCGCAGACTGCCCTAATGCTGAGGCATGAACATCCCATGTCAGCGGATCAGACTATGCGTGCAGACCGGTGCATGAAAAGGAGATCATGGTGTGTGTGGGGAAACAAGATGCAATGTAATACCAGCACATGATGTTAAGGGAATAAGATGCAAAAATGTTAAATTAATTAATTATAAAATGAAAATTAGGAATAAATATAAGATTTATAAATTACAGGATAGTTATAGTGATGCATAATTTTGAATAAATAGATAAGTGTCAGAAGGAACAATAAAAAAATTACAATGCATCACAAGAATAAAAATATTGCAATATAAATATACATAGTGCATAGAAGTGACAGGAATGGGTGCAAGAAGAAATAAATAGATTATAATTAAGGTAATCCAATATGAAAGTGACATAAAATAATACATGAAAATTACAAATATATAATCAAAATATGTTTTATAAAATTAACATTATAACAAATATTCATGTAATAAATAGATAGAAAAAGTGTATAGTGATCAACAATATTTTATATATCTACTAGCTGTAGTACCCAGCGTTGCGCGGGATAATAACTGTCTCTCTGTCTCTCTACCAGTCTCTGTCTGTTTGTCTGTCTGTCTCTGTGTGTCAGTCTCTGTGTGTCAGTCTCTGTCAGTCTGTATCTCTGTGTCTGTCTCTTTTCCCATCTATTTCTTTTCCCATCTGTCTTTTTCCCTGTCTGTCTGTCTGCCTCTATCTGTCTGTCTGCCTGTGTCTGTCTGCCTCTGTCTCTCTTTGACTGTCTGTCTCTCACTCTGTCTCTTTCCCTGTCTGTATCTCTATCTCTGTCTCGTTTCCTGTCTGTTTCTCTCTCTGTCTCGTTCCCTGTCTGTCTCTTTAAGACAAAACAATCACTGATCTCGGGGAGACCAGCCAGAGAAAACAATGCCGGCAGCCAGCGAGGGCGCTCAACACAGTGAAATCCTAGGTACATTGCCCCCTGGGAAATATGCAAATCAAAAAAGTCCGTGGAGCCTCTGTTAGGAGTCTCAACACAGAAACCAGCCAGATATCCCTCGGGAAGGACCCAGTCAAGGAGTGGCTCTTTTTAGGAGACCACCATAGCCACCATATTAAGTGGCCCTTTTAGTCAATATCCAACTTTTTGACAAGTTTAAAGATATGATAAGGGAAATACCAAGGCCAGATATCCATCCACAGAGAGCTGTTTTGGGGTATTGCCCCTCATCACTGTGGAGTAGGATTCTGGCCAGTTGGGAGCAATGCCTAGTAGACCAACAAGACAAAACAATCACTGATCTCGGGGAGACCAGCCAGAGAAAACACTGCCGGCAGCCAGCGAGGGCACTCAACACAGTGAAATCCTAGGTACATTGCCTCCTGGGAAATATGCAAATCAAAAAAGTCTGTGGAGCCTCTGTTAGGAGTCTCAACACAGAAACACCCAGATATCCCTCCGGGAGGAGTGGCTCTTTTTAGGAGACCACCATAACCACCATGGCCACTCGTTTTTCTTTACTTACTTGCTTTTTTCTTGCCATAATACAAATTATAACAGTCTATTCAGTAGGACTATCAGCTGTGTATCCACCAGACGTCTGCACAACACAACTGATGGTCCAAACCCCATTTATAAGGCAAGAGATCCCACTTATTAAACTTAACAGGGCACACCTGGGAAGTAAAAACCATTTCCGGTGACTACTTCTTGAAGCTCATCAAGAGAATGCCAAGAGTGTGCAAAGCAGTAATCAAAGCAAAAGGTGGCTACTTTGAAGAACCTAGAATATAAGACATATTTTAAGTTGTTTCACACTTTTTTGTTAAGTATTTCATTCCATATGTGTTAATTCATAGTTTTGATGCCTTCAATGTGAATCTACAATTTTCAGAATCATGAAAATAAAGAAAACTCTGTGAATGAGAAGGTGTGTCCAAACTTTTGTTCTGTACTGTATATCTCAGGCTGGGGGACATATATATATATATATGTATATATATATATACCATGATGGGGCCAATGCTGCAGGACATATATATACACCAGGATGGGGGACATTACTACATAATAAAAGGGGAGCAACACGTATGTCTTTATAGGATTTAGAAATCTATTAGGCCCATACATCTGACATCAAGATGCAGGGGGGGGGGTAATGAGGGGAGATCCAAATCTTGAACCAGGGTCCACTAGGCTATAGTTATGCCACTTACACAGTGTGAGGGGCCTTTATACAGTGTGGCAGCTAATGGGGAAACTTTATAAAGTATAGAAGCTAATGTGGGGGGGGCTATCATATATTGTGGGGACTACTTTGGGTGTTCTCATACAGTATAGGGACTACTATTGAAGCCATTATACAATGTGGGGACTACTGTGGGGAAAATTAATCAGTGTGTGGGCTACTGTGGTGACCATTATACAGTGTGTGTGTACCGCCCCATGCTCGACTGCAGCCGAGCCACTCGGGTCCGGGCTCGCTGGTAGTTGGCTCGAGCGCCTCCGGACCCGGAGGCCCCATGGTCACTTCGATCTGAAAGGGGGGCTGGCGGTTTAGGGAACGTAGGTGTACGGCCAGAGCCGTGGTTAAGTTCGTGACGCCACCCACGGGATATGGTAAAGGTGTAGACACCACCGCTGCAGTTATGGGGCACCCGAGTGAGATGGTTATGTATCAAGATGTTAACCTCTCCATGGGCAGGGATGGTGGCTCCTGGACCCATTGGGTGTTGTATGGTTGGGCGGTGCAGGGAGGTGCGCAGTCGGACGGCACTGTTGTACTCACGATTAGTAACACACACAAGTCTCTGGTAAAACAAGTTGATGGTGGTTGGTGCCCGCAGCCGGCTGAGTCGGGTCCACCACCCGGTTGGTGGTCTCTGCCTTTTTCCTGCACCGTGTTGTGTATCTGTGGACTGCCTGCGCTTCAGCGACGGGAGTCCGCTCCCCAGCTTTGTGGATGTCGGGAGAGCCCTATGCCCGCAGACGCTGGCCCGTGGGATCTCTCTGCCTGTGCGGTGGCTTTCTATCCCCCTCGTTGGGCTGTTGTCTTCAGTCGGGACTTTGGGTGGGAAAGGACATATAGTACAGACCGCAATCAGTTAATTAACTCGGTCCAGTGGCTTCTGGACCTCGTTTCAGGGTCAGAGTACCCCCTTTGTGTTCCGGTTTCCGAGTCGGTTCCCTGGGTCGGTACCGGCGTGCCACTACCCTGTCCCGGTCCACCACGGTTCCACCGAGCAGTCTTCCCGTCTCCTGCAGGCTGAGGCCACCGCTTGCCTCCTAGCCAAAGGTGCCCGTTGTCCAACCCCGGCACCTGTCAGTTCTCTGCAGACCTGCCACACAGGCCTGCATCCTCCACTCACTGACTCCTACTAACAACTGAACTGTGTTTTCCTGCCTCAGGCCCTCTGAACTCCTCGGTGGGCGTAGCCAACCACCTGGCTCCGCCCCCTGGTGTGTCCATCAAGCACTGAGAGAGGTGACTAGGTTTTAATGGTTGGCTGATGACACCTTTTTAGGGGACAGGTGTTGTGCGGGGCGCTATCTGTGACTACCTGGCTAGTCCAGGGCATCACATGTGGACCATTGTTTTGGAGGAGTTGTGAGCCCATCATACTGTGTACAGTGGAGGTATACATGCGGAGACTTATGAGACATTAGTAAACAATAAGAAGGCACTTAAGAACCATTACTGTTATATAGGCACTCAGGGTATTATGACCATCAAAGGAGCACATGGGGCATTATTACTTTCTAGGAGCAAAATATGGACACTTTTCTAGGGCACTTCCACAAGACATTAATATTTTCTACCAATAATATTTTTTTACCATCTAGAGGGTACAAAGGAGGCATTTTACCATGTGGGGGCACAGTGGTGGCATTATTATGTGGGGCAGTAAGAGGAGCTCTGTTTTTGTACCGCATAGCAAGTACAGTAATAGGGACACATACAGCAGCAGCGGCTCATTATTGAGGTGTCAGCAGGATGAGGAGTTTTTGCAGGTTTGGAATAGATGGGAGGGTGTCGGAAATGTGAGAAGTCAGATGTGTCTTTGACTCGCCCACCGCAGGGCTATGGGACACCCGGTGCCGGGCCGGACTAGTCCGGGGGTCGTCAGTGGTGGCGGAGCCCGACTCCGTGACCCTGGCGGGAGTCAATTAATATGACTTCAGTGGGGGTGATTATTAAAGTTTATATTCGTGACGCCACCTGTGGTTTGCGGCTATTAAGCCGCTGCTGCTGTATGGGGCCTCCGGGGCTGATGTAATGGCAGCTTGGATGGTCCTGCTTCCCACAGGTGGAGCGGTGCCCCGGGGCAACTATTGGTGCTTGTAAGTGTCGATGTAGTTGCGGTGTAGTGCAGGGCCGACAGGGCGGAGAAAGGACCGGACACAAACAACAATCCCTTTACCTTCTCCTCTTTTACTGGGTAAACGGTTAGTCCTGGGAGACCATTACAGGTGGTAAAAGGCTCCGGCCGGCCTGGAAGTAACTGGGGTGCTCTTTTTTTGGCCAGCTGAGTATGAGGCCTACTCCCTGTTCTTCCTTTTCTTTCATAGGACCCTGCACTCTGAATTAGCAATGGCCCTTTTGCTGCTGGGACCGGTGGTACGTCTCTCTCCCTGTGTGGTAGGCTGTGCAGGCCCTCTCTGGTGCTTGACTGCTGGCGTCCACACCGGGCCCTGGTGATGCAGCTGTACCTTCAAGTTGCTTATGGGCCAGGGGCTTGCAGCTCTCCTGCCCTTCGGATTTGGCTACCAGGGAAGGGTTTCACACCCTGGCAACCACAGACTCAGATGTCTAATTCTCTTCTGTGCCTCTCTGCCAATCCGGCTTTACTGTGCCAAGCTATTCCAGCTCCAGGCCCCAGTCCATAGGACAGCACTACTCTGCGTCTTCACTCTCCAACTTCCCTAACAGACTGAACACTAACTCCTCCCTCAGGTCAGGCTTGAGGAATGCTCCCTGGAACTCCAAGTTCAGAGCTCCCTCTGCTGGCCCGAGGGAGAAACTGCGTTGGATGTTGGTACTTACTGGCCAATGATTTCCCCAATTATCTCCAGGCTCAGCATTAACCCTTTGGAGGGGCAATGCTGTTGTGCCAACCAGGTTCTGGGGCGCCACATCTTTTTTTGTAATTTCTGTAGACAAAGGGTATGTTCATACACGGCGTTTTTTTTTTACCACAAAGATGCAGCATGTTGTACCAAAAAAACACACCAAAAATGCACCGCGGTAAAATCACGTAAAAAACCACAATGCGTTCTTGACACGTTTTTACCGTGTTCTTACTGCATTTTGTCCAATGCATTTTTTAAGTCAAATCTATTGACTGGAAGGGCTCAAAAACGCTGGAAAAACGCAAAAAGAATTGACATGCTGCGTCTTGGGTGGATCTTCAAAAACGCAGCCAAGATGCAGGCAAGAAAAAATTCCCAGTCTGGACAGCAAAATCAAAATCTCATAGACTCTGCTGGGAAAAGGAAATGCATGCATTTTGGTGCATCTTTGTGACCTCAAAAACGCACCAAAATTGAAATGCAGCAAAAGATGTCCTGTGTAAACTTAGCCAAATCCTGTCTGGAAGAAGTTGTAATGGAAAAAGTGAATGACTCCATTAGAAAGAACGTCAGCTGTAAGTCACCATCTCTAACTGCACTGCAACCTCTTGTATGTGCTTAGGACTGGATACCAGTTTGGGGGACATTTGTAGCAGGATTGAGGACATTACTGCATAATGAAGAAGGGGGGGGGGGGGGGGGGGCAATTGATATGGCTTTATATGATTTAGGACATTACAGGTGCCCATACATCTGACCAACGTCCGGAGGAGGGCCCAGGTCCAAATTTCGCACCGGAGGCCATCGCACTCTAATTACGCCACTGGTGATGTTGGTATAAAAATTTTGAGGCACAATGAGTATGGGCATTTTCTTTTGGTCACCCCTTTATACTAGTCTCATCAAGCTATGTTATTTCTTAATCATCGAGGCTTAGTCATAATCACCAGTCTTCATTACAGGAAAGAGGGAGATGCCTTGCGGTATCTTTCCATTATTAGTTTACATGACATAGTATAGCCTGCAAAAAAGCCTACAGTTGATAAAGTGAGTTGTACAAGTAAAATAGAAAACTATGCTGGATTTATATATAATGTTCTGTTGGATATTTAACTCTGGCACAATATTTAATATCCTGTGACCAGAAGAGGTCAGCAGATTCACATAAAAATAAGAGAAACGCAAGCATATGCTATGAAACTGTGTGTTGGTCATTATTATGGCCGATAAAATATTGGATCATGGAAAAATAAAAAGTATATATTTGAATATGTACTGAAATTATTCTTACAAATGTATTAAACTTGTAAAAATTTGGGTACGTCCATCCAGATTAATACACTCGTTTGTGATTCTGGTTTTATAAAATCATGACCAAAAGATTTGACAAAACGGCATGTGTTCACTTGTGGTTGTGTAGTTCTCTGTTGCACAATTAGAGGAGAAAAATCTGCTTTAGTTTGACCAATTTATCATACAGGATGTATAAATAAGGTAAGGTCAGACAGAAAACAATAGTACAAATGCATAGAGCCTTCACAGTGTAACAACAGGTTGCTGCAATTTGTTAATTTATTCTTAAAAGAGGTGCATGATTTTTCTGAAGAGCAGTGTTTAACCTGCATTAATAGGACCAAGACCAGGCCATTTACCCCTGTTGCGGGGAGGGCTATTTATCTTATTTTTTCGTACATACGTTTTAAATAACTATAAAATGTTTTTTCCATCCGCATATTCAAAGATCTTTGAATATTTTTTTCATGATACCTGGGGTCTATTTTCCTGTTATCCTTCTTAATTTATTTGCCATTAGGGGATATTTGTGGTAAAATAAAGGAAATAACCTATTTTTCGGATTATAAGGCGCACTTTTCCTCTCAAAAATTTGGGAAGAAAATGAGGGGTGCGTCTTAAAATCCGAATGTAGTTTACAACGGGGTGGTGAAGAGGGGTCAAAGGAGGCAGGGGTAAGGCTATGCAGTGTGCTGCCCATGCTGGTCTGTGAGGCGCTGTTCTGTACATTGGGCGGCGCGGCTCTGCTCTGTGCGAGGCTGGTGACATGGCTCTGCTCTGTACGGGGCTGATCTGATCACCACAGGATTATAAAATGGACTTCGTATTGTTTTTTCTACCTTTTTTTTCTCCAAATTTGGAGTGCATCTTATAATCCAGTGCGTCTTATAAAACAAAAAATACAGTACATGTATGTTTTTCACATTTTTTTTAAAATGAACAAAAGACCACTAAAATAAATTTAAAAAATTGTTGATCTTTCCAATAATAATTTGTATATATTAAACATATATATATATATATATATATTTTTTTTTTATTTATTTATTTTATAATACAGCAAGGCTAGTAACAGAAATTTGAATTGTTTTTTCCTTTTTGATATTTTTTTTCCTGCTTTCTATTTATTCACTTATTTTTAAACCTACAAAATTGGCTATGGTGCACCACACTATATCAATCCATAATAGGGATTGTAGTCATTTAAGTATTATAATAAAACTTATAATAATGACTACAAACCTATGTATATAATATACTGTGAGACTGTGACCGGGGTTATCTATGACGGCCGGTATGTCTCGCCCCGGTTGTGCTCACTCCATGATAAAAAGCAACTCCACTCCGGGGTTAATGCTGTTTCCCTACAGGCTTCAGGAAGGGTTAAAAGGAAACAGGAACGAGGACAGGTGTGCCGGGTGTGAGGGAGTGATCACATCTCCCTGAGTTCTCTGCCGGAAAGGCACGTATGTACTATTGTGGACTTGTTCTTTGGATAATAAACCGTGTGCTGTGAACCTTGGTGCCTGGATCCCGTGTCTTCTGCAGCGCAGCCGACGACGCTACCTCACATATGGTGGAGAATGCGGGCATGACAGCCGGTGAGGTGTAGCATCCATCCCTGGTGACCCAGCTGCGCATGTCCTGGATTCGAGCGGCTATACTACAGCCCAAACCCGGCGACGCCATGGAGGACATACTAAAGCATTTGGCTCAGGCTAATGCACAGCAGCAACAGGCTAATGCACAGCAGCAACAGGCTAATGCACAGCAGCAACAGACCAATGCACACCTGCTCCAATCCTTGCAAGTGCAGGAAAAAAAATTCCAAGAACAGATGGATCAGGCCAATGCACGTCAGCAGCAAGCCTTGCAATTGCAGGAAAAAAGGCAGCAAGAACAGATGGTTTTCCTGGCCAAGTCGATCCGTGCCGGACCGGCAGCAACAACCCAGGGACTGGGTGACGACGGCAGCGTCCGGAAAGCGGTGAGACAAGCGTTGCAAAAGATGACCCCGGGTGATGATGTGGAAGCGTTCCTGGCGGTGTTTGAGCGGGTGGCCGAGCGGGAAAAGCTGCCGACCCCGCAGTGGGCTGAGGTATTGTCACCCTATCTGACGGGGGAACCCCAAAAAGCGTACCTGGACCTCTGTACCGAGGACGCCATTGACTATGTGACCCTGAAAGCCGAAATACTGGCTCGGTTGGGGGTGAATACCTATGTACGGGCTCAGCGGGTAAATCAGTGGTTCTTTGAGGAAGCCAAACCTGTACGCTCCCAGGCCTATGACTTGTTGCATCTCGTAAAAAAGTGGTTGCAGCCTGACACTCTGAGCCCAGCGCAAATGGTAGAAAGGGTAGTTGTTGACCGTTTTGTACGCACTTTACCCGTCACCATTCAACGGTGGGTTGGACAGGGAGACCCAAGTACCCTGGACCAATTAGTATGCCTGGTAGAGCGGCATGTGGCTACGCAGGACTTGATACGGGACACTGAGACTTTGCGTACCGCCCGTCGGTCCGGCCCCTCCAAGCCTAGGGCCAAGGACCCACCGCTGACACCGGTGCGGGAGTCCGCTACCGTCCCATCTGAGGCCGCACCCTCCGTCCCTGAGGTCCGGAAAACTATGTACCCTAAACGACAACTCGTCAAGGGGGTGTCCTTCCCTATTAGATGTTGGCGGTGCCAGCGGGTGGGACATATGGAAGCCCAGTGTCCCCTCACCACGGAGCCCATGGATTGTGGGGTTACCTGACGGGGTTCAATGTATGCTCAGGTGGTGTGTACCGCTGACCTGGTCTACCCAGAGACTGAGCCCCACTTGTGCCAAATACAGGTGAATGGATGTCCGGTTACAGGCTTGTTGGATTCCGGAAGCTTAGTGACCCTTGTGCGATCAACCCTAAGGGCTAAAGTAAAGGCCACAGGACGTACCGTGGGGGTGGTTTGCATACATGGGGACCGCCGAGACTATCCCACGGGGATAGTCACCATCACAGCACCTTGCGGTCAGGTGCAACATGAGGTGGGACTTATTAATACTCTTCCCTATGATGTGATCCTAGGAAGGGATCTGCCCTATTTTTGGACTTTATGGAAGGGACCTCCTAAGTCCCCTCAGATATTGGTCAGTCCGGGACCTGAGCCCTACAATCCTGAATCCGGGACGCCTGCCGTAGGGGTCCCCATGATAGGGACAGGATGTGAACCTGATAGGTCGCCCCTAGAGGTATTGGCAGGAGAGGCTGAGACGGTCGAGCCCATCCCGGAGTTGGAGGCGTCCCCGGATACGTTTGGGACAGCCCAACTCCAGGACCCTACATTAATACATGCCCGGAGTCGGGTGACAGTAGTTGACGGGGTGGCACAGCTGCCTGGTGCCCAGGTAAGATACCCCCATTTCGCTCTTAAGCAGGATTTACTCTACCGGGTAGATGAAATTCGGGGCGTAGGGGTAGAGCAGTTGGTGGTGCCCCAGCCGTATCGCCGGCGGGTCCTCGACTTGGCTCATAAACACCTGATGAGTGGTCACCTAGGGGTCAAGAAAACGCAGGAGCGAATATTACAAAGGTTCTATTGGCCCGGGGTCTTTGGGGAGGTAAAACGGTTCTGCGAAACTTGCCCGGAGTGTCAGCTTACCGCACCCCTGACCCACTTTCGCAGTCCGTTGGTACCGTTACCCATTATAGAAGTCCCTTTTGAACGGATAGGGATGGATCTGGTGGGGCCCCTCGTAAAGTCTGCTCGAGGGCACCAGCATATCCTAGTGATCGTTGACTATGCCACCCGGTATCCCGAGGCGATACCTCTCAGACATACTGCAGCAAAGCTTATAGCTCGGGAGTTGTTTGCTGTGTTCTGCCGGGTGGGGTTGCCCAAGGAGATCCTTACGGATCAGGGGACCCCATTCATGTCTAAAGTGACCAAAGAGCTATGCCGGCTACTCCAGATCAAGCAGTTGCGTACGTCTGTGTATCATCCTCAGACGGATGGTTTAGTGGAACGATTCAATAAAACCCTGAAAACCATGCTCAAAAGGGTGATTTCCAAAGACGGGAAAGACTGGGATATGATGCTTCCCTATTTGATGTTTGCCATACGAGAGGTGCCACAGGCATCCACGGGGTTTTCGCCTTTTGAATTGTTATACGGGCGACATCCCCGGGGATTGTTGGACCTGGCAAAAGAAACCTGGGAGCAGGAGCCCACCCCCCATAAAAGTGTGATTGAACACATTTTGGGTATGCAGAACCGCATAAGCGCGGTCATGCCAATTGTGAAGGAGCATTTACAGGAGGCTCAGGCCGCGCAAAGCGGCCGCTACAATAGACAAGCCACCGTGCGGACCTTTAATCCAGGGGATCGGGTGTTGGTATTGATCCCCACGGCGGAAAGTAAATTCCTGGCTCAGTGGCACGGCCCCTACGAGATAAAGGAAAGAGTCGGGGTGGTTAACTATAAAGTATTGCAGCCCGGTAGGCGGAAACCTGAACAAATATACCATGTCAACTTATTAAAACCCTGGCAGGAACGGGAAAGCCTGATGGCTGTTTTTTCCCCACCTCCCTCCTCTTCGGGTCGTTCACATCCGGCTCCAGCGACCTCCGGAGAGGACGAACCAGAAGTAAGGATTGGAGAAGCCCTCACCAAGCAACAGAGGCGAGAGGCCAGACGGTTGGTTCAGCAGAACCCCGATGTCTTCTCTGAGCTGCCCGGTAGGACCAGTCTGATACGACATGATATTGTCACCGAGCCCCACCTGAAGGTACGCCTGAAGTCATACCGGGTACCGGAGGCTCGACGACAAGCCATATCGGAGGAAGTAAAGACAATGTTACGCCTGGGGGTCATTGAAAAATCCCAGAGTGAATGGGCTAGTCCGATTGTCCTAATACCAAAACCCGATGGCTCCTTAAGGTTCTGCAATGACTTTAGGAGATTGAACGAAATATCCAAGTTCGATCTCTACCCCATGCCCCGGGTGGATGAGCTGATTGATAGGCTGGGACAGGCGAGATATTTTACCACGCTCGACCTGACCAAGGGGTACTGGCAGGTGCCACTGACGGAGTCCGCCAAGGAGAAAACCGCTTTTGTTACGCCGGAGGGTCTCTTCCACTATGTTGTCTTGCCTTTTGGGTTACATGGCGCTCCGGCCACGTTCCAGAGGTTGATGGACTTAGTGATGGAACCCCACCAGGCGTATGCATCAGCGTACCTGGATGACATCATTATTTACAGCTCCGATTGGCAGACCCACTTGGAAAAGGTACAAGCGGTGGTGGACGCGCTTCGAACAGCCGGATTGACAGCCAATCCCAAGAAATGTGCATTGGGACTCACGGAAGCCTGCTACTTGGGCTACGTGATAGGCCAAGGAGTGATTAAGCCCCAAATTAACAAGGTTGAGGCGATCCAGAAGTGGCCTAGACCCCTGACCACGAAGCAGGTTAGGGCCTTCCTGGGTATCGTGGGGTACTACAGGAGGTTTGTAAAAGATTTTGCGGGACTATCAGCCCCCTTGACGGACCTTCTCAAAGGCAAGAAGTCCGTCATGGTGCGCTGGACTCCGCAGGCCGAGGACTCCTTCCGGGCCCTGAAGGAGGTCCTGTGCGGACAGCCCGTTCTGGTCAACCCTGATTTCCGGAAGGAGTTCATAGTACAGACTGACGCCTCGGAGGTCGGCCTGGGGGCAGTGCTGTCTCAGGTGGTTCAGGGGGAGGAACACCCCGTCACCTTCTTGAGTAGGAAGCTCACCCCTCCCGAGTGGAATTATAGCGTAGTGGAGAAGGAGTGCCTGGCGATCAAGTGGGCCTTGGAGTCCCTACGCTATTACCTGCTGGGACGGCAGTTTCGCTTGGTGACGGATCACTCTCCACTGGTCTGGATGAGGTCCGCCAAGGAACGGAATGCCCGGGTTACCCGGTGGTTCCTTTCTCTGCAGAACTTCCGGTTTACGGTTGAACACCGGGCCGGTAGGTTGCAGGGCAACGCCGATGCCTTGTCCCGCGGCCCGTGTTTGATGGCAGGAGTTCAACCCCGCATGCTTGAACTGAGGGGGGGGTATGTGAGACTGTGACCGGGGTTATCTATGACGGCCGGTATGTCTCGCCCCGGTTGTGCTCACTCCATGATAGAAAGCAACTCCACTCCGGGGTTAATGCTGTTTCCCTACAGGCTTCAGGAAGGGTTAAAAGGAAACAGGAACGAGGACAGGTGTGCCGGGTGTGAGGGAGTGATCACATCTCCCTGAGTTCTCTGCCGGAAAGGCACGTATGTACTATTGTGGACTTGTTCTTTGGATAATAAACCGTGTGCTGTGAACCTTGGTGCCTGGATCCCGTGTCTTCTGCAGCGCAGCCGACGACGCTACCTCACAATATAGTAAATAATATTTGATAGAATTATTTAACATTAGGGATAAGCAGACCTTTGGAAGTTCAGGTTAAGCTGGACTTTAGTTAAAACTTCGTTTTGTGACTCGGACTTGATCTGAACTTGACCCTGAACCCCATCATATAAGTCAACAGGGGGTAAGAACAGAAAAATGGCAAACAAATATGGATAGGGAATAAATAAAAAAAGGAGTTCTGCCTATTTTTGATAACCAGCTGAAGTAAACAGACAGCTGGTTGCTGCAACACTCAGCTGTCTGCTTTACCTTGGCTGGTTGTCAAAAATAGATGGGACCTCAAACTGTTTTTTTATAAATATTTAGTTATATATTTATTTAGATATTTATTTATTTATTTATTTAAATAATTAAAAAAAAATAAACGACATGATGTTCAACCTATTTTTGATAACCAGCCCAGCTAAAGCAGACAGTTGGGGGCTGATATTATCAGACTGGGAAGGTCCAAGGTTATTTGACTCTTCCCAACTTAACAATAGCAGTCTGCAGCCACCCCAGAAGTGGAGCATCCATTAGATGTGCCAACTCTGGCACTTTGTCTTACTCTTCCTGATTGGCTTGTTGCAGTGGGATTTGGATTAATACTGTAACGGCAATCCAGGAGGAGACCCACAGGACCGTGCACCGGATTCCCCCGAGGAAGCAACCAAGAGCTAACACCTATATAGGGACTGTCAGGCGCATCCCCAGAGGGCCTAAATGCATGACAGCTGGGGTAAGCAGGGTGCACTGGGTAGCATCCTACTCCGGTCTACGGTTGAAGCAGTCACTGGCCCAAGACAGGTGCAGACTTGCGGGATCAGGACGATGACCAGAGCTGATGACAGATGCAGGCTGGTGGGATCAGATGGAGTCAGCAGCTGGCTGTCACAGGAGATGACTAGAGGAGATGGAAGGACAAACGTACTCAGACTGGAACTCAGGATCTGCAGGCAGAGACACAGTTAATCAGAGCATGAGGCACAGAGAGACCTGAACAACTAGTATAAGAAACAAGTCTACAGGGACATGTTTAAAAGCACCACCCAAAGGAATAGGAAGTCTTATGTACCCAGTACCTGTCAGGAGCAATATCTGGTTATATGATGCTAGCCCTTTAAGGAAAGGTGAGAGCGCCCGCCTGCGTCCTAGTGCACATGCACGAACCCTGAGACCTGGACGCCAGAGCAGAATACACAGGAGAGGAAGCAGAATGCAGGTGCACAGGATCCCAAACGGGGAGCGTGGCGCGACCTGGGACTGACAGAAAGGAGGCGCAGGCGGCGCCGACGGAGGAGAACGGGCACAGCGGCTATGAGTAGAGTGCATGGACACCGGAGCAGTGAATGATGGCCGGTGTAGCCGCCCTGTGTTCCTGACAAATACTTTGAAGTTGATAACAGCAGTGAATAAGGGCATGTGCGCACGTGTGCGTATTGCATGCATTCACGCTGCATCTAGCACTGCATCATAAATGCATGCATCTTGCATCCCCTGCACAATCTATGAAGATTGTGCATAATCCTTGTGCACCATGTTTTTTTGAACGCAGCGATTTGGATGCTGAAATTTTGATCCAAATTGGTGCATTAAAAAATGCAGCATGTCACTTCTTTCGTGCGCTTTTGATGCTGCTCCCACTCTGTCTATGGGAGAGGCAGCATCCAGAGCGCATGAAATAGGCATTTTTTCTGCAGAAACACTGCATTCATGACGCAGTGTTTCTGCAGCGATTTAAATCGCACATGAGCTGTCAAATCAGTGCAGAATTTTCTGCAGTGACACGACGCAACGTGCACACAAACCCTTAATATCTGGCTTCAACTGCAGGGGTTAGTAATGGAGAAGTGTCTATCAGACACCCCCATTACTAACCCAGCAAGTGAACAGTTAAAAAAAACATACACAAGAAAAAAATATTTTATTTGAATAAATTAATAAAAACAAAATCCTTAAAGTTACGATGTAATCCATTTGTGAATAAAAACTTCCCCACACTCCCTCGTCCACCAATTTATCAATTATAAAAAAAAATCCTTGAAATTCCAATGAAATCCAATGGTGTAATGTCCCACAATGCCCATCGGTTTCTGTGGAGCTTTGTTCACACAATGAAGCTCCATAGGTCACTCGTGGTCAGCAGCAGGTACGACAAATTCCGTGCCTGCTGGTGCTGAGTGGGGTGACCTCTGAAGCCTCGTTCTCAGATTGAAACTCAATATAAATATATATTTATTTATTTTATTTAGACAATTTTGGATAGTTATTTTTGTTTAGAAATTATGTGGTTAAAGGTATAATGTGTAGTTGTGATTTTTTTCCCGATTTTTTTAGAAGAGTTGTGATCACTTAATTGTTTTGATAGAGAAAATATGGGATGAAATAAAAATATTATTTAGGATAAGTTATTTATAGTCATATGAAAAAGTTTGGGCACCCCTATTAATATTAACCTTTTTTCTTTATAACAATTTGGGTTTTTGCAACAGCTATTTCAGTTTCATATATCTAATAACTGATGGAGTCAGTAATATTTCTGGATTGAAATGAGGTTTATTGTACTAACAGAAAATGTGCAATCCGCATTTAAACAAAATTTGACAGGTGCAAAAGTATGGGCACCTCAACATAAAAGTGACATTAATATTTTGTAGATCCTCCTTTTGCAAAAATAATAGCCTCTAGTCGCTTCCTGCAGCTTTTAATGAGTTTCTGGATCCTGGATGAAGGTATATTTTACCATTCCTGTTTACAAAACAATTCCAGTTCAGTTAAGTTTGATGGTCACCGAGCATGGACAGCACGCTTCAAATCATCCCACAGATGTTCAATGATATTTAGGTCTGGAGACTGGGATGGCCATTCCAGAACATTGTAATTGTTCCTCTGCATGAATGCCTGAGTAGATTTGGAGCGGTGTTTTGGATCATTGTCTTGCTGAAATATCCATCCCCTGCGTAACTTCAACTTCGTCACTGATTCTTGCACATTATTGCCAAGAATCTGCTGATACTGAGTGTAATCCATGTGACCCTCAACTTTAACAAGATTCCCGGTGCCGGCATTGGCCACACAGCCCCAAAGCATGATGGAACCTCCACCAAATTTTACTGTGGGTAGCAAGTGCTTTTCTTGGAATGCCGTATTTTTTTGCCTCCATGCATAATGCTTTTTTGTATGACCAAACAACTCAATCTTTGTTTCATCAGTCCACAGGACCTTCTTCCAAAATGTAAATGGCTTGTCCAAATGTGCTTTTGCATACCTCAGGCAACTCTGTTTGTGGCCTGCTTGCAGAAACGGCTTCTTTCGCATCACTCTCCCATACAGCTTCTCCTTGTGCAACGTGTGCTGTATTGTTGACTGATGCACATTGGCAACATCTGCAGCAAGATGATGCTGCAGGTCTTTGGAGGTGGTCTGTGGATTGTCCTTGACTGTTCTCACCATTCTTCTTCTCTGCCTTTCTGATATTTTTCTTGGCCTGCCACTTCTGGGCTTACCAAGAACTGTACCTGTGTTCTTCCATTTCCTTACTATGGTCCTCACAGTGGAAACTGACAGTTTAAATCTTTGAGACAACATTATGTATCCTTCCCCTGAACAACTATGTTGAATAATCTTTGTTTTCAGATCATTTGAGAGTTGTTTTTAGGAGCCCATGATGCCACTCTTCATAAGAGATTCAAATAGGAGAACAACTTGCAAGTGGCCACTGTAAATAACTTTTCTCATGATTGGATACACCTGCCTATGAAGTTCAAAGCTCAATGAGGTTACAAAACCAACTTAGTGCTTTAGTAAGTCAGTAAAAAGTAGTTAGAAGTGTTCAAATCAAGAAATTGATAAGGGTGCCCATACTTTTGCACCTATCAAATTTTGTTTAAATGCAGATTGCACATTTTCTGTTAGTACAATAAATCTCATTTCAATCCAGAAATATTACTGAGTCCATCAGTTATTAGATATATGAAACTGAAATAGCTGTTGCAAAAACCCAAATTGTTATAAAGAAAAAAGGTTAACATTAATAGGGGTGCCCAAACTTTTTCATATGACTGTAAATGTTCTACTCTTTTGGCAAAACTTATATCTTGGGTGAGATAATCTACAACATAATAATAATTTATAATATATAAAGCAAAAGATTATGAGAAATACTAGTTTCTCAGTATATTGGGCAGCGGAAAGTGAAAGTTTAGCTATAAATTAGTATACAAATGTTAGAGACATTTTTTTTTTATTTAGGATACATTTTATTTTAAATTAACATATGTGTGTATTTATGCACTGCTACAGTGATTTTTATCCTTATGTTTTAATTTTACAACTGTGATTTTTATCCTTATGCTAGATTTTTTTTACATTTTATTAATTAGGAATCTGTTTACAGTATAGATGACAAATGTTTTCAAATTTAAATTTGCTAGCTTCAGTGAAATTTTGAAAAAAAATTGATTCCCAGGAAATCAATTTGAATGAAATTACAAGTACTCCAGTTGCTGGATATGTATAGCATTCTGAAGTCTCCTATGGATAAATGTGTGCTAATCATTCTACTCTGCTATGCTGTAACAGACTATCGGTAAAGTTTTTTTCAGCTTTCTATGGCTTTCTTTCCCTATTCCTGTGATTAAACTGTGACATCCTCTCTTAGGGAAGAGTCACACTGGTATATGGCTGCGAGTTTTTTCTCAGCCCTAAATGGACTGAGGAAAAAAAATCACAGAGTGCTGCAATTTTCTGTGAGAGTATATGGGTGTGAGAGAAACATCGGACTGCACTCGGATGTCATGCAAGTGCAATGCGATATACGCACAGGCTGACGATGGAGAGATAACTCTCTCCCTCTCCTCTGCAGCTGTGATCCAATTGCAGGATAGCATCACAGTATAATGACACTTGGCTGACGCTTGCAGGAGAGCCTGAGCTGGGGGTCATTAGCATATCGCATCCAATGCTCTCGCATCGGATTCCATATGCTAGTCTGACTCTGCCCTTATCAAGATTCACTATAAAATGGCTGCTGCATTTTCTACTTTTATTTTTATATAGGTTATGACAATTTCTGATGATTAGCTGCAAGGAATTATTTGTAAGCTTACTTGGCTAAACTTGAGGTCATGAGAGACTTCTCTGGCTGATGTAATCTGTGGTAAAGCGTAAAATGGAAGCAAACATTGTTTGGCAAACACCTACATTATATGTTCCAAGTAATTAGTTTATCATTAGCATACACACGCACTACTGGCTACTAATCTATAACATAGTAACATTCTGAAGCTAATTTCAACTTTTTATGAATCCATATATGCACCTATTTAATCAAGATGGGTGAATAGTAACTATTATTCCAGTGTTCGTTACGAATAACGAACCCAATGCAAGTCAATAAGGAAAAAGAGCATTTTTTTGCTGTGCCGATTACTGGAACGGTATTTGGCATTCGGTAAGCATTATCCGAACACGAATATACTGTGTGCAGAATTATTAGGCAAATGAGTATTTTGATCACATGATACTTTTTATACATGTTGTCCTACTCCAAGCTGTATAGGATTGAGAGCCAACTACCAATTAAGTAAATCAGGTGATGTGCATCTCTGTAATGAGGAGGGGTGTGGTGTAATGACATCAACACCCTATATAAGGTGTGCTTAATTATTAACAACTTCCTTTCCTTTAGTAAAATGGGTTAGAAGAGAGATTTGACAGGCTCTGAAAAGTCCAGAATTGTGGGATGTCTTGCAGAAGGATGCAGCAGTCTTGAAATTGCCAAACTTTTGAAGCGTGATCACCTAAAAACAAAGCGTTTCATGGCAAATAGCCAACAGGGTCGCAGGAAGCGTGTTGGGCAAAAAAGGCACAAAATAAGTGCACATGAATTGAGGAAAATCAAGCGTGAAGCTGCCAAGATGCCATTTGCCACCAGTTTGGCCATATTTCAGAGCTGCAATGTTACTGGAGTATCAAAAAGCACAAGGTGTGCCATACTCAGGGACATGGCCAAGGTAAGGAAGGCTGAAAAACGACCACCTTTGAACAAGAAACATAAGATAAAACGTCAAGACTGGGCCAAGAAATATCTTAAGACTGATTTTTCAAAGGTTTTATGGACTGATGAAATGAGAGTGACTCTTGATGGGCCCGATGGATGGGCCAGAGGCTGGATCAGTAAGGGCAGAGAGCTCCACTCCGAGTCAGATGCCAGCAAGGTGGAGATGGGTACTGGTATTGGCTGGTATCATTAAAGATGAACTTGTGGGAGCTTTTCGGGTTGTGGATGGAGTGAAGCTCAACTCCCAGACCTACTGCCTGTTTCTGGAAGACAACTTCGTCAAGCAGTGGTACAGAAAGAAGTCGGTATCGTTCAATAAAACATGATTTTCATGCACGACAATGCTCTATCACATGCATCCAACTACTCCACAGCCTGGCTGGCCTGTAAAGGTCTAAAAGATAAAAAAATAATGACATGGCCCCCTTGTTCACCTGATCTTAACCCCAAAGAGAATCTGTGGTTCCTCATAAAATGTAAGATCTACAGGGAGGGAAAACAGTTCACCTCTCAGAACAGAGTCTGGGAGGCTGTGGTGGCTGCTGCACGCAATGTTGATCGTAAACAGATTAAGCAACTGACAGAATCTATGGATGGTAGGCTGTTGAGTGTCATCATAAAGAAAGGTAGCTATATTGGTCACTAATTGTTTGGGGGTTTGTTTTTGCATGTCAGAAATGTTTATTTCTAAATTTTGTGCAGTCATATTGGTTTTCCTGGTGAAAATAAACAAGTGAGATGGGAATATACAGTATTTGTTTTTTATTAAATTGCCTAATAATTCTGCACAGTAATAGTTACCTGCACAAACAGATATCCTCCTAAAAGAGCCAAATCTAAAAAAAAACCACTACTTTTGGGTTAATTGAGAACATAGTTGTTGATCAATAATAAAAAAAAATCCTCTAAAATACAACTTGCCTAATAATTCTGCACACAGTGTAGTTACTATTTGCCCATAACTAATTCTGATACTTAAGTTGTTTCACTTTTGGCATTAAGCTGTACAACTATTTAAAAAAGAGTATTTGTTTTTTCAACTGTAAAATTATTTACATTATTTACCATATTTTTTGTTAGATTCACCTATGTAATAATTGCAGGGTTCAGACGACTGCTTTTTCAGTCAGTGTACTGTCCGTATGCAGATGGACATGACTCTAATCCATTAATAACTAGTGTGACAGGGTCCTTCTCCGATATCACACAATCAACAGAGCGAGAGATGAGTGAACAATCCAAAACATATTATTCCATGCAATACAGAATGATCATCAAATGTTCCACCACACGATGGGTAAAAATAGTCCAGAAATGGCATAAATGTCCCGAAGTTCAGTCACAATCCTCCAGCAGTCCTTCTCCAGGGAAATCAGGGTTTCTCACAATCTCTCTGGGGTGCTGGACGCAGCTTCAGTGTCACCCTTAGAGGTTCAATTTTGCTTCTTCTCTCTTGTGAAGGCCCCTTTACACACTGGGACTTTGTAGCGATCCCACCAGCGATCTCGACCTGCCCGGGATCGCTGGAAAGTCTCTAACAGTCGCTGGTGAGCTGTCAAACAGGCAGATCTGGCCAACGACACAGCAGCGATACGGACCTGCAGAACGACCTCACTGGAAAGGAAACGCTAGCACGCCTATGGGCTGGGTCACTAACGATGTCGTTGTAATGTTGTCAAACATATCGATACATGCTGCGCAGCGGGAAACAAAGGACCAAAGAATTGTCCTGAACGACTTGTAGTGGTCAGCGACCTCACAGCGGGGGCCAGGTCGCTGATACGTGTCACACAGTGCAATGTCGCTGGGGAGGTCGCTATTACATCACAAAACCGGTGATATTACTGCGATATCGCTAGCGATGTTTCAGTGTGTAAAGGGGCCTTAAGTCTCACCCAGAATGACTAATCTCCAGGTAAACAGAGAGTTTAAGTGGATCCGAAGCCCCTTTCCCCAGACCTAGGGGCAGAAACCCATCGGGGGGGGGGAGCAGGCAACAAGACAATGTACACAGAATGGACAACAGACCACCGCGCCTAAGATACAAACCTACACAAAATGGTACATAACCCACAATATGACACCATCACAACTAGTGTGTGCATGCCAGCAATATTTCACAAATTAAAAAAAAAAAAATCACAACATACACTTGTTTTACGAAACAGACTACTGCAAGTAAATTCAGCCAGCTCTTGCAGTTGTCAGCAATGTGGAGCTGTAGATTTAAATGGCTTGTTTTTTCTATGAGCCAACCTTGTTAATAACAAACACACCATTGTGTGCCATATGTACTCATCTGTGGGTATAAATGAAGCTGTACAAAAATAAATAAAAGTCCATGAACTGTACAAGTACTCATAATGAGATCTAGGTCATATTAAGACTTAAAACAACTTCCCTCAACATGTTTCACATGAGAACTTGAGGGGGCATCAAGGGATGTGAGGCTACAACATGCAGTGCCTCTATTAGTATAGAGACTGCCAATCAAATTAGGAGGTGAGTTTGTGAATACACTAAGGGGTACTGTACACGCTGCGACATCACTAGCGATTGCTAGCGATGTCAAGCGTGATAGCTCCCGCCCCCGTCGCTCGTGTGACATTTGGTGCTCGCTGCCGTAGCGAACATTATCGCTACGGCAGTGTCGCGGGCGGAGGAGGGGACGCTGCGCTCACCCACTGCTCGGGTCCGGCTGCTGCTGCTCGGTGGTGGCTCGAGCGGTGGGCCGGATCCCGGGGACTCGAGCGGTGCTCCTCGCCCGTGAGTGAAAAGGGGAATGGTTGTGGGGATTTATTGTCCGTGACGCCACCCACGGTTGTGGTGAGGTTGTGACACCACCACTGCTCTGGACGGGGATCCCGGGAACGATGACAGGGAGCAGCTTGGATGTTGTTTTTCCCCTCCGTGGGTAGGGGGGTTGGTTGTCCCGGGGCCCGGTGAGGGGAGGATGGCAGGTGGGTTACGGGACCTATTGAAGTGCAGGGTCGCGGGGGCAGCGCGGTGCCGCACGGCACAGTGGTACTCACTCAGCCAATGATGAATACAAAGTCTCCGGTAAAACAAACGGCTGGATGGACGGGTCCCACAGACGGCTGCGGTGGTTCTTCTTCCGGTAGGTTGGCGGTGACTGCCTTTCCCTGCACCTGTGTTGTGTTCTTGGTTCTGGTGGCTTCCCACCGGTAACCCGCTCCCCAGCTTGGACGGAGGCTGAGGGAGCCCCTTTTGCCCGCAGGCTCTGGCCCTGGGAACTGTAGCCTTGGCAGTGACTGTATTTCCCTTCACGGTTTGAGCTGTTGCCTTAAATCGGGTCTTGACTGCTGGGAAACCCCGGAGGTTCCCTTCGCTAACCTGATTTGACCGGTTTTATGGCGACTCCAAGCCTGGTCGGGGTCTGTAGGCCCTGCCGAATGGTGCTGGCTTCTCTTCGCTCCCCGATCCGGTACCGGCGGGCCACCGCCCGTCCCCGGTCCTTACGGTTCACGTCAATCAGCCCCTCCTGCAGACGGTCACCACAGTCTGCCAACCTTGCTGTATGTGCCCGGGCCATGCACCCGGACACGGTCAGTCTCCTCTACTACCACTTCACTCTTCAACTCCCTAACTGATCTGACTTCCTTTTCCCGCCTCCAGGACTGTGAACTCCTTGGTGGGTGGGGCCAACCACCTGGCTCCACCCCCTGGTGTGGACATCAGCCCCTGGAGGGAGGCAACAAGGATTTTTGTCTGACTTCGGTGTGCCTAGCTGGGGTGTGGGGTGTGGTGTTGCAGTACCTGTACGACGTGGCTTGTCCAGGGCGCCACAGCAGCGTCACGCGCACATACCTGGTCAGCGACGTCACTGTGACCGCTGAACAATCCCTCCCTCAAGGGGGAGGTGCGTTCGGCGTCATAGCGACGTCACTTCGGCATCACTAAGTGGCTGACCAATAGAAGCGGTGGGGCGGAGATGAGCGGGACGTAACATCCCGCCCTCCTCCTTCCTTCCTCATTGCCAGTGGACGCAGGTAAGGAGATGTTCGTCGCTCCCGCAGTGTCACACATAGCGATGTGTGCTGCCGCAGGAACGACGAACAACATCATACCAGTGGCTGCAGCGATATTAAGGAAATGAACGACGTGTCAACGATCACCGTTTTGGAACGCTTTTTCGATCGTTGCTCATTAGTATTACACACTGCGATGTCGCTACCGGTGCCGGATGTGTGTCACTAACGACATGACCCCGACGACGTAGCGATGTCGCAGCGTGTAAAGTACCTCTAAGTTTTGATTGGCCCAATAATGGTTTACCTGCTATTGTGACATCATATGTGGTTTTAACCCCATATTGATGGCCTAACGTCTCAAGACGTCGGAAAAACAGGGTACTTATTCTGTTCCGACGTCTTGAGACGTCAGGCCGGAAAAAGCTTGTAGCGCCCCCCAGTGACGGAAAATCTCGGGGGTTTCAGCTACCGGAGGTAGCTGAGACCCCCAAGATTATGAATCGGGGTGTTTTTTTTGGACCCCGATAATGTGATCGCGGGGATACACAGTATACCGCCAATCACATAAAATAAAAAAATGGCAAATAATACTGATTTCTTTCTCATCTGACATGATCAAACATGTCAGATGATAAAGAAATATAAGCCCCTAGTGCCCCCAAAGCCCCCCGGTACCGGAGAAATCAACCCCCCCCGGAACATCCAAAATGGCGCCGACGCACGCCGAAAACTGCAGCCGCCGCCGGCTCTGCATTCATTTCCCTCCGATCTGAAATGATCAAACATTTCAGACATTTCAGATCGCAGGGAAATGTCCTCCCCTGACCCCTCCTCCGGTACACCGGAGCCCTCTGGTCCCGGTTCTCCAGAGCCGCCCCCCTTCCCCCTCCGGAGCATGCAAGATGGCGGCGCGCAGCACACAGTAGCGCGCGGCCACATTCATCCTGCTCTTTCTGCCGAATGTGATACGTCACATGCGACAGAAAAGTTGTCCCCAGGTCCCGCCAGGTCTCCCGCCGTCACCCCCCCGTCAGCCCCCAGTCTTCCCCGTTACCTGGCTGCCGCTCCGTCCCCGCGATCACTCCTCCTTCTGGAAAGCTGGCGGCGCATGTGCAGACAGCGGCTGTCAGCTGGATCCTTGCAAGCAGGGACACTGACCTCGCTGCTGCACATGCTGCTGCACTGTGGACCGGGGGAGAGTGAGTGCAGTAATCTGCAGCCACACTCCTCACATGGACAGCCTGCTGTTCTAGAAAATGGGGGGTACGTTCTGTGAGCGTGCCCCTCATATTCTGGAATGAGGTTACTGCCGGTCACTCTGCCCTAGGTTGGACCGGGCCAGTGTGAGTGCAGTATTCTCAGATTACTGCACCCACACTGCTCATGGAGAGCTTGCTCTTCCAGAAAATGGGGGATACGTTCCCTGAACGTGCCCCCCATATTCTAGAAGGTCCAGAGTCGTCGAGGGACCTCCAAAATGGATTACAGGGACCAGAATTTGTTTATTTTCAATAAAATGGTGAAAAAGGGAATGTTTCGGGGAGTTTTTTTCAAATAAATTTTTTTTTTGTCTTTATTTTTTTGTATTACTGACTGGGTTAGTGATGTTGGGTATCTGTTTAGATGCCGTGACATCACTAACCCCAGGGCTTGATGCCAGGTGACATTACAGCTGGTATCAACCCCGTATATTACCCCGTTTGTCACCGCACCAGGGCGTGGGATGAGCTGGGGCGAAGCACCAGGATTGGCGCATCTAATGGATGCGCTACTTCTAGGGCGGCTGCAGCCTGCTATTTTTAGGCTGGGAAGAGTCCAATAACCATGGCTCTTCCCACCCTGAGAATACCAGACCCCAGCTGTCAGCTTCACCTTGGCTGGTGATCTAATTTGGGGGGGACCCCACGTTTGTTTGTTTTTTTTAAAAAAAAAAAACAAACGCCTGGGGAGCCCTCCAAATTGATCACCAGCCAAGGTGAAGCTGTCAGCTGTGGTTTGCAGGCTACAGCTGTCTGCTTTACCCTAGCTAGCTATCAAAAATAGGGGTGACCCCACGTTGTTTATTTTAATTATTAATTTTTTAGGGGGCTAAATACAAGGCTAGGCATCCTTTAGTGCCACACAAAAGACACTAAAGGGTGCCAGCTTAGAATATGCAGGGGGTGGGACGTTATATTTGTTTGACATCTATCCATTCATCCATTGTAGCATTTTAGGCTGTGCGCCCACGATCAGGGTTTGCAGCGTTTTGGGCGCAGTGTTTTCCCTGTGTCCATAACGCTGCGTTGTGCAGTAGAAACACAGTGGAAGGATTTTTAGAAATCCCGTGCCCACTGTGCTTCTCTTCTCCGCAGCATAAACCGACCTGTGGCGCAGCTTCCCGAGCCTCAGCATGTCAATTTATGCTGCGGAGACAAGAGTGTTCTCTGCAGGTAGAATAGAACACTCACATCTCTGCAGGAAGGCTGACACTGTGTACTAGACGCCATGTCGCTGGATCATGGCCACATAGCCTAAAAGTGAGAAATTTGTTGCTACAGCAACATTATTGTGAAGTACCTGTGGATTCAAAATGCTTACTATACTCCTGAATAAAATCCAGTTTCCAAAATGGGGTCACTTGTGGTGGGTTTCTGCTGTATAGGTACCCAAGGGGCCCTGCAAATGTGACATGGTGCCCGCAATTTATTTCAACTTTTCCAGAATTCAAATGGTGCTCCTTCCATTCCAAGCCCTCCCATTTATCCAAACAGAGGTTTTTGGCCACATGTGGGGTATCCCTGTGCTCATAAGAAATTGGGTAACAACCTGTTGGGTCCACGGTTTGTTGTTGCCTCTTGAAAAAGTAAGAAATATGATGCTAAAGCAACATTTTTGTGAAAAAAATGAAAATTTTCAATATGGCAACCTAATCTTATCAAAATTCTGTGAAGTACTCTTGGATTCAAACTGCTCACTATACACCTAGATAAAAGCCTTGAGGTGTCTTGTTTCCAGAATGGGGTCACTTGTGGGGGACCTCCACTGTTTAGGTACCTTAGGGGTTTTCCAAATGCAACATAGCGTCCGCTAATGATTCCAGCCAATTGTGCAGTCAAATGGCGCTCCTTCCCTTCCGAGCCCTGCTGTGCACCCAAACAGTTGATTTTCATCACACATAAGGTATCGCCAAACTCAGGAGAAATTGCACAATAAATTTTATGCTGAATTTTTTTCTTTTACTATTGTAAAAAAAAAGCTACCTAGTTGAAATAACAATTTTGTGGTAAAAATGTATTTTTTTATTTTCACAGCTCAACATTATAAACTTCTGTGAAGCACCTGGGGATCCACTTCTACTCACTGCCTTACCATCACTAGTGGCGAGCATTAAGGAGTATGGATTAGGGGGACGTCATGGGACCACTACACAATGGAATAAGTCTGATCTTTTTGTGTTTTTAAGCTAATTTAGTGAATGAAGGGAATTGTGTGGGAATCTTTGTTCAAATAAACTATTTTTTCCTGTGTCTGCTATTTTTAGACTAGGAAGAGCCAAATAACCATGGACCATCCCAGCTTGACAATATCAGTGCATAACTGTCTGTTTTACCTTGGCTGGTGATCAACAATAGGGGGACTCCATGCCGCATTTTTAAATTATTTATTAAATTAAACAAGCCTAAAAACACCCTTTTGTGCCACATGAAAGGCACTAAATTATGCAATTGTAAAACCCTGCCAATATGCCTGCTCTAATCTAAGCTGCCCCTCCTACATAAAACTCTAACTGAGGCATCTTTCACACGTCCGTGAAAATCACACACGTTTTTCACAGACGTGTCAAAGATGCGTATTGCCCTCGGTGTGCCGTGTTTATGGCACACGTGTGTTCTCCGTGTGTTATCCGTGATAACACGGAGAAGAGGAACTTTCTGCTCACCTGTCCCTGGTGCTGCTGTCCGTGGTGCTGATCTGCGGTCTCCAGCCCTACCGCCTCCCCGCTGATGCTGTTTCTGGCCCGCAGTGAAGTGAATATGCGATGAGCATAATGAGCGGGGGTCGGAAGCAAGTGACAGCAACGGCAGAGACATCAGCGCTGAAGAAGGTGAGTATAGAAATTCTTTTTATTTCACAAGCATGTGTGTTTTCTCCGGTGCGTGTCACACGGATCACGTCCATGCAATCCGTGTGCGGTCCATGTGACACCCGTGATGCTGGAGAAAAACTGACATGTCTACGTGTGGAGCACACGGGCACACTTATGCTCCACATGGACACACGGGCAAAACACGCACGTGAGCGCAGACCCATTGATTTAATGGGTCTACGTGTGCCCGTGTCTCCGGCACATGAGGAAATGGACCAAACATGTACCGGAGACATGGACGTGTGAAGGAGGCCTGAACTGTAGTTAGCCGAGCACCACACCCCTGGGTTTCATATAAGCCGGCCAATCACAATAATTCCAGTAGCCAACATGGCTACAGCATTACTGTGCTTGCCAGGCAAACCCGCATGTTTAGTGGCTAAAACACAGCAGTGAAACATATGGAGCAGAGACTTGAGCATAGCATCCAAGCACCCCTGATACTTGGCCAAGTATCAAGCATGCCGAGCACAACGTTGCTCGATCGAGTAACGAGCTTTGTCGAGCAAGCTCACTCATCACCAATAATGATATATTGTAGTTTTATATTATAGGTACTGTAAATCAAATTACAGCAACCCTCAATTTATATACTGGTATATAAATCTCAACTTTTCTAATGTCTTACTACTTTGGCAGGAGAAAACAACTTTTAAAGGAAAGATGGGGTTTGGATGAATACACAGAATTATTAAGCAAAAGAGTATTTTGATCACATGATACTTTTTATACATGTTGTCCTACTCCAAGCTGTATAGGCTTGAGACCCAACTACCAATTAAGTAAATCAGGATATGTGCATCTCTGTAATGAGGAGGGGTGTGGTTTAATGACATCAACACCCTATATAAGGTGTGCTTAATTATTAGGCAACTTCCTTTCCTTCGGCAAAAAGGGTCAGAAGAGAGATTTGACGGGTTCTGAAAGGTCCAAAAATGTCTTGCAAACGGATGCAGCAGTCTTGAAATTGCTGAACTTTTGAAACGTGATCACCAAACAATCAAGCGTTTCATGGCAAATAGCCAACAGGGTCGCAAGAAGCATGATGGGCAAAAATGGCGCAAAATAACTGCCCACGAATTGAGGAAAATTAAGCGTGAAGCTGCCAAGATGCCATTTGCCACCAGTTTGGCCATATTTCAGAGCTGCAACGTTACTGGAGTATCAAAAAGCACAAAGTGTGCCATACTCAGGGACATGGCTAAGGTAAGGAAGGCTGAAAAGCAACCACATTTGAACAAGAAACATAAGATAAAACGTCAAGACTGGGCCAAGAAATATCTTAAGACTGATTTTTCAAAGGTTTTATGGACTGATGAAATGAGAGTGACTCTTGATGGGCCAGATGGATGGGCCAGAGGCTGGATCAGTAAAGGGCAGAGAGCTCCACTCCGACTCAGATGCCAGCAAGGTGGAGATGGGTACTGGTATGGGCTGGTATCATCAAAGATGAACTTGTGGGACCTTTTTGGGTTGAGGGTGCAGTGAAGCTCAACTCCCAGACTTACTTCCAGTTTCTGGAAGACAACTTCTTCAAGCAGTGGTACAGGAAAAAGTCGGTATTGTTCAAGAAAAACATAATTTTAATGCAGGACAATGCTCCATCACATGCATTCAACTACTCCACAGCATGGCTGGCCAGTAAAGGTCTAAAACATGAAAAAATAATGACATGGCCCCCTTGTTCACCTGATCTGAACCTTATAGAGAACTTGTGGTCCCTCATAAAATGTAATATCTACAGGGAGGGAAAATAGTACATCTCTTGGAACAGAGTCTGGGAGGCTGTGGTGGCTGCTGCACGCAATGTTGGTCGTAAACAGATCAAGCAACTGACAGAATCTATGGATGGTAGGCTGTTGAGTGTTATCATAAAGAAAGGTGGCTAAATTGGTCACTAATTTTTTTGAGGTTTTGTTTTTGCATGTCAAAAATGTTTATTTCTAAATTTTGTGCAGTTATGTTGGTTTACCTGGTGAAAATAAACAAGTCAGATGGGAATATATTTGGTTTTTATTAAGTTGCCTAATAATTATGCACAGTAATAGTTACCTGCACAAACAGATATCCTCCTAAGATAGTCAAATCTAAAAGAACCTCACTCCAACTTCCAAAATATTAAGCTTTGATATTTATGAGTCTTTTGGGTTGATTGAGAACATAGTTGTTGCTCAATAATAAAAAAATCCTCTAAAATACAACTTGCCTAATAATTCTGCACACAGTGTATTTGTGAGGTAGAATGATGAACAACAGCAAGTTTTGTATTGTTTTTCCACATTTATTGTGGCATCCACTTTGCAGGATAAATGATAGAATGTTATAGTAGCGATCACATTGAACATGCGACCGTAACAAACATTTTTCTTTTTTGGGGATGTTCTTTCCAAAATTAAATAAAATTCTATTATATTGAGAAAATCTGACTTGTTTTAATGCTTTAAAACATTTTTGCTATAATATTTACAATATTAATTTCCCAATAGGAACTATCATGCTTTCCTTTGATTGACATCGCACAACTTATGTAGTTCAGTATTTTATCTTGGACTCTATGCACACAAGGCGTTTTCATCGCATTTTTTTATGCATTTTTAGTACAGTTTTGTCACAAAACCGCAATCAAATTCTTATGCCAGCAAAGTAAATGAGATACCTGAAGTGTTGTGCACATGATGAGGGTTTTTATTATTGCAGATTTGGTGCAGAAAATAATCTGCATCATGTCAATTCTCTCTGCATTTTTGCCTTTATTTTTCAACATTGAAAGCTATGAATAATGACTCGCCCACCCCAGGGCTATGGGACACCCGGTGCCGGGCCGGACTAGTCCGGGGGTCGTCAGTGGTGGCGGGGCCCGGCTCCGTGGCCCTGGTGGGTGTCAGTTTAAATATGGCTGGTGACTTAGGGTTTGAATAAAGTTTGTGTTCGTGACGCCACCTGTGGTATGCGGCTATTAAGCCGCCGCTGCTGTATGGGGCCTCCGGGGCTGTTGGAATGGCAGCTAGGATGGTCCTGCTCCCCACAGGTGGAGCGGTACCCCGGGGCAACAGTTGGTGTTCATGAGAGTCTATGGGGTGAATAACACGGTGCAGAGCCGACAGGCAGTGAAAGAAACAGGCACAAACAGTAGTCTCTTTACCTTCTCCTCTTTTACTCGGCAGCAGTTTAGTCCAGGGAGACCGTCACAGATGGTAAAGATGGTCCGGCCGGCCTGGAAGTGCCTGGGGGTGATCTTTGGCCAGTTGAGTATGAGGCCTACTCCCTAATCTTTCTTTTCTTTACTATTATAGGACCCTGCACTCTGAATTTAGCAAAGGCCCTCCTGCTGCTGGGACCAGTGGTTCGTCCCTTTTTCTGTGTGGTAGACTGCGCAGGCCCTCTCTGGTGCTTCTCTGCTGGAGTCCACACCGGGCCCTTGGGATGCAGCTGTACCTTCAGATTGCTTCTGGGCCAGGGGGCTTCCAGCTCTCATGCCCTCCGGATTTGGCTACCAGGGAAGGATTTTATACCCTGGCAACCACAGACTCCGATGTCCGAGTCTCTTCTGTGCCTCTCTGCACTTCTTGCTTCACTGGGCCAAGCTATTCCAGCTCTAGGCCCCAGTTCCACAAGGCAGCACTACTCTGCGTCTGTTCTCTTTTCTTCCTTTCTACAGACTGAACACTACTTCCTCCCTCAGGTCAGACTTAAGGAATGCTCCCTGGAATTCCAGGTTCAGAGCTCCCCCTGCTGGCCGGAGGGAGAACTGCGTTGGATGTTAAACTTACTGGCCAATAGATCTCCCAATTACCTCCAGGCTCAGCATTAACCCTTTGGGAGGGCAATGCTGTTGTGGCGACCAGGTCCTGGGGCGCCACACTCCCCCTTAGTTAAATTCAGTACTCCCGGACTGTAGAAACAAACATAACATGTTAGAACATTTCATCCCATTATGGGAGGCACATTACTTAAACGTTACAAACTTAAACACTACTGTAAGAGTCCAGTGTGGCTCCCTGCCGGGTGTCCATTACATTGCTCCATGGGGGACCCGCCGCGATCAAACCCCCAACGTAGGCTCTGGGCATGCGTCAGAGCATTGATGACCCCACTCTATGCACGCCGGACGGGTTTTTCTTCAGGGGTGTGGAGCACACTGGTGCTAACTATGTACAATTAGAGTGTTGGCCACCCATAGTCCAGTGGCCCAATTGTCCATTTACTTAACTACCTAAAACAAAACATTACATACAAGACATTTTCACATAACTATTTACACTCTGTTAGGTATTTTACTTTCTATGTTCTATACCTTGGAGGGGGCTGTCCCCGAGTGCTACGTTGGGACCGGCGTAGCTCTGGGGTTTGTCCCTGACTACTTGGAGTGTCTGCCCCCCCGTGTTATTGGTAGGCCTAACCCTGACAGGGATGCATGTTGGTTGCCTACGGGGTCTCAGATTCGCCAAGGGTACGGCAGGTTCACCACTGGCAGGGGGTTGAGCCTCCTGTTCTGCTGCTGGCGTGTCATCTTGTGTTGGAGCGGACGGTTCTTTAGGTGGATCTGGAACCTCTTCTGTTTCTGGCTCGACCAACTGCGGGAACGTCAATACTGGTACCACTATGGCATTGTTTATTCGGGTCCAAGTTTTGGGGAATTTTCCAAGGATTGTTTGGATCATCTCTTCCTCTTTTTCTTGACTTTGGGGACCTTCTTGTACTTCTACTTCTTTTTGGATTCTGCACCGTTCAGGGCACGCTTTCAGGCGGTCTCGAGAAACTGCTTGATAGGTCTTGCCTTCATCTTTGCTTATGAGGCATACCTTACTGTTGTCAAAGTTGGAGGGAATAATGGTGTAGGGTTCATTCTCCCACTGATCATCTAATTTATGCGCCCTCCGCTTTTTCTTGAGGACCTGTTCTCCAGGTGCTAAGGGAGTTGCTGGGGCTGTTTGATTGTAGTTCTGCTCTTGTCTCGTTCTTGCTTGGGACAGGCTCCTTTCTACGCATTCCTGGACTTTGCAGTACTGCTGTTGTCGCTCTGTATCCCAATCTTCTATCTCCTGAACCGCTTCAGGTGACACAGTCCCCATCTCAAAGTCTACAGGTAACTAGCCAGGTCTTGCTCGCATCAGGTAAGCAGGGCTGCAGTTGGTCGAATTTACTGGGATATGGTTGTGCAGGTCTACCAGATCTGGCAACTTCTCTGGCCATTGGTTTCTTTCTTCCAGAGGTAGAGTCTTCAGCATATCAATAACCACATGGTTCATCTTCTCGCACAATCCATTGGTTTGGGGGTGGTACGGTGTTGTTCGGATTTTCTTACAGCCGTACATGTTACAGAACTCTTGGAACACTTCTGCCTCGAATGCAGGACCTTGATCAGTCGGTACCCTTTCCGGATAACCGTGAGGCTGACAAAAGTATGCCTGGAATGCTCTAGCTGCTGTTCTGGCTGTCTGGTCCTTCACAGGCACTACTACCAGGAAACAAGAGTAATGGTCCACAATGGTGAGGGCGTACACATAGCCTGACCGGCTTGGTGTTAACTTCACATGGTCCAGGGCCACCAACTCCAGGGGCTGCTTCGTGACAATTGGCTGTAGGGGAGACCTCTGGCTGGCATCATCCTTCCACCTCAGGTTACACGGACCACAGTCTCGGCACCACTTCTCGATCATCTTTCTCATGTGCACCCAGTAGAACCGATCGCGGAGTAGGGTCTCCAACTTCTTCCACCCGAAGTGTCCTGCTTTATCATGGTAAGCTGCTAGGACCATTGGAGCATCCCTCTGTGGGACCACTATCTGCCAGACGAGTTCATTCGTTCGCCAGTTGACATATCTCTTGCAGAGCTTGCCTTGGTAGGTGAACAGTCGTCCCCTCTCCTTCCACAACTGCTGGGCTTCTTGTGGAGCATCTGGACCGAGATGGGTCTCAGCTTGTGCTAGCTTTTCTTTGACCAATCGCACGGCCGGGTCGCCGTTCTGTGTCTCTTCCCAATTATGGTGGAGTAATGGGTTGACCGAGACCTCGTGCTGGCTCGAGCGCTTCACTCCTACAGCATGCTCACACTGGGAAACACCTTGGTGATGGAAAGCCGGTAACTCTATCTCTTCGAGTTCATCCAGGTCTTCTCCAGACTCGGGTAAGTGAGGCATTCTGGACAGCGCATCAGCATTGTTATTCTTCTTGCCAGCCCGGTACTTGATGGTAAAGTCAAAGTTAGACAGCCGGGCCATCCATCGCTGTTCCAACGCACCTAACTTGGCTGTTGCCAGATGTGTCAACGGATTGTTGTCCGTGAAGATGGTGAACTTGGCCGATGCCAGATAGTGCTTGAAGCGTTCAGTCACTGCCCAAACAATAGCGAGGAACTCCATCTTGAAGGAACTGTAGTTTTCTGGATTCCTTTCTGTGGGCCGAAGCTTCCTACTGGCGTAAGCTATCACCTTCTCTTTGTCTCCCTGCACCTGGGACAGAACTACTCCCAGGCCCACGTTGCTGACGTCTGTGTACAGTACAAACGGCTGGCTGTAGTCAGGGTAGGCCAGAATTTCTTCTCCCGTGAGAGCCCCTTTCAGCCGGACAAAAGATGTTTCTATTTGGCTGTTCCATTCAAATGGAGGGCTCTGCTTCTTAGCCTGCTTTGGCTGGCCCACCAGGAGATCTTGAAGAGGCGCTGCTATCTTTGTGAAACCATCAATGAACCTTCGGTAGTAGCCCACCAGCCCAAGGAACTGCCGCACCTCCTTTACCGTGGTGGGTCTTAGCCAGTCCTTGATTACGGTGACTTTCCCCGGATCAGGTGCCACACCTTCTGCGCTGACCACATGACCCAGGTACTGTACCTTTGGCTTCAAGAGGTGACATTTGGACGGCTTTATCTTCAGGCCATACCCCGACAGGGACTCAAACACTTCTGCTAAGTGCCTCAGGTGATCTTCGTAGGTCTTGGAGTAGACTATAACGTCATCCAGGTACAATAGCATGGTTTCAAAGTTGTGATGGCCCAAGCAGCACTCCATCAATCTCTGAAATGTCCTTGGGGCATTGCAGAGCCCGAACGGCATACAACTGAATTCACAGAGACCCATTGGTGTCGTGAATGCAGTCTTCTCTTTGTCCGCCTCGGGAACCTGCCAATACCCACTGGTGAGATCCAGGGTGGAGAAATAATTAGCTGATTTTAAGGCCGTTAGTGACTCTTCTATTCTGGGTAGTGGATAAGCATCTTTATATGTAATGCGGTTAATTTGTCTGTAATCTAGGCACATTCTCATTGTACCATCTTTTTTCTTTACGAGCACTAGTGGAGCTGCCCAAGGGCTACAGCTATCTCTGATAACCCCAGCCTCCTTCATTTCCCGTAACATTTCTTTGGCACGCTGATACTGTGCTGGGGGTACAGGGCGGTATCTCTCTTTAATGGGATGATGATCACCCGTGGGGATTTGATGTTTAACCCCTTTTACCTGCCCAAAATCTAGGGGGTGTTTGCTGAAGACCCGCTCGTACTCCTGTACCACCCGGTAAACCCCATGCTTTTGGTGTGAGGGGGTGGAGTCGGTGCCCACATGTAATTTTTGGCACCAGTCTTCCAGCTGCCCCTTGGAGCCATTGTCTTCCACCTGGTCGGACGGGATCAAGGGTTCCACTGCTTTGCTGGTATTGTTACTGACAGTGTACAGTTTTGCTACAGTGGCGTACCGGGGCAATTTGGCTTCCTCCTCCCCACAATTCAGGACACGGATGGGCACTCTCCCCTTGCGGACGTCTGCTACCCCTCTGGCTATCAGGACTCCAGGCCTACTGTCTGAATACACCGGTTCTACCAAGGCCTAGTAATCCTGACCCTTGAGGCCTAATGCTGCCCGACACCATATCAACATTTCACTTCTTGGGGGTATTGCAATGGGGAGGGGGTCACTTACCCTCACACAGCCAATTTCTCCTCCGGCCAGCTCTACCTGCTGCCTCCTCATCAGGGCTCTGATCTCCCTCTGTAGGGCACGCTGCTGCCCGGAGCTGGCAGTTTCAGACGCCTGTTGCAACAAAATTATCACTTCAGCAATACAATTTTCTATCACATTTGTACCAATGGTTAGCAGTGGGTCAGATTCTTTGCGATCAATATCTACAATTATCATCCCCTGACATGGCAATTCTACCCGCCCCACTTTAATGGTTACTTCTTTATACCCAATTTGAGGTAAGGGCTGACCATTACTGGCCACAATTGTTAAATCATCATCTGGGCCATGGTCAATGTCTGAATCAGCCCAATATCTTTTGTACAGTTTATAAGGGATGGTTGTTACCTGGGACCCCGTATCCAGGAGGGCATTCAAAGGGATCCCATCCAGCACAATAGGAAGGGCCGGGCGTCCTCCCACATACTTGCTGCGACTGGGGGTTGAGCCAGGCTTCCTTACACCTGGGGGTCGGCTCCTGGCCCCAGGCTCGGCCCATTTAAAGGACAGTGTCTTGCAATATGGCCCGCCTGGCTGCAGCGGCGGCAGATCGGTTGTCCCGTTGAATCATACCGGTCTGTGTCTTTTCCTCGGGTCGGCGGAATCCTCCTCTGTCGCATCCATGGGGCGTCATCTGGGCTGGAGGCCAACTCGATTCTTGCAGGCGATGGGGTCACTTGTAGAGACTGCACGGTCTTGGCAAGGGCAGCTACAGTCTTGGTCAGCTCCTGGACCTGCTGTCTGAGCTCTGCAGCGGGATCCTTATCCAGGGACTGCGCCTCAGCCCCTGCAGCGGCTCGTGTTGCAGGCACCACCACGGGGTACGTGATAGCAAGTGGCCGGAGGGGTACTGGGTCATTCGGTGTAGATTCTCTCAGTACCCGGATGGCCTGGTCCTTAAACTTTGCAAAGTCCAGAGCAGGGTTCTGCAGGACCATGATACGCAGCTGGGTCCTGTGGGCATCTGACAGGAGCCCTTCTATGAACTGCTCAGTTAGGAGTTTGTCTTCTTCACGTACACTCTCTGGGTCCACCTGTTTAATTGCTTTCAGGGCCTCCTGCAAGTTTAAGGCATAGTCCCTTATGCTGTCTGTGGCCCGTTGTTTGCACCCAAAGAATCTCATCTTTATTTCTGCTGCGGTGCGGGTGTCGAAAGTACTCTCTAATTTGGCCAGTATCTGGGTTGCTGTCCCTTTATCTGTATCAGGCCAGGACTTCACTTCACGCTGGGCCACGCCGGCTAGCTGCCCCATTAGTATGCCCACCTTCTGGCTCTCAGTCAGTGGATACACCCGGAACAAGCTGTGCAGCCTTTCTCTGAAGTCGCTCAGGGTATGTGACTCCCCGAAGTACTGCGGCAGCCATTCTGATCCCGGGATGTACGGCATTGTGATCGGCATTACCGGCGCTACCGCGAGGGCTGGGGCGATGGCGACTGGGATTACATCGGCCGGTGCTGCTGCGTCTTGAACTACTACAGCCACCGGCTCTCCCTCGGTGTCGGACATCTTCCTCCCCCTTAGTGAACCTTACCAGGCTCCGCTTTCTTTTTACAATCTCTTCCGGGTAGCGCGGGGTTAACGACCCTCCGCTCTGATGGTGCGCTCCCTTCGCGCTCTTTTTCGGGCACGCCCCCCTTCTTCCTGCACTCAGCAAAGCTAATGGCGGCGGCAGTCTTCAAACAGTAAACACACAATCTTTTCAAAGGCGCACAGTACCCGGTGGGCGCCGGGCACGAAATCCTGTTCGTGACGCCAAAAGTTGACTCGCCCACCCCAGGGCTATGGGACACCCGGTGCCGGGCTGGACTAGTCCGGGGGTCATCAGTGGTGGCGGGGCCCGCCCCCGTGGCACTGGTGGGTGTCAGTTTAAATATGGCTGGTGACTTAGGGTTTGAATAAAGTTTGTGTTCGTGACGCCACCTGTGGTATGCGGCTATTAAGCCGCCGCTGCTGTATGGGGCCTCCGGGGCTGTTGGAATGGCAGCTAGGATGGTCCTGCTCCCCACAGGTGGAGCGGTACCCCGGGGCAACAGTTGGTGTTCATGAGAGTTTATGGGGTGAATAACACGGTGCAGAGCCGACAGGCAGTGAAAGAAACAGGCACAAACAGTAGTCTCTTTACCTTCTCCTCTTTTACTCGGCAGCAGTTTAGTCCAGGGAGACCGTCACAGATGGTAAAGATGGTCCGGCCGGCCTGGAAGTGCCTGGGGGTGATCTTTGGCCAGTTGAGTATGAGGTCTACTCCCTAATCTTTCTTTTCTTTACTATTATAGGACCCTGCACTCTGAATTTAGCAAAGGCCCTCCTGCTGCTGGGACCAGTGGTTCGTCCCTTTTTCTGTGTGGTAGACTGCGCAGGCCCTCTCTGGTGCTTCTCTGCTGGAGTCCACACCGGGCCCTTGGGATGCAGCTGTACCTTCAGATTGCTTCTGGGCCAGGGGGCTTGCAGCTCTCCTGCCCTCCGGATTTGGCTACCAGGGAAGGATTTTATACCCTGGCAACCACAGACTCCGATGTCCGAGTCTCTTCTGTGCCTCTCTGCACTTCTTGCTTCACTGGGCCAAGCTATTCCAGCTCTAGGCCCCAGTTCCACAAGGCAGCACTACTCTGCATCTGTTCTCTTTGCTTCCTTTCTACAGACTGAACACTACTTCCTCCCTCAGGTCAGACTTAAGGAATGCTCCCTGGAATTCCAGGTTCAGAGCTCCCCCTGCTGGCCGGAGGGAGAACTGCGTTGGATGTTAAACTTACTGGCCAATAGATCTCCCAATTACCTCCAGGCTCAGCATTAACCCTTTGGGAGGGCAATGCTGTTGTGGCGACCAGGTCCTGGGGCGCCACAATAACACATGCAAAAAATGAAGAAAAACGTGGGAAAATTGCGCTTTTTTTGCTCCGCGTTTTTCCTGCCAAGAAATACAGACACGGTGCAGAAATTTATGCACCCAAATACTCAACATGTGCACATAGCGTTAGGGGCTACACCAGTGGCGTGACTAGAGTTTGATGGGCCCCAGTGCAAAGTTCAGACCTAGGCCTCCCCCTCTCCACGTACTCCGACACTTGGGGTACGGGATAATGACACTGACATTCAGGCTACGGTATAATGACGCTAACACTTGGATCTTAAGGGGGCTTTACACGCTACGATATCGTTAATGTTTTATCGTCGGGGTCACGTTGTTAGTGACGCACATCCGGCGTCATTAACAATATCGCAGCGTCGGATACTTACCAGCGACCTTAAGCGACCTCAAAAATGGTGAAAATCGTTCACCATGGAGAGGTCATCCCAAACTCAAAAATCGGTAAGGGTTGTTTATCCATGTTGTTCATCGCTCTTGCGGCAGTAGGAGCGAGGAACGTCTCCTTACCTGCCGCCAACCGCAATGCGGAAGGAAGAAGATGGGCGGGATGTTACGTCCCGCTCATCTCCGCCCCTCCGCTTTGATTGGCCGGCCGCTTAGTGACGTCGCGGTGACGTCGCGGTGACGTCGAACGTCCCTCCCCCTTGAAGGAGGGATTGTTCGGCAGTCACAGCGACGACGCCGACCAGGTAAGTGCGTGTGACGCTGCCGTAGCGATAATGTTCGCTGCGGCAGCGATCACACGATATAGCATGCGCGACGTGGGTGGGTACTTACACGCTCGATATCGCTAGAAATTGCTAGCGATATCGCTACCGTGTAAAGCCCCCTTTACCCTCAGCACCTAGGTTTCCCATGATCTGAAATCCCTCTATCAGCACCCAGCTTCCCTATGTTCTGATTTCCATCTTGTCAGCGGCACCCAGCTTTCCCATGCTCTGCTATACATTTTTCCCTCAGCACCTAGCTTTCTCATATCAGAGCATGGGAAAGCTGGGTGCTGAGAGAAGATGTATAGCAGAGCATGGGAAAGTGGGGTGCTGAGGGAAAGAGCCTTTTTCCCTCAGCACAAAACATTCTCATCCCATGCTTGTATTTTTGTCCCCCCTCGTATATAGTTCTCCAAATACTATAATGGCCCCCGCATAACCTTCCATATAGTATAAAGGGTCCCACATAACCCTTCATATATTAGAATGCACCTCCATAGTCCTCCATGTATTATAATGCATTTCCCATAGTTCTCCATGTATTATAATTCACCCCATAGTCCTCCATATATTATACTGCACCCCATAGTCCTCCATATATTATAATGCACCCCCATAGTCCTCAATGTATAAAATAGCTCTCATAGCCCTCCAATTATTATAATGAATTTTTCATGTATTATAATTCACCTCATAATTCCCAATATATTATAATTCACCCCATAGTACTCCATTTATTATACTGCACCACATAGGTCTCCATGTTTTATAATGCACCCCCATAGTCCTTGTATAAGGTAGCCTCCATAATCCTCCATATATTAGAATGTAACCCTCATAGTCCTATATGTATTATAACTAGTGATGAGCGAGTACTAAAAAGCTCGGGTGCTCGAAGCTCGGGCCGAGCCTCCCAAGATACTCGTGTACTCGGCCCGAGCAACGAGCCCAATGTTATCCTATGGGAGACCCGAGTATTTTTGTGAAATGACCCCCCGGCAGCATGGAGAAACCCTAAAAATGTCACAAAAGTCTCAGAAGAGTGCTCAAATGACATGGCAACAGCATGGGGAAGACCCCTTGAAGCATTTATCACTGAAAAGTCACAGCTGTGAACAATTTTGTCCGCGTTTTACGCCATTTTTACGGACTCACCAGAAAACCTTGCAAAATGACCCCAAAATGATTTTTCATGGCGGAAATGTTAAGGGCACATACCCAATAGTGAGATAGAGCTGGTGTATGTTACTTTTTGAGATTAATACATGAAAGATTTTACGTGAAAATATTGTGTGGCACTCCGATGTCCCTGAGAAGAGACGTACATGAAGGCCTCTTGAGTCTAATGTGCCCATTTTGAGGAAGTGAGTCTTTGTAGTATTTTCCTTTGCCAGGGCAGTCCAAAATTGTGAGGTTCACCAATGCCCCTGCATACAGACGTGCATGAGGGCCTGTAAACCTGAAGTGCCCATTGGAAGGAAGTGGGTCTATTGTAGTATAGCCCTTTGGCAGGGCAGCCAAAAATTGGGAGGCTCCACGTTGTCCCTGGATAGAGACGTGCATGAGGGCCTGTAAACCTGAAGTGCCCATTGGAAGGAAGTGGGTCTATTGTAGTATAGCCCTTAGGCAGGGCAGCCAAAAATTGGGAGGCTCCACGTTGTCCCTGGATAGAGACGTGCATGAGGGCCTGTAAACCTGAAGTGCCCATTGTAAGGAAGTGGGTCTATTGTAGTATAGCCCTTAGGCAGGGCAGCCAAAAATTGGGAGGCTCCACATTGTCCCTGGATAGAGACGTGCATGATGGCCTGTAAACCTGAAGTGCCCATTGTAAGGAAGTGGGTCTATTGTAGTATAGCCCTTAGGCAGGGCAGCCAAAAATTGGGAGGCTCCACGTTGTCCCTGGATAGAGACGTGCATGAGGGCCTGTAAACCTGAAGTGCCCATTGTCAGGAAGTGGGTGTATTATAGTATAGCCCTTAGGCAGGGCAGCCAAAAATTGGGAGGCTCCACATTGTCCCTGGATAGAGACGTGCATGATGGCCTGTAAACCTGAAGTGCCCATTGTAAGGAAGTGGGTCTATTGTAGTATAGCCCTTAGGCAGGGCAGCCAAAAATTGGGAGGCTCCACGTTGTCCCTGGATAGAGACGTGCATGAGGGCCTGTAAACCTGAAGTGCCCATTGGAAGGAAGTGGGTCTATTGTAGTATAGCCCTTAGGCAGGGCAGCCAAAAATTGGGAGGCTCCACGTTGTCCCTGGGTAGAGACGTGCATGAGGGCCTCAAAACATTGTTCCCATTGCAAAGGAGCGGGTCTCCTGTCGTTGTAATGTCCATTCTGCAAAGAATGGGCGAAAAAATTTACCACTGGGGGTATACCTGAAACAAAGGCCTAAGTATTGCAATTTGTAACGGTCATCATGGTGGCGCATGAGGAGAAGGAGGAGCAGTCCAGTGATTATCCAAAGTCCAGAAGTGTGTACCCATGGGTGAGTGGAGGTACATGGCAAACTTTAAATTCCGCTCTCATTTGCTGGTGGTGTGGTGAAGTCTGGCCCAATCCAACCCTTGTTCATCTTGATCAGAGTCAGCCTGTCAGCATTTTCAGTTGACAGGCGGGTGCGTTTATCTGTAATGATTCCACCTGCGGCACTAAAAACACGCTCTGACAAAACGCTAGCGGCAGGGCAGGCCAGGACTTCCAAGGCGTAGAGAGCCAATTCATGCCACGTGTCCAGCTTGGATACCCAATAATTGTAAGGCACAGAGGAATGTCGGAGTACAGTTGTTCGATCTGCAAGGTACTCCTTCAGCATCTGGGCAAACTTAGGATTTCTTGTGGCACTACCCCGCACCTCAGGGGCTGTGGTACGTGAGGGGCTGAGAAAACTGTCCCACATCTTAAAGACTGTTCCCCTACCTCTGGCGGATTGGACTTGTGCTACTCTCGGCTGTACGCCTCGGTTGTCCACTGATTCCTGACCTATGCCGCTAGCGTTTTGTGAGGGGAATGCTTTGCCTACTTCCGTGACTATGGCCTTCCGGAACTGCTGCATTTTGGTTGACCTCTCCTCCACGGGAATAAGAGACAAAAAGTTCTCCTTGTAGCGTGGGTCTAACAGTGTTACCAACCAGTAATGATTGTCGGCCAAGATGTTCTTAACGCGAGGGTCACGAGACAGGCAGCTTACCATAAAGTCAGCCATGTGCGCCAGACTCTTAACAGCCAGGACTTCAGTAGCCTGACCAACAAGATGACTGAACATGCTGTCCTCCTCCTCCTCCTCCTCCTCCTCCTCATCTACCCTGTCCTCTGGCCAGCCACGCTGAACCGAGGATATGACTGGTGTGCATGTCATATCCTCAATTTGGCCGGAGAGTTGCTCCATGTCTTCATCCTCCTCCTCGTCATAGTCCTCCACTGCACGTTGTGATGAGACGAGGCTGGGCTGTGTGTTATCACCCACACCCACTACTGTTTCTTGCTGCAACTCATCGCGCTCCGCCTGCAATGCATCATGTTTGTTTTTCAGCAGAGACCGTTTTAGAAGGCAGAGTAGCGGTATGGTGACGCTAATAATGGCGTCATCACCACTCACCATCTTGGTGGAGTCCTCAAAGTTTTGGAGGATGGTACATAGGTCTGACATCCATCTCCACTCCTCAGGTGTTATGTGTGGAATTTGAACCATTTCCCGACGGCTTAGGTGATGCAGGTACTCAACAACTGCCCTCTTCTGCTCACATATCCTGACCAACATGTGCAGAGTTGAATTCCAACGCGTGGGGACATCACACACCAGTCTGTGAGCCGGAAGATGCAAACTGCGCTGAAAGCCGGCAAGGCCGGCTGAAGCAGTAGGTGACTTTCGAAAATGTGCAGACAGGCGGCGAACTTTTACCAGCAGATCAGACAGCTCTGGGTATGACTTTAGAAACCGCTGAACCACGAGGTTGAGCACATGGGCCACGCATGGAACATGTGTCAGCTGGCCTCTCCTCAAAGCCGCCACCAGGTTCCGGCCATTGTCACACACGACCTTTCCTGGCTTTAGGTTCAGAGGTGTGAGCCAGTGATCTGCCTGCTGTTTCAGAGCTGTCCACAGCTCTTCTGCATTGTGGGGTTTGTCACCTATGCAGATTAGCTTCAGCACAGCCTGTTGCCGCTTCGCCGAGGCAGTGCTTCCAGCTTGTGACTGGTGTGGAGGGTACAGTGGATGAGGATGCGCAGGAGGAGGAGGAGGCTGAAGAGCATGACATTCCGGAGCTGTAGAGTGTGGGTGAAACACTGACTGAGGTAGGGCCTGCAAACCTTGGTGTGGGAAGGACGTGTTCCGTCCCTCGCTCAGACTGGGTCCCAGCTTCCACAATATTAACCCAGTGTGCCGTCAACGAGATGTAGCGGCCTTGCCCACAAGCACTTGTCCACGTGTCTGTGGTTAGGTGGACCTTGGGTGAAACAGCGTTGTTCAGGGCACGTGTGATGTTTTGTGACACGTGGTTATGCAACGCGGGGACGGCACACCGGGAGAAATAGCGGCGGCTGGGGACCGAGTAACGTGGGACAGCTGCCGCCATCAGGTCACGGAATGCTTCTGTCTCCACCAGCCTAAAAGGCAACATTTCCAGCGCAAGCAGTCGCGAAATGTTAGCATTTAGAACTGTGGCATGTGGGGTGTTGGCAGTGTATTTGCGCCTGCGTTCAAAGGTTTGCTGAATGGATAACTGAACGCTGCGCTGGGACAAGGACGTGCTTGATGATGGTGTTCTTTCTGCGTAGGCAACTGCAGGTGCAGGAGTGGAGGAGGCTTGTTCGCAGGCAGCATGGACAGGGGATTGGCTCGCATGCACAACCAGCGAAGACGTAGCAGTGACATCAGCAAGCACTGCTCCTCGACTCTGTTGTACTTCCCACAAAGTCGGGTGCTTGGCTGACATGTGCCTGATCATGCTGGTGGTGGTCAGGCTGCTAGTTTTGGTACCCCTGCTGATGCTGGCACGGCAGGTGTTGCAAATGGCCTTTTTTGAATCATCTGGATCCAACTTAAAAAACTGCCAGACTCGGGAAGACCTAACATTTGTACAGGCACCTTGTGTCGTCGTGTTGTTCCGGGGAACGGTTGCCTGACTTCTGCCTGGGGCCACCACCCTGCTTCTTACTGCCTGTTGTGATGCTACGCCTCCCTCCCCCTGTGCACTGCTGTCCTCGCTCTGCATATCCTCCTGCCAGGTTGGGTCAGTTACTGGATCATCCACCACGTCGTCTTCCTCTTCCGCACCCTGCTCCTCCTCCTGACTTCCTGACAATTGTGTCTCATCATCGTCCACCACTTGTTGAGACACGTTGCCAACTTCGTGAGAACGTGGCTGCTCAAATATTTGGCCATCTGTACAGACGATCTCCTCATGACCCACTTCAATATGAGCTGGCGAGAGGCCAGAATGTGTGAATGGAAACGTGAACAGCTCTTCCAAGTGTCCAAGTGTGGGATCATTAATGTCCGAGGAGGACGTGTACTCAGCCTGGTGGTAGGAAGGAGGATCAGGTTCAGAAATGTGCGGTGCAGTATCACGGCTACTGACACTTGACCGTGTGGAAGACAGAGTGTTTGTGGTGGTGCCAATCTGACTGGAAGCATTATCTGCTATCCAACTAACAACCTGTTGACACTGGTCTTGGTTCAAGAGCGGTGTACTGCTGCGGTCCCCAAGAATTTGGGACAGGACGTGCGAGCGACTAGATGTGGCCCTTTGTTGTGGCGAAATTAGAGCTTGCCCACGACCTCGGCCTCTGCCTGCACCACCATCACGTCCACTTCCTTGTTCCTTGCCAATGCCCTTGCGCATTTTGCTGTGCTGACGTGTATATTCACTACTTGTGCGTTATATCAAAGTTTGTGGAAATTGCACACAAGTGCACCTGTACGCTGCCACCGACAGGCACACACGTGCGGTTTTAAAAACCAAGCACGGACGCAATAAGAACCTAACAGGTTTTTTTGCGGAGCGACAATTACAGACAAGTCAGACACTATCTGGACTGTTTTAGACTGTGTACACCAGCCCCAGATATGATGAAGGCTGGTATACGGTCACCACTAGGAATGGCTATATATACCCTGCCTGCCTGCCTGTATACTGGTACAATAGTCCTGACAAGGACTCTTCTGGTCACTAGCCTGTATTCAGACCTGGCTATACCCTGCCTGTATATAGCAACAATAGTCCTGAGAAGGACTCTGCTACTGTACTCCGACCTGGCTATACCCTGCCTGCCTGTATACAACTAGAATAGTCCTGAGAAGGACTTTTGGTCACACTGTTTGCAGCCCTGCAACTGAAAAAGCTATAAAGGGCCGCAAAGCTTTCCCTGAATCAGCGACACTCTCCCTGCACTCACTGTCTGGATAGCTGTGAGCAGAGCACAGCGCGCCGGCCGGTATAAAGGCTCGGTCACGCTGTGCAGGCCGGCCAATCACTGCAATTCCACAACTAACAGGGCTGTGGCATTGCAGTGGTCTGCCAGCCAATCCCTGCATGAGGGCTGGCTCTCAAAAGAGCGCCAACATGCAGAAATGAAGACCACGAGTACAGCACGAGTATCGCGAGATTACTCGGTCCCCGCCGAGCAGCCCGAGTACAGCGATACTCGTGCGAGTACCGAGTAGTTACAAGCATGCTCGCTCATCACTAATTATAACCCCGTAAAACTTCATATTGTATTATGCAGCCTCATACTCCTCCATGTATTATGCACCCCTAGTCCATGTATAAGGCGTCCTTCATGTTGTGTAATGCCTCCCCATAGACCTCCATGTATAATGCATCCCTATAGACGTCCATATATAATGCAGCCAGCCTCCCCAGGCCTCCATGTATAATAATGCAGCCAGCCTCGCCAGGCCTCCATGTATAATAAAGCAGCCAGCCTCCCCAGGCCTCCATATATAATAAAGCAGCCAGCCTCCCCAGGCCTCCATGTATTATAATGCAGCCAGCCTCCCCAGGCCTCCATTTATAATAAAGCAGCCAGCCTCCCCAGGCCTCCATGTATAATAATGTAGCCAGCCCCCAGGCCTCCATGTATAATAATGCAGCCAGCCTTCCCAGGCCTCCATGTATCATAATGCAGCCAGCTTCCCCAGGCCTCCATGTATAATAATGCAGCCACCCTCCCCAGGCCTCCATGTATAATAGTGCAGCCAGCCTCCTCAGACCTCCATGAATAATTATGCAGCCAGCCTCTCCAGGCCTCCATGTATAATGCAGCCAACCTCCCCAGGCCTCCATGTATAATAAAGCAGCCAGCCTCCCCAGGCCTCCATGCATAATAATGCAACCAGCCTCTCCAAGCCACCGTGTATAATGCACCCCCCCAGGCCTCTGGCTATCATCAACTCACTGATTTATATAAAAAAAATCAAGTACTCATCTTTCTCTTCGTTCCCCTGCTGCTCCGTCTTCACCTCTCCTTGTTCCCCCACTGCTCCGTCCTCACCTCTCCTTGTTCCCCCGCTGCTGCGTCCTCACCTGTCTCCTCCGTTCCACCGCTGCTCCAGTCAGTGTCCTCCCGTCCTCCGCTCTGTGCTCTCAGCACAACAGTCGCACAGGAGTGACGTCACCGCGCAGGCACAGGGGGAGAATGAAGATGCCAGCCTCCCGAGGCCTCCATGCATAATAATGCAGCCAGCCTCTCCAAGCCTCCATGTATAATGCAGCCCCCCCCAGGCATCTTGCCATCATGCACTCACTGATTTATATAAAAAAACAACACGTACGCATCTCTTTCTTCGTTCCCCTGCTACTCCGTCCTCACCTCTCCTTGTTCCACCGCTGCTCCGTCCTCACCTCTCCTTGTTCCCCCGCTGCTGCGTCCTCACCTGTCTCCTCCGTTCCACCGCTGCTTCAGTCAGCGTCCTCCCGTCCTCCGCTCTGTGCTCTCAGCACAACAGTTGCACAGGAGTGACGTCACCGCGCAGGCACAGGTGGAGAATGATGATGCACAGAGCGGCACCGGCTGCTCTATGCATCATCATTGCTGTGCGCGATGATGGGTGAGGGTGGCCCTGTGCCGCCGCTGACACCGGGCAGGGAGGCCCGGTGTCAGCGGCAGCGGCACTGGGTCATATATCGGCCGTGTGGTCTGTGACAGATCAGCACAGCTCCTCTCTCACTGAAAGGAGCTGGCTGCTGATCTGCCGGGCTTTTGTGTGCCCCCAACCTGCCGACCCCTGCGACCGTGGTAGTTACGCTCCTGGGCTACACTTCAACTTTGGTCTCAATACCTGCCATGCAACCAATCTGTCACTGCTACATTGCAGCACAACACAAATGAAGGAGGTTTCTTTTGTAACCCACAAGGGTACTGCAAATGCGACAAGCAAAATGCGGAAAACCTGACTCAGTTGGACTTTTTTTAATTTGCTTGTGGTGGTCACAGTGCAACACCATTCACTTGTATGGCACAGCAATGTGACTGCGACAGCTAGCAAACTTTGGTCATGCAACATTTGACGTTGCTGTGTAATTAGACCAATATAGAATACAGAGCCCAAAAGTATAAACCAACACCATATATACTGGAGTACCAAATGCAGAAATTTGTATCAGATCAATTGATCTGATTTACTGGTAGCTCATAGGTATACAATGTTGCTGTGTAGGCCTGCCTAAGGGTAGAGTCACACTGGCCTATGACTCATGAGTGCAATGAGAGAAAATCTCACATTGCACTCGGCCCCGTGTAAAGGGCACATTACACGCTACAATTTATCAAACGATATGTCGTCAGTGCCACGTCGTTAGTGACGCACATCCGGCCTCGTTTGACATATCGTAGCGCGTAACACAAATGAGCGACTGTGAACGAGCAAAAATACTCACCTTATCGTTGCTTGTTGACTTGTCGCTCATTTTCAAAAAAATCTAACGTCCTTCTATGCTCCGGTTGTTCATCGTTCCCGAGGCAGCACACGTCGTTCCGTGTGACACCCCTGGAACAATGAACTGCAGCTTACCTGCGGCCACCGGCAATGCGGAAGGAAGGAGGTGGGCGGGATGTTTACGTCCTGCTCATCTCCGCCCCTCCGCTTCTATTGGCCGCCCGCTATGTGACGTCGCTGTGACGCCGAACGTCCCTCTCCCTTCATGAAGTGGATGTTCGTCGCCCACAACGAGGTCGTTTGGAAGGTAAGTACGTGTGACGGGGGTTTACGACTTTGTGCGACACGGGCAAGAAATTGCCCGTGCCGCACAAACGATGGGGGCTGGTGCGATCGCACATGTGATCGCACGAGAAATTGAAACGTGTACAGCAGCCTTTAGACAATGGTGCAGCTTACATCTATGAGTTTTTCCTCAGCCCTAAATGGACTGAGGAAAAAAAATTGCAGCATGCTGCAATTATCAGTGAGAAGCATGTCACTTGCACCTATAGAAGTCTATGGGTGCGAGTGAAACATTGGACTGCACTTGGATGTCATCCAAGTGCAGTGCGATATATGTGTGACGTCCTGGCACACCAGGTAGTCACAGAAAGAGTTAATCCTCCTTGGTACCACCTGATCCCACATCGGTGCTGTGAGGCAGCCGCACCCTCCCCCCCAAGTGTAGCAACTGAAAAGAGAAGGAGGGGAGGAGTTGAGGGTCAGTCGGAGAAGGGAGTGAGAGGAGAGCAGACAGGGGTTGTAGCTCCTGGGCTGCTATGGAAGTGAAGAAAGGCAAAAGCCGAGTTCTAGGAGCTGAAGTGGAGAGTAGGCTCAGGGGAACCCGTGGTGGACTTGTGCAGAGAAAGGACTTCCCCCGTCCGAAAGCAAGGAGGAAAAGGTGACTGTCACCTGGAGTGCAGGAAAGAGAGAGCCCTGCTTCTTGTATAGGGTGTGGGATCCGAACACCCCCGCACCAAAGGCCTACGAACACCGGCAAGTTCTGGTTAAGCACTGGACTCTGAGTATTTCTTCCATCTATGTTTACTGATCCTCCACATCAATACAGCCTCATCCAGCACCACGACTACCAACTGTAAGTGCTCTACTTCCTGACTCCTAAAGACTGCTCCCTGCAACCTCTCACATTACCCTGGGCCCCGGGACTACACCTCCCCTACCCATGGAGGGGATCCCACCTTGCTGCCCTGCTCCATCAGCCCCGGGCACCCCCATATCTAGGCAGCGGCGGTGTCACCATCCATCACCGCAACCCACGGGTGGTGTCAGAGACAATCTCCCCTGTAAATATCCCCTTTTCACTCATGGGCGACGGACGGCTGCGCGAGCCCCGGAAACCGGCTGCCACTCGAGCCACAGCCACTGCCCGACCCCGAGTGCCTCGAGCGCCCCCCCGGTTGTGATCCGGCCCCCGCCCGTGACATACGCACAGGCTGACAATGGAGTAGATGGAGAGATCACTCTCTCCCCTCCTTCGCAGCTGTGATCTGATCGCAAGATCGATCAGATCACAGTTACATTACTCTCAGCTGACACTCGCAGCAGAGCGAGAGCCGAGGGTCATTAGCATATTGCATACGATGCTCTGACATCGGCTGCCATACGCTGATGTGACTCCACCATTAGACTAGTGTCACACTACCGTAGATTTTCTCAGATTCTCCTGGGTTGATTACGTTAATGACACTCAGATCAAACTCTGATCAGCATTTGATTCAAGTGTCAGCTTAATGTGATCCAATTTTCTCAAATGAGAGAAATGGAGGACACAGTAGGAGAAGATGGGGGAAACATTTTTCCATCTTCTCCATTGTGTGAGTCCATGGAAATCAGACAACATACTGTATGAATGCAGTACAATGATTTCCACTCACCCACAGACTTGAATGGGTGGGTGGTATCCAATGTGCGCATGCTGGGATCTTTTTCTCAAGCCAAATTGGATTTGAAAAAAATGCTAATCAGCACTGCTCAATTACATATCATTGGTCCAAGTTCTATCAGACAAAAAATTGGATAGCACTAGTTCAATTTATACGGTGGTGTGAGCGAGTCCTTACAAGCAGCTTATTAGACCTTGGTTCCAGCAGTATCTAATAAGCCACAGTTAGGCTATGTGCGCACGTTGCGTTCTGCCGTGACAAATATTCTGCGGCGTTTTGTCACTGCATGTGCGTTTCAAAACACAACCAAAACGCTGCATTTTGGATGGGTTTTGAATGCAGAATGGATGCAGAATTCATGCGTTCTGGATGCTTGCTCTGCCATAGACAGAGTGGGAAAAGCATCCAAAACGCACAAAAGAAGTGACATGTTGCTTTTTAGAACGCATTGATTTTGTCAAAAATTTGTCATGCAAATCGCTGCATTTTAAAACGCAACGTACGCATGGAATTTGCTAAGTTCTCATAGACATTGCTGGGAACACAGAACGCATGCATTTACGCTGCATAAACGCATGAAAAAATGCAACGTGAGCACATAGCCTTAGGCTTCCAGTTGCCATCGCAGTCTATTGAAAATCCCATAATTGCCAAGTGGGAGTGCAGATGGACTGACAGGAAGATTTCTCCCGCTTTTCAGGTACTGTGATTGCTATTGACAATGGCATCTGAGGAGTTAAACTGCTGGGACCAGAGCTATCTTAGGTCCAAGGAGATTCCGCAAGAGTACTGTTGCAGATGGACACAAATAATTATAGGAGGGCACTGCTCCCCAAGGTTATCACCCTGGGCACAAATGAAAGAACAAGTATACAAACAAGAACACAATAAATGTACCAGGACAAGAGGATCACCCAAAGCAGATACATTTTATTGCAGAAACAAAAATACAAAGAATAAGTAATGAGCACACTAACAAAGCTATATCATTAATAACTTTTAAAAACCAAGCTATTAGGCTAGTAACATTCCTCCCTCAAAGTGCACCTATGATATGGTGCTGTTTAACCCCTATACACAGTAATCCCACTTGCAAATGCAAAAGGTGACAGTGCATATAACTATGTGGATGGAAGCCAAAAGGCTAAGAAAATCAGTATACAAATATAGGAAGCTTTAAATGAAAAAAGGCATCCGCACCATATATCGACTCAAGAAAAATCAAGAGGTCAGACACCACTCTTGGCACCACCATGAAACCAATACCTGACAATTGACCCTTATAATGCCAAAGGGTGCATGCTATAACACATGGAGAAAACAGATGATATTAGAGACACATTAAACCATCAAACATAGGAAAAATACAGAGTAATACACAGTGTCGGACTGGCTACCAGAGGAACCGCCAGTAATACCAGTCCTAGCTGCGGTTACCTAGATTGAACTCTGGAGGTCTCACCTGAGCTCCGGAGTGCAGCTTGGATTAAACTCAGGGTTTGCAGGACTGAATCGCTAGTACCGAATGATTCCACAGTGTTTGCGGTTCAGTTTATGACAGCTGTGGACAGTCCGGGCTGAACACCGAAGCTCTCACCTGAGCTCCAGGCTTAAGCCCGGCCTGTCAGCAGCTGTGACATGAACTGAACTGCAATCCCCGTAGAATAATTCGGCGCTCACGGTTCGGTTCAGTCCTGCAAATCCCGAATTCAGTCCAGGCTGCACTTCGTAGCTCAGGTCAGAGCTCCAGAGTTCAATCCAGGTAACTGTAACCAGGACTGGTATTACTGATGGTTCCTCCGGTAGCCAGTTTGATTCTGGTAATACATACTGCACCATATGCCTAAGTAGTCCGCATACAGAAAGTGGGGCACAGGGGGGGGGGGGGGCAACAATATTGCCACCTAAAGTGGCTTTCTCAAGGGTAGAAAAAACAGGAAGAGTGCTGTTGCAGATGGCGCGAGTACAGCTGCTGTGCCCATGCCATCCTGATGATGTACATGTACCTGTTGATGCGGTAAGTGATTTAGCATCAGGATGAACATTTAAGTCAGTCTGCATTGAAGGGTTAAACGATCCAATGATTTACATGTTTGTTCTTACATAGTATCGCCACAGAATTGGTTGCATTTTGTTCAATATGTAATTAAAATATGATCTAAGTTCAAATAATTAAACCAAATTACTGAACGAAACCAAGAGGGAATCTAAATACCATTATTCTGTTGTCATCAGGTGAATAAACACAATTCTAATTGCCTGAGATGTGTGCATGTGCAAACATATCCAAAATAACCATTTGAGCAGTTAATTAGCAGCACAAATGATTTTAGAGCAATTGGAAGCATTCCATTACTCTGCTCACTGCATTATGGGTATAATTAAAAATAAATGTATTTAGACTTTGAAGTAACACTGCTAATTGTATAATTCCTTGAGTGTTTTGCTCCTGAGATGGAAACATGGCACGTGTTCATGTAACATTCAAATCCTACTGCGAAAAAGCAATAGAAATGTTACATTGCTCTGCTTAGCTGTATAGAGAAACCAGGCTTCTATGTAACACCCAATGGGCAAAAATAATTATGTTTGATAAAAAATTATCTACATATTTATAAGTCTTACTTCTTTAACCCTTACTATTTGCTTTAAGCTTTATAACAAAGATGGAACCCATCATCCTACCCCATAATTCAAGAAAGCAGTAACATGTGTCAGCAAAGTACTAAAAAATTAATGGTGGTGTTGCTCGAATCTACCAACATTCAAATTAGCCAAATTGTTTTGATTTTAAGCAAATTTGTTCAATGCATATTGAATGTTCCTTACTATGTTCTCTGGTCCACACAGACCACACTATGTAATAAAGAAAGGATGTAAAAATAAAAAAAATTAGAACTCACCTCACCGCTCACCCCTCCTGCCATCCCTGCAGCCCACAATCTGATCATCTGTGTCGTAATGTAATGATAACATAGGACCAATCCATAAAGCCACATGGCTTCATCATAACTTGGAAAGGGAACAAGAGCTTGCAATCTTAGGACTACATATGACCCCTGTTCATCTACAACCAGGGCTGGGATTCAGCCGGTTCTGTCCAGTTCTGGAGAACCGGTTGTTAAAATAGCAGCCGGTTTCCCGAACCGGCAAGAAACAGATGCGGCAATCCGGTTCCCTGCATTCATTTGTGTTAGTGTCTCTTTAAGACACTAGCACAAATGATTTTCCGTACCTCCGCGCCGCACTTCCGGGTTCAGTGGAGCCTGTCTGCTCCCTGACCCGGCGTGCATAGACGCGCTGACGCTGCAGAGATGGCACGGCAGCGTGGGGGGGTCGCTGTTCCCACTGCCGTCTGTCAGTGTGCAGAGTGCCGTGGAGGACGGAAGACAGAGGAGAACCTGCTGGTGCTTGGAACAGGTAAGTGCTCATAGAGCCGAAGATGCAGGGGAACAGGGAGAGGAGCCGCATTAAGATGGGAACTACATGGGGAGAGGGGCCATATGGGATGAGATCTGCAGTGGAAAAGAGGCCATAATAGGATGGGGTCTGCAGGGGAAAAGAGGCCATAATGGGATGGGGTCTGCAGGGGAAAAGAGGCCCTAATGGGATAGGGTCTCCAGGGGAAAAGAGGCCATAATGGGATGGGGCCTGCAGGGGAAAAGAGGCCATAATGGGATGGGATCTGCAGGGGAAAAGAGGTCATAATGGGATGGGATCTGCAGGGGAAAAGAGGCCATAATGGGATGCGATCTGTATGGGGAAGGTCGTCCGTTCCAATTTTAGCAGGGCTCCTTTAGTAATAATTTTTAAAAACTGTAGAAAAACCGACAGCAATGGAAACTACTGGTACTGGACAGGAGAGTGAAGGTATAGGAGGGGAAGGAGATTTTACTTTAAATTACTTGTATTTTTTAGCTGAGGAAAGTGCGTGGAAATGGGTGTGGCTAACAAAATGGGTGTGGTTGCAGAATGGGTGTGGTTTTCAAATGGGCGGGGTTTACAGAGAACCTATTGTTAAAAGTTTGAATCCCACCCCTGTCTACAAGCCCCTGTTCAAAAGGGGTTAGGTGACACAAAGTCTGCCGCTTGGGTAGATAATGTTTTCAATCTCTAAAAGAACATAACAGAAAGGGTGGCACCGCCTTCCAGTTATGTATATTGAGGTTTTGTGACAGGCATGTGTGCCACCACTGGTAGACCTCTGTTGTGACAGTGTTGGCTCCAAGTGGTATTGTGGCCGTACCGGGCCGAGCGACAGGCTTTTGGAATGGGGGTTAAAAGTAATATTTAAAAAGGGAGAAAAAAAATAAAATAAATAAATAAAGAGTTTGTGATGCCAGTTTGGATGTTCGGCTTTGGTATAGCCATGCAATGCTGGAGGGCCCCAAGAGTTAAGGCCCCATCACACACAGAGATAAATGTTTGGCAGATCTGTGGTTGCAGTGAAATCATGGACATATTGTTCCATTTGTACACAGCCACAAACCTGGCACTGATTGTCCACAATTTCACTGCAACCACAGATCTACCACAGATCTGCCACAGATTATCTCTGTGTGTGACAGGGCATTTAGCCTTTAGGTGCTGATGTGCAGTGCCAGAGGGTTGTCCTCTTGTCCCCCCAACTAGGACTGAGTCCTGGGGGATGTGTTGAGGTAGGGATGGCATAGCAGAGAATAATTTAGCCACAGACAGAACAGGGAACTTTTACCTTGTTTACTAAAGCTCTGTAAAACTTTTATAACAGCATTAACAATGATGGGGGTACTTCCTGCCCTGATGAGAATTGGATCCTCGGCTGTATGGTGATGGTGTACTCTTCCTCTGCTACTGTTTCCCTAGCTGGGAATAGGTATCTTGGTATCCTGGGATTTTCAAGACAAGAATAATCCAGATTTGTAATCCCTTCTGGCGAACAGGTGACTGGAATCCTGAAGGACAACTCACTATTTCTTCTAGAAGTTTTCAGACTCACACATGCCACTGTACTCCCAGGAATTTCACTGCCCCTTATAAAAAGGCTGCAGTCTCTCAGTTTGCTACCAACCTTGAAAGTACTGGTGACCAAGGGACTGATACCCTGCCAATGTGTAGCTGGCCCCTCCATAGGTTTTATCAGTCACCTCAGGACAGAACCGTCTCCATGTTACATTCTTCACTTCACCTCACTCTGACTCTGACTGATGGTAGATGGGGTTGCATATCACATGTTTGCTATCTATGTAAAGTTATACTATGAAATATGGCATTAATATCTTTGACCAGGACTTCCAGAGGGAGAGAAATTCCATAGTGTGTGGGACCTGAACCGCATCCCATTGACCAACACCCATCTGAATAAACAAGGGAAGGTATGTGGGAGTGACTTATATCTAATATATACAGATTCTGAATTATGGTCATTGTTCAATGCTAAAAGATAAAGCTCACTATATGATATTTTAATTGGAGAGCTTCACTCCATAAAAAAAATTGGGCCATCCCTGCTACCACCGTACTTTTCTTTTGTTTATCCCCTTTATTATTATTGATTGTATATATTGTAATGTTTTGCCCCCTTTGTAATATTTTTTGTATATTTTTAGACACACTGTCTACTTTTCAGATTAAATATGTGACGCCCTGGGCAAGCCAGGGGTCACAGGTCATGACACCATCACAACCTACACCCCGGATAGGTACACCAAAGCTACACAAAAATCCTTGTTGCCTTCCTCCAGGGGCTGATGTCCACACCAGGGGGTGGGCCAGGCGGTTGGCTCCGCCCACGGGGGAGTTCACAGCCCTGGAGGCGGGAAAACCAGGCAGAAGAGTTTAGGGAGAGATAGAGAGTGGAAGTGAAGGAGTAAACAGTGAAGTGGTAGAGGAGCAAGAGAGGAAGGAGAAGGAGGACAGTGAGAGTAGTGACAGAGAAAGTGACAGTTGAGAAAGCCTGAAGTTGGTCCGGGTGTGTGCCCCGGACTGAGAACAGCAAGGTCAGCAGACGGCGGTGACTGTCTGCAGGAGAGGCCACTTGGAGGTTGCCGAAAGGACCGTGGACGGGTGGTGGCCCGGCGGTACCGGAGCGGTATACGAAGAGAAGCCAGCACCATTGGCAGGGGCCTTTCAGATCCCGGCAAGGCTAGGAGTCGCCGTGAATTTGCCAAATCCGTCAGTGAAGGGGACCTCTGGGTCTCCCAACAACCAAGTCCCGATTGAAGGCAACAGTCCGACCGTTAGAGAGAGACACCGCCACCGCCAAGGCACCAGTTTCTCAGGGCCAGCACCTGCGGGCAAAGAGGGGCTCCTCCGGCACATATCCAAGCCGGGGAGTCGGTTACCGGTGGGAACCCATCACTACCAACATAGACTTAGGTGCAGGAAAAGGGACCGTCACCGTCAACTACCGGGGAAAAGCAATAGCAGCCGTCCGTGGGAACCGTCTTTCCAGCCGTGTGTTTTACCGAGAACTGTGTCACCGTCTCAGGCTGAGTGAGTACCACAGTGCCGTGAGGCACAGTGCTGCACCCGCGTCCCGGCACCCCACCAAGCCCTGCACCGGCCCTGCCATCCCTCATCCCCCAACTCATCACTGGGCCCCGGGACAACCACCCCCTACCCACGGAGGGGTGAACTAACAACTTTGCTGCTCCCTGTCACCGTTCCCGGGATTCCCATACAGAGCAGCGGTGGTGTCCCTACAATCACCACAACCGTGGGTGGCGTCACGGACAATAAACTATCCCAAAAACCAAACCCCTTTCACTCACGGGCGAGGAGCGTCGCTCGAGTCCCCGGGATCCGGCCCATCGCTCGAGCCACCGAGCAGTAGCAGGCCGCAGCAGCAGTGGCAGCCGGACCCGAGCAGTGGGAGAGCGTAGCGTCCCCTCCTCCGCCCGCGACAGCTTGGCGTCACGAACAGGATCTTACCGCTCTGCCGTTGGGTAGAGGTGCGCCTTGTGACCGCCGGAGGTGTCCGGCCGGAAAATTTGAGAAGCCGCCATCTTTGACGCGAAGAGTTCCCGCTCGAGCGTCTTCTCGAGTAGCAGAGGCGCGAAGGCCAAAACCCCGCCCCGATAGAGGAGGGGCCTGAAAGAAGCTAAGGGGGATGAAATGGCGACTGGTCAGATGTAGCCGCGGCTATAAAAGCAGGGACGCCAGGACTCTGCAGCCATTTTGTTCCTGGAAGAAGCCGCCAGCAGCATGTGGATGCCGTCCCGAAGCACCGTAGCCCCCGCGCCGGGAACCGCGGCGTGGGTGGAGATCCGGACCGCGCAGCTCTACAAGAGGCTGCAGGTCAAGATGCAGCTCCTCATGGAGGAGTGGGAGACCGACATGGCAGATGTCATAGCGACCGTGCGGAGACGCGAAGAGGAAGCTGAGGAAGGGAGGGTGAGTGACCCACGCCCCGATGCCCTTGAAGGGCCGGTCATCGCGGCTGCGGGACCCGGTCCAAACCCTCTCGCCCTTGTACCTCCCTCGCCACCCGTCTCGGAAGCTTTGACCCCGCCACTAGGCCCGCTGCCACCGCAAGCGGTAGCGATACCCAGCATGCCCGCCCCGGCGGGCCGACCTGTAGCCGGAGCCCGTAGCAAACCGGAGGTGCTGCCGTGGAAAGCCCCTGTGCCCATCCCCCACACCTCGGCTGAGGTTGCGCCGGGTTGCCGCTGCAAGGCGGCGTCCAAGGCCAAGAAGCCGCGGGACCTGCCGCCCAGATCCCTAACAGTGGGCAGCATCCAAAATGTCTCGCGGGGCCCGACCCGTGCGCCGGAGCTCGCAGCAGCGCCGTACTGGGACAGGGAGCCGGTACCGTTGGGCCTGGAGATTGAAGAGAGGGAAAGGAAGAAGGCGGAGTTGGTGGCCCGTGCAATCTGGGAAAAAGAGAACCTCCGTCAGGCAACTTTCCGTGTCCGGGGCCCATTGTATGAGAGGCAGGTGAGGCGGTTTGATGTCCGCCGGGGCTATGGATTCATATATGAACCGGGCCTGGAGGCTGAAGTGTTTATAGCCCGGCGGGATGTGAATGCTCACCTGCCAGAGGAGCACCCTGGTCGGAACCTGATGCCCGGCGACTTGGTCCAGTACACCCGGCACTGTGGGGAGAGGGGGTGGTTCGCGCTGGATGCTAAGTTAAGGGGCAGCCAGGAGTCCCGTGTGAGCACCGAGCCCCCTCCCTCAGGTGATGCTGAGGACTCCGAGTGATGGCATCGGGACACCGTTGCACCGTCCCTGTTGGGACCAGAAGTCTGTGTGTGTTTTGAAAGTTTTAAAGTTTGCAAAAGATGATAAGAGAAAATGAAACCGTGAAGTTCTCCTGATTACCGTGATTGGAACCGGCCGTTGCCGACATTGTTGTCCCCGTAGGGACCCTTCAAAAAGTTGCATAGGGAACTCTCTATGGACAAGCCCGTGAACTTGCAGGGCAACCACAAACGTTAAGTGGCTTGTAAATAAAAATGTTTCCGTTGCAGCTAACCGTTACCGCCTCCGGAGAGGCAGGTTGGAGGGAGGGCCCGCAGTAGAGCAGGCTGGGGCCCAGCCACCACAGGAGCCGGTGGCTACCCTCTGGAGGGGAAGGACAGATCCCGCTCGGGTAACTGGTTCAGGACTGGGGTCAAGGGGTGCTGCCTGTTTCTTAGAGGCAGCATCAGGGCCAGGTTACTTGGGTGGGAGAGAGCGGCAGCAGCAACCGTGTTAATGTTAAGTAACGTTTAAGTACCGTACCTCCCGCTGTGGGATGATGTTTTTCTAATTGTTTAAATGTTTACCTTTTTCAGAAAAATAAAACCGGTGTCGGACGGGCAGCCCGCGGACGGTCTGCATTTTGCTAAGGGGGAATGTGACGCCCTGGGCAAGCCAGGGGTCACAGGTCATGACACCATCACACCCTACACCCCGGATAGGTACACCAAAGCTACACAAAAATCCTTGTTGCCTTCCTCCAGGGGCTGATGTCCACACCAGGGGGTGGGCCAGGCGGTTGGCTCTGCCCACGGAGGAGTTCACAGCCCTGGAGGCGGGAAAACCAGGCGGAAGAGTTTAGGGAGAGATAGAGAGTGGAAGTGAAGGAGTAAACAGTGAAGTGGTAGAGGAGCAAGAGAGGAAGGAGAAGGAGGACAGTGAGAGTAGTGACAGAGAAAGTGACAGTTGAGAAAGCCTGAAGTTGGTCCGGGTGTGTGCCCCGGACTGAGAACAGCAAGGTCAGCAGACGGCGGTGACTGTCTGCAGGAGAGGCTACTTGGAGGTTGCCGAAAGGACCGTGGACGGGTGGTGGCCCGGCGGTAAAGGAGCGGTATACGAAGAGAAGCCAGCACCATTGGCAGGGGCCTTTCGGATCCCGGCAAGGCTAGGAGTCGCCGTGAATTTGCCAAATCCGTCAGTGAAGGGGACCTCTGGGTCTCCCAACAACCAAGTCCCGATTGAAGGCAACAGTCCGACCGTTAGAGAGAGACACCGCCACCGCCAAGGCACCAGTTTCTCAGGGCCAGCGCCTGCGGGCAAAGAGGGGCTCCTCCGGCACATATCCAAGCCGGGGAGCGGGTTACCGGTGGGAACCCATCGCTACCAACATAGACATAGGTGCAGGAAAAGGGACCGTCACCGTCAACTACCGGGGAAAAGCAACAGCAGCCGTCCGTGGGAACCGTCTTTCCAGCCATGTGTTTTACCGAGAACTGTGTCACCGTCTCAGGCTGAGTGAGTACCACAGTGCCGTGAGGCACAGCGCTGCCCCAGCGTCCCTGCACCCCACCAAGCCCTGCACCGGCCCTGGCATCCCTCATCCCCCAACTCATCACTGGGCCCCGGGACAACCACCCCCTACCCACGGAGGGGTGAACTAACAACTTTTCTGCTCCCTGTCACCGTTCCTGGGATTCCCATACAGAGCAGCGGTGGTGTCCCTACAATCACCACAACCGTGGGTGGCGTCACGGACAATAAACTATCCCAAAAACCAAACCCCTTTCACTCACGGGCGAGGAGCGTCGCTCGAGTCCCCGGGATCCGGCCCATCGCTCGAGCCACCGAGCAGCAGCAGGCCGCAGCAGCAGCGGCAGCCGGACCCGAGCAGTGGGAGAGCGCAGCGTCCCCTCCTCCGCCCGCGACAAATATATAACATTTAATAGCTTACGCGTGCTCTATAAACCACATCCCTGAAGCCTCATGAGGCAAAACATTACCACTAATGTAATATTAGGCCTTATAAGCCAATAGGCTTTATAAACGATTGGTGGGGGCAGCTAGTTTTTCTTGAGTTATTGTGGACCTTGGCAGTGACAGTACTGAAGCATATATATATATATATATATATATATATATATATATAGTCCATGAAATGGAATCTAGGGTTGCTATACTATACATTCACTGTGAAAGCACCCAATATTCGGTCTAGTAGTGGAGGTTGCCTTCGCCTCATCCATCAATTGTCAGTCAACTACTTACTGTTCTGATGATTAGAGGCAATGGAGTTCTGTTTGTAACAAATTGGTGGCAGATGTGATATCCCTTGTTATGACCTGACAAATTAGTGGCAGCGATGGGATATCTGCGAGATCTCCCCATCTGTTCCTTTACACTCCACATTTCCTATTTTCCCAGTTGCATGCCTACTTTTTGACCTCTTCACTATAGGCTCTGGATTTCAGCTGGCTAAGGCCTCAAACATCAGTAGGTGCTTGCCATAATGCCACAACGTTATGATGCACATTGCCTGAGTAACGAAATTGTGCACAAAAACGTCTGAGGCCCAGTCAAACCTAAAGTCACTGACTTAAGTGAAAAGGCTGAAATAAATGTGTGCAACATGAAAAAGGGAAAAGAAGAAACATGGAGAACCAGATGTGGGCTGCAGGGTCAGCTGAAGAGTTGATCGGTAGAGTATTACTATTTGGTTTTAAAGCACCTTCTTATTCTTCCATGGTTCAAGACGCCACATCTAATCTCTGGCCACATTGGGGACATTTTTATTATGAGATCTTTCAGTTTTTTAAGTTATTTGGAGTCTTGTTGTGACGCCCCTTGACTAGTTAGGTCATCACAGGTTACTGCACGCTCTTTATCTCCCAGTGCAGGACTCAACCCCCCATGGTTCCCATCTTGCAGTACTGCCTCCACCAGCATCTACAAATCCTAGTGACACCCTGCACCACACCCTGTCAGGCACACCAGTGGGCTGCTGAGCTGGAATAGGGCCGCCCACCTAGGGGTCAGGCAAGGAGGAGGGAGGTGACAATTCAGAACAGTGGTAGCCCTCGAGCTGTGAGGAGCTCGGTGGAAGCTGGGAGTTGGAGCTCCCAGGGGAGAAGCAGACTAGGTCGCAGACGGTGGTCTGGACCCGGAGGAGTCAGAGACCCGGTCGCAGGAGATTGGGACTGGGTGCTTGGCTAGTCTTGGAGGATAGCCAGCAGCCGCAGTTCAATAGCCGTGCTGGGACTGAAGGCACGTCGGGGTACATGGACAACGAGGAGGATAGGGCTTTCCAAGCAAAGCAGCCCACTGAAATCCCAAGCGTGAGCTCCTGAGAGCAAGCTCCTCTGCTACTCTTAGTAGGGAGCGGGGCCCAAAAAGCTCCAAGCTGACGGGCCACCTGAACACTCTAATATACTGTGCCAGGAGGCAGGCCACAGACCACCAGGCAGTGTTGCAGGGGACGGGACCCGGACGAGCTCCCCCAAGAGAGCAGCGGCACCCAGAGACTTGGTTTACCCTGTTGTCAGCATCTGCTTTATTGCTGAGTGAGTACCTGATTAACCCCTGCAACCAACAAGCCTGCGCTCCCCCTGCACACCATTCCACCATCTAGGGTCCCGGGGCCTCTCCCTAACTGTGGAGAGTAACGTCATCTAGCTGCCCCACTCCATCATCCCGGGTACTCCCAACGGCAGCCGCGGTACTCCCTATTACTGCACACCACGGGTGGCATCACGAGCTGTCTTCAGTTTTATTAAAAACCAGACAACATATTTACTATATATGCTCACACTAATGTATGTTATTCACTCATCCGCTGTTTTTGCTTTTGTGAATGAAAAATATTGGATATTACTAGAATTCAATGAATCAATTCAATACAAATTGAATTTGTTGAAAATTTCTAGGAATCTGATTAAACTAGCAAAATTCAGAAATTTTGCAAATGTGCTGCCACTATTTTACTCATTGCAGAAAACTGCATGAGCCATAGATGGCTCTCATGACCTCTTTCAGACATGGGTAGTCTTCCCCATAATGCCTTGCAGTTATTCTATCACATGGTATAGCAGAGCCAATCAGGAGAAACCATCATAGCCTGTATAATTATAGAAATCAACATTATATATATATATATATATATCTATATATATATAAACTGTATATATATATATATATATATATATATATATATATATATATATATATATATATACAGTTAGGTCCAGAAATATTTGGACAGTGACACAAGTTTTGTTATTTTAGCTGTTTACAAAACATGTTCAGAAATACAATTATATATATAATATGGGCTGAAAGTGCACACTCCCAGCTGCAATATGAGAGTTTTCACATCCAAATCGGAGAAAGGGTTTAGGAATCATAGCTCTGTAATGCATAGCCTCCTCTTTTTCAAGGGACCAAAAGTAATTGGACAAGGGACTCTAAGGGCTGCAATTAGCAATTAACTCTGAAGGCGTCTCCCTCGTTAACCTGTAATCAATGAAGTAGTTAAAAGGTCTGGGGTTGATTACAGGTGTGTGGTTTTGCATTTGGAAGCTGTTGCTGTGACCAGACAACATGCGGTCTAAGGAACTCTCAATTGAGGTGAAACAGAACATCCTGAGGCTGAAAAAAAAGAAAAAATCCATCAGAGAGATAGCAGACATGCTTGGAGTAGCAAAATCAATAGTCAGGTACATTCTGAGAAAAAAGGAATTGACTGGTGAGCTTGGGAACTCAAAAAGGCCTGGGCGTCCACGGATGACAACAGTGGTGGATGATCGCCGCATACTTTCTTTGGTGAAGAAGAACCCGTTCACAACATCAACTGAAGTCCAGAACACTCTCAGTAAAGTAGGTGTATCTGTCTCTAAGTCAACAGTAAAGAGAAGACTCCATGAAAGTAAATACAAAGGGTTCACATCTAGATGCAAACCATTCATCAATTGCAAAAATAGACAGGCCAGAGCTAAATTTGCTGAAAAACACCTCATGAAGCCAGCTCAGTTCTGGAAAACTATTCTATGGACAGATGAGACCAAGATCAACCTGTACCAGAATGATGGGAAGAAAAAAGTTTGGAGAAGAAAGGGAACGGCACATGATCCAAGGCACACCACATCCTCTGTAAAACATGGTGGAGGCAACGTGATGGCATGGGCATGCATGGCTTTCAATGGCACTGGGTCACTTGTGTTTATTGATGACATAACAGCAGACAAGAGTAGCCGGATGAATTCTGAAGTGTACCGGGATATACTTTCAGCCCAGATTCAGCCAAATGCCGCAAAGTTGATCGGACGGCGCTTCATAGTACAGATGGACAATGACCCCAAGCATACAGCCAAAGCTACCCAGGAGTTCATGAGTGCAAAAAAGTGGAACATTCTGCAATGGCCAAGTCAATCACCAGATCTTAACCCAATTGAGCATGCATTTCACTTGCTCAAATCCAGACTTAAGACGGAAAGACCCACAAACAAGCAAGACCTGAAGGCTGCGGCTGTAAAGGCCTGGCAAAGCATTAAGAAGGAGGAAACCCAGCGTTTGGTGATGTCCATGGGTTCCAGACTTAAGGCAGTGATTGCCTCCAAAGGATTCGCAACAAAATATTGAAAATAAAAATATTTTGTTTGGGTTTGGTTTATTTGTCCAATTACTTTTGACCTCCAAAAATGTGGAGTGTTTGTAAAGAAATGTGTACAATTCCTACAATTTCTATCAGATATTTTTGTTCAAACCTTCAAATTAAACGTTACAATCTGCACTTGAATTCTGTTGTAGAGGTTTCATTTCAAATCCAATGTGGTGGCATGCAGAGCCCAACTCGCGAAAATTGTGTCACTGTCCAAATATTTCTGAACCTAACTGTATATATACACCAATAGTACAATTACATTGTGGGAAAAGGCGACAAATTGGAGATTTATAAGCATACTATTATTCTAATTATTAAAGCGAATTATAATGAATTTTCTCACTTGATGACATTTTGCACATATGCAAAAAAGAGAGGTAGAGCTGCACAGCTATGGCCATAAACAAGGGAATCAAATCTTCCCCTGATGAAGCTCCCTTGAGCGACACGCATCGGGTTGGTGTCTGTCTTTTGACACTCTCACATGGCTTCAACCTTGCCCTGATTTAGGTGAATTGTTCCCCTGGACCTTTTGGGATATATTTATTCTTTGCTGGTACCTTGCTTATGCTACTGGGACCTTATTCCCTCCAGTAATACCCTCAGGTGTTAGCTAGACTGATATTTTCAGGCTTTATTCAGGTTGATATTGTGATACCTGTGGTTTATGCTTTGCTATTGTACCATTGTACCTGCATTTATGTATTTATTGCATTAGCACTTTATTTCTGGGTCCATGGGACAAGTGTCCTTGCTTTTAAATGTTTTTATTGTGTTTGCACTGAATTATTACAAATAAATTTCATGATATTTTTTCTTGTAATTATCTGGTGAGTTGAGTGCTCCTTGCCTGCTTCTTTTTTTCTCTCTACATGTATTTTGCACATATGGGCACAACTCGAAAAACTGCATGTGACCTAATGTGCTGTAGGAGAATCCTTCCAAGTGGATCATGGCAATAAATAATTAGGGTGAGAATACCAGGTAACTGATGCTCCAAACTTAGCAGATTCAGTTCAAATAATTGCCCTTCACATTGCACGGTGAGTTCTTCAGTCCCTTTTCTCGCAAACTGACCTTTCACATAATCTATACGACCGGAACTGCTGAATTATATGGAAGTTCAGTTTGGGAAAAAAGGGACTGAAGAGATCACTGTGCAATGTGAAGGGCGATTGTTTGAACCTACTAAGTTTGAAGCATCAACTACCTGGCATCCTCACCCTAGCTGTAGACATAGGGAGAGAAAGCCATAAAATACTGAACAACTTGTATAGATAGTATGTGTTATAACACAGTAGGGAAGATTAGTATATATGATAGTTTGTGACCAAAAAAGAATAATGCGGAGATTCAGTTGATAGGGAAAGAGGAATGAGAGATACCGTATTAGAGCTGGCAGTGACTGATCAGTGGCAATGGCCTGCTACATATCAAGTTCACATATTCTTTTAATTCATGGAGAAGCAGACCACCAGTTTTGCTGAGGGAAAAAAAAATCCTTTGTGACTGACTTACAAAGTATCATCCTCATTTATGGTGAAAATAACTATTTTATAGGTTTTGACTTGTCTAAAGGCACCAGCAGTCCCTTGTGCAAGGTTGGGTCTATGAGCAGGACAGGGCAAAAAAGGTTATAATTATTATTTATTTAAATTATGGCTGGGAAAAAAAATATTGGCGTATAGTATTCCATATATAATATTTGGAACATCAATGATGCATTACCATAACAAGTCAAGGTGCAACTGACAGGTCAAACTTTAGGCGGATCCATTTCATACACCATGCTGTACAAGTTCACAGGATTGGGCCCCTGACCTGGACTGGAAATATAAAAGGCTGCCGTAGTTTTATTTTTCCTCAATACCTCACTGCGTCAGAGAGGACAATCAAACCAATAATTAAACCTTGATTTTAGCTTAGCCATGGTCTGTCACCCTGGTACCACAAAAGACAGCGTACAAAGTTGAGGTGATAGACACTCCTATCTTTGGTGTGCGGTCAGACAGACCAAAAAGACATCTACTGTGCAAACACCTTGAAACGTAGGGAAACAATGGTGAAACCAGGCTCATAAACTGGGAGGTTTTCAGAATTCTAAGGACAGCACATGAGTTATTTATAGCAAAATTACCTTCTTTTCACCTTCATACAAGGTGTCACATTCAGAGCAAATAGATAACTTGACCAACGTTCCCTGCCCCTCTGACAACATTTGTTTTAGCATAGTCACATGTTGGAGTGCTGCATGACACCAAGATGGTGACAGATGTTTCTCATGTCTACAAAGGAGGGAGCTCAAGCATCTGACTAGCAATCACCTGCCACCTCTTTATGAACAGTATGTGACGCACCCCAGGGTACGCGGTCCCGGGCTGTAATTTACTGGGATAGTTCACTGGGTGGCTGTTGCCCAGTTCCGTGACCCTAGGGGGTCGCTTAAAAGAGGTTTTGTACAAGGGAAAAATAAAAATTAAATATTTTTTGTGACAACACTTGCGGTATGCGGCTATATGGGGAAACCAGCCGCTGCAAAGTCTCTCACTACTGGGGCTGGTGGTATTAGGCAGCTTAGGTGTGATGGCTCTCCGCAAGTAGAGCTAGGCCCCAGGAGAGGATGATGGTGGTTGTAGTCTATAGGTGCAAAGGTGTAGGAAGAATTCAGACAACACAGGGGCTGCGGTTTAACTTGTGCTTTACTCACTGGTTTGGAGTTGCTGCTACCTGGTTTGTGCTGGTCTTTACCAATCCGGTATTCCCTTTGTTCCAGTGCCGGTGTAGTGAACTGGTGAGGTTTATGTCCACGCACCCTGTAGTAGTTGGTGGGTCCCCGTGGCTTGGACCGTTTTTGGGGTCGCCTCCTGTTGTCTCCATCTTGGGCCATACGGCAGGCAGCTTGAACCTCTCTTTGGTCAGACCTCTGCTGCTGTGCCCTGAATATTAACGTAGGTAAGGTCCTTGCCTTGATGGTCCCCTCACCGGGCAGATTGTTATCAGGTGAACCTGAAGCGTCTTCCAGAACTAGGACTCTATACCCCATCGGTGCTCGGTCCAGTAAGTACTCTCGCTCTAATCTCCCTGGCCACCGTACTCCCTTTTACTCAGTAGTCACTTTACACTTTCCGTCAGCACATCAACTTCTAACTGACTGTCTGTCTGTTTTTTCACTGTCTCACAAGATGTCCGTCTTCCGTCCCCTCCACCAACTAGTCCCTCCTCCTCCTCCCAGGTTTCTGACTAGTGGATTGAATGAGTCACAACCAATAGGTGTCCATCCATCAGGTCTATCTCTAGCCTGTTACCCAGTCTGGGGAAAGGGCATAGATTTGTGTTTGTGTTGTGGTGCTTACCAGCACTGGTCTTCTAGGAATCCGGGTTTAGATGTAGTACCCTGTGGCACCTGACACTCAGGGATGCCACATTTGGAGCTGCTGTAACTTGTCAAGGTGTCACGTAAGGACAGACTCAGGGTCAGCTTTCTCATTTACCATCTGGGACCATGCACTTTAAATGTATTTTTTTTTCTTCGGGTACATTAGGGGTTAATTCCTTCACTGGTACAGCAGCAGACTTAGCTGTCAGCACTTAATCATTTCCGTCTGTGATATAAGCCCTCTGATTCCTGGGTATTGTGCTGGTTATTCTATCCAGTTAGGGGCTAGCGTGGGAGCAGAGAGGACGTGATGGTTGCTGCTGTGCTGTCTGCTGCGGTTTGTGCAAGTTTAAAAGTGTTTTTGTTCTACTTCCTTTCCCTTATTATTCCTCACCAGTAATTCCTTTATTGGTAGGTTTTTGGTGTGCAAGAGGTTTTTTGTTACCCTTGTCTGTTGTTCTGTGTTAGTGGGTTGTGGGGCTCCATCCAGATCAATCCCCTGGGTTCCCCTGGGTGGCAGGGAAACAGTTGTTAGGGACTGGACAGGAGTCAGGGTCACGTTGGAGGCTCGACTCTGATTACCACTAAGTCTACCACCTGGTTAAGGGATAGCTCAGTGTCCCTAGTTGTAGAGTCAGCCTAGGAGCCCTGTACCATCCTATCCCCCCATACTCCCCTATTACACAAGGTTTAAGGTGTCAAATCATGAACTTCAAATATTAGTTTTGCTACATTAATTTAAAAAAAAAATATATATATATATACAGTATGGTTTTGCCGTCTATCTTTAAAATATGCAAATCCATAGACAATATCATTTAATATTTTAAAACATGATTTGTAGCCATGTCTGTTTTGTTGTCATTATTAGATCAACATAGTCTCATGGTTCTTGGAGTTTGCGCTTGCTCTTATTAGCAAAGTCATTTTAATGATACTTTGATGTTTTTAAAGACTCAGAAATAGTAATTAATTTTTAATTTCCATCTATATTCCATCCTTTAAATATGTTAAATTATTTAACATACTTTCTTTTAAAAATTTCTTTGGATTGAAGATTTTCTTTTGCAATATTTTATTCCACTCTGAATTAGCATATTTCAAGTTAAGAAAAGGTCGCTTTGTAATTAACATACTTTTATTTTTTTTTTCTTTATCTACACAGAAAGTGTCCCTTAGTAGTTTCAAAGTGAATATTTATAGTTGAGAAAGATCATTGTCTGATGAAGCCTCTGTTTTTACCATTTTTTCTGAAAATATATTTTCCAAAAATATGACAGTAATAAAATATTGAAAATGATTTTATGTAGCATATTTACACATTGTGTAATTAGTGGAGGAAGCGTTATATCAAGACAAAATAATTAACCGGAGAAAACATTATTATCCTTGTCAGTTTTTGTTCTTTATACATTGGTATGGTGAGAAGAATAGAATATTTTAACTGCCTCATATCTTAATTACATCAAGAAAATGTTACTTTTAGACATTTACACAAGGATCTGTCTAAAGGTTGTAGTAATTACTAGTTATCTAGCCTGAGTTTCATTAATTCAGTGAGAAAAAATATGTGTTCAAAGTATCTGAAACTATTCTTTAAACAGTCCAATACCAGCCTCTTACCCCAATCCTAACAATGCACATTTTTCTTCGTACATACAGTATAGAAAATTAATTGATATTGTTCCATACACTGATTGATTCTTTTAATTAACCAATTTCTATTGGGTTGATAGGCAGAGAAGAAGACTAAGTAAATGTTTTGATTTCTTGAAGACTATCCAGAACCTGGAAACAAATTGGTCAGACTCTACACCGGTTAGAAAACCATGAAAATGTATTTGAAGAACATTTGTGCCGACTGTGGAGCAGATGGAAGTTAAGATAATGGAATAAAATTATATATTTTGGATAAACAGTCCACCAAGAACCTGATGGCTGTAAACTCTTGCACCTCAGGAAAAACTATAACAAAATGTATGTACTTCTCAGGTTCTTTTGGCCTATAGGTGGAGGCTGAAGATGAAGAAGCACTTGACATGAATGTTTGAAATGTGAACAGGGCAGAATACCACAAACTTCTTGTTTCCATTTAGGCCACTAATAGAATGGAAAAGGAATTCTTCAGGTAAGAATGAGCCTAAGTCAAAGTCAATACGTACTGGCAGATTGCTTTTAAAGGGAACCTGTCAGCTGCAATATGCACCCAGAACCATGGGCAGTTCTGGGTGCATATTACTAATCCCTACCTAACAGTCCCTGTATCTAGTAACAAACATAAAGAGATCTTTAGAAAAAGTATTTCTAAAGATCCTTTATGATATGCTAATGAGCGCAGGGACTAGTCCCAAGGGCGTTAGTTCCTGCGCTTATTCTGCCCTCTGAGCATGTTAGTACGCCAACAAGGGGTGCTAACATGCTATTCAATGTCCATTGCACAGCGTCGTCATCGGCAGTGACGTGCGTACGTGTGTCCGTTGCACCGCCTCAGAACACCGGGCTTAGGGTTAGAGCGCATGGATTAGAAGTCCCGACACTTTCGGTCATGTGCAAAATGAAGCTGGGTGTACGCGTCCTAACTTCAGAGAGGTCTAGTGCACATGACGGAAAGTGCCGGGGACTTTTGATTATGCGCACTGCTTGTTGTCGAAGGTGGTGACAGCAGACACAGGAACGCATGTCACAGCAGATGACACTAAGCAATGGGCATTGAATTGCATGTTAGCATGCCCATGTGGGTGTGCTAACATGCTAAGAGGGCATAATAAGCACAGGAACTAACGCCCTTGCAACTAGTACCTGCGCTCATTGGCATATCATAAAGGATCTTTAGAAATAGGTTTTCTAAAGATCTCTTTATGTTTGTTACTAGATATAGGGACAGTTAGGCAGGGATTAGCAATATGCATCCAGACCTGTTGGTGGTTCTGGATGCATATTGCACGCATATTGCACCTGACAGGTTCCCTTTAGGACAAGAGAACATCCTTTTAGTGAAAAATTGTTGGAAGAAGTAATACAAGCAATATACATTCAGGTTCAATTACATGTAAGGGTGTGTCCTCAGAAGCATCACATGGGTAAAAGTAGCTGAAAAAAGCATAATCTCTGCAGTTTTTGCTAACTTGACAGTAGGTGAGGATAAATTCACATGGCTAGACATGAGTAGATATTTTGAAATTGAAATTCACAAGCATCTCTATATACCATGAGAAGAAGAGGGATCATTGAGCTTCACAGTAATTCAATTTATGAGCTAACTGAAGATACTCCAGATTTTGGATTTGGATTCAGGATTTGTATAGATGTTAACCACATACTTAGCTTCTTTAAGTTGATGTCACCAGTCCTCAAGAGATAATTTATGGTTTATGGTTCTCTATTACCAAAGGAGTAATTAGGTGAGATAATTTCTTAGAGGAGAAAACGCATGGATAATGTACGGATTCAGAAAAATTTTGTGAAAGACCTGTTCCTATACAAATTGGAAAGTCCTCCACTTCAAGAATGAATGGTCTGTTGAAATAAGGGTGGTGTAAAACTGGAGCAGTGGAAAAACAAGACTTAAGTTGTTTGAAGGCTTGAACAGTGGAACGTGAACAATTCTGGGAATTAATGCCCTTCTCAATAAGGGCCATGACAGTACTTACCACTTAAAAGTAGAGATGAGCCACCCCCTAGAGTTCGAGTTCGGTTCGTCGAACGGAGGTTCAGTTCGGCGAACTTTCGTTGAACGGAGGCTCTGTTCGGCGAACTTTCGTCGAACGTTCGACGAACCCCTTCAAACCCCCTTGAAAACAATGGCAGGCAAACACAAACACATAAAAACACATTATACATGTACACATACAGTTAATAAACATTGCCATAGCAGTTACAGGTCCCCGCGACGCGTCCTGCACTCTGTTTCCCGCCGCTTTTCCTTCCGAGAATCGCTGCGTCCTCCTGGTAACCAGCACTGATGATAGGACCTTCCGTGACGTCAAAATAGCATGTGACCAGTCACGTGTGTATTATCTCATTAGCTACAGACTGGTCACATGGCTAGACGTCATGCTAGGTCCTGTCAGTGCATCTCTCCGGTACGCGGTGCTCATTTGTGCATCTCTGTGTACCGGCGAGATGCTCTGGCACATGGTCGGCTTCCCCGTTCCTGCATGTGGGCGCTCTTTACAGAGTCAGCCCACATGCAAGGACTGGCTACCACAAATGGTGAATTGCGGAACCGGGAATCATGTGATCGGAGCACCGTTGCTATAGTAACCGCCTGTCAGATTACTTTAGCAATGGTGGCAGCGGTGACATCACCGCTTACAGCCCGCAGTCTCTGCTCACGCTCACTGAGTGATTAGACTGCACGGGAGCAACAGCGTCTTCCTCCCATGCAGTGCTGTCTGATGTTGCAGAGCTGCATGGGTTGAAGGAGAAAGAAGACAGAAGACCAGGATCGTGCAGGGATGAGAGGGAGTAATAAACATGGAATCTCTAAGTGTGTCTGTGTATTTATTTCTATTAAAGTATTTTTTCTCTGTGTGGTGTTTTTTTTTTAACCCTTTATTGGAGATTCTTAATGGCCGGGTCAAACTTGCCTGCCATTAAGAATCTCTGGCTTAATACTAGCCAGTAAAACAAAGATAGTATTAACCCATTATTACCCAGCAAGCCACCCGGCTTCAGGGCTGCTGGAAGAGTTGGATACAGCGCCAGATGATGGTGCTTCTATGAAAGCGCCATTTTCTGGGGCGGCTGCGGACTGAAATTCACAACAGAGGGGCCCAGAAAGCTCGGGTCAACCTGTGCTGCGGATTCCAATCACCAGCTGCCTAGTTGTACCTGGCTGGATACAAAAATGGGGCGAAGCACATATCGATTTTTTTTTAATTATTTCATGAAATTCATGAAATAATTAAAAAAAAGGGCTTCCCTATTTTTTTAGTTCCCAGCCGGGTACAAATAGGCAGCTGGGGGTTGGGGGCAGCTATACCTGCCTGCTGTACCTGGCTTGCATACAAAAATATGGCAAAGCCCACGTCATTTTTTTGGGGGGGCAAAAAACTCCTGCATACAGTCTTGGATGGAGTATGCTGAGCCTTGTAGTTTTGCAGCTGGTGTCTGCTCTCCTGCATACACTAATGAATGGAGCATGCTGAGCCTTGTACTGTAGTTCTGCAGCTGCTGTCTGCTCTCCTCCACACTGACAGACAGCAGCTGCAGAACTACAAGGTTCAACATACTCCATCCAGGACTGTATGCAGGAGTTTTTTGCCCCCCCCCAAAAAATTACGTGGGCTTCGCCATGTTTTTGTATGCTAGCCAGGTACAGCAGGCACCTACGGGCTGCCCCCAACCCCCAGCTGCCTATTTGTACCTGACTGAGAACCAAAAATATAGGGAAGCACCTTTTTTTTTTTTAATTATTTCATGAATATCATGAAATAATTAAAAAAAAAAATGACGTGGGCTTTGCCCAATTTTTGTGTCCAGCCAGGTACAACTAGGCAGCTGGGGATTGGAATACGCAGCGCAGGGTGCCCAAGCTTTCTGGGCACCCCTGCTGCGAATTTCAGTCCGCAGCTGCCCCAGAAAATGGCGCTTTCATAGAAGCGCCATCTTCTGGCCCTGTATCCAACTCTTCCAGCTGCCCTGGTGACGGGTGGCTCGCTGAGTAATAATGGGGTTAGGGCTAGCTGTATATTATCAATTGGCCCTAAGCCTGAAATTCATGGTGTCACGCCAATATTAGACATGGCCACCATGAATTTCTAGTACAGATAAAAAAAACACATCACAGAAAAATATTTTTATTAGAAATAAAACACAATTAGTGACTCCATCTTTATTGAAATAAAGAACCCCCCTTCGCAGTAATCCTGGGTCAAGGGTCCAATCCGGATCGCAGCTGATTGTATAAACGGCCTTTATACAATCAGCTGATGCATCAGGGCAAAAACCCCCCAAAACTACACACTTCTGTGCAGACTCCTGTCTGACAGCAGCAGCTGATAGTTTAGCCGGCCGGGCGGTAAAAAGCCGGCCTCACCGCTCGACTTTTAGTGTTAGCTGAGTCTGTCAGGTGACCGCATCAGCTGATCATCGCCAGATCTGAGAGAGAGAAAAGAGAGAGAAAATAGAGAGAAAAGAGAAGAGAGAGAAGAGAGAGAAGAGGAGAGAAAGAGAGGAGAGAGAGAGAAGAGAGAAAGAGAGAGAAAGAGAGAGAAAAAGAGAGAACGAGAGAGAGAGAACAAGAGAGAAAGAGAACAAGAGAGAAAGAGAACAAGAGAGAGAGAACAAGAGAGAGAAAGAGAGAGAAAGAGAGAGCGAAGAGAAGAGAGAGAGAAGAGAGAGAGGAGAGAGAGAGAGACAGAGAGAGAAAGAGAGAGAAAGAGAGAGAGAAAGAGAGAGTTAGAGAAGAAGAGAGAGAGAGAGAAGAAGAGAGAGAAAGAGAGAGAAGAGAGAGAAGAGAGAGAGAGGAGAGAGAGAGGAGAGAGCAATGCAGCCTCATTCTGTGAACTGCTCCGATTTTAGAGGTGTGGCCCGCGGCTCACAGCTGATGTCCGGCTCCTCCCCTCAGTGCATAATTAAATTAAATTATAATTATAAATAAATAATAATTATTATTTAAAATAAACTAAAGTCTTTACCGGGGCAGGTGGGACTTAAACTCGTGAACTAATGCTCCCGAGGCAGTAGCTCTAACCATTGAGCCACTGCCTCTATTGAGAAACATAGGAAGATTTGGTTATCTTGACCTCTGCAGAGTGAAGTCCCCGGTGACAGCGCAGCTCACTTCAAGTACTGCATGGAGAGGACACAAAGCGCTCGTGTTCCTCGGGGCTTCTTGTCATCTTCATGTAGCAGAGCTGACAGTCTTGTGTGGATTACTTCGGACCTGGATTGCTGTTTGGGGATTAATAAAGAGGTAAATGAGGTTTTTTTTGTCTTTTATTCCAAATAAAGGATTTTTCACTGTGTGTGTTTCTTTACTTTCACTTACAGGTTAATCGTGGAAGGTGTCTCAGGGAGACACTTGTCATGATTAACCCCGTTATTGTGGCGCCCTGGACTAGCCAGGTCGTCACAGGTACTGCAACACACACCCCCACCTCGAGACAGGCACATCAGCCAGACACAAAATCCTTGTTGCCTCCCACCAGGTGGGGTGGAGCCAGGCGGTTGGCCCCACCCACCGAGGAGTTCCTGGAGGCGGGAGAAGGAAGGGAGTTGAGAGTAGAGAGCAGTTAGGAGAGTGTGAGGAGTGAGAAGGAGTAAACTGACCGTGTCCGGGTGTGTGACCCAGGCACTTAGAGCAAGGTTGGCAGACGGTGGAGGCCGTCTGCAGGAGAGGCAGATCAACGCGGAACCGTAGGACCAGGGACGGGCGGTTACCCGCCGGTACCGAACCGGGGAGCGAAGTGAAGCCAGCACACTCAGGCAGGGCCTGTGGACCCCGACCAGGCTTGGAGTCGCCATTAGAGGTCAAATCCGTCAGTGACCGTAACCCCAGGGGTTTCCTAACAGCCAAGACCCGATTGAAGGCAATTGTCCGACCAGCAAAAGGAAATACAGCTACCGCCACAGCTAGAGTTCCAAGGGCCAGAGCCTGAGGGCAAAAGGGCTCCTCCAGCACATATATACACTGGGGAGCGGGTTACCAGTGGGAATCCATCGGGACCGAACATACACAAAGGTGCAGGGAAAGGCAGCCATCACTAACCATCTGGGAGAGACTACAGCAGCCGGCTGCGGGACCCGTCCATCCAGCCGTTTGGTTTACCAGAGACTTTGCGTACCTTTGTGGCTGAGTGAGTACAACCATGCCATCCGGTACCGCGCTGCGCAGTTCAGGCGACCCTGCACCCATCCAACCCTGCCTCCCCGTTATCTCACCGGGCCCCGGGACCACCAACCCCTACCCACGAAGGGGGAAAACAACATCCCAGCTGCTCCCTGCCATCGCTCCCGGGATCCCCTGTCACCAGCAGCGGTGGTGCCCAACCTCACCACGACCCGTGGGTGGCGTCACGGACCAAATCCCCAAACCAAACTACCCCCTTTCACTCATGGACGAGGAGCGCCGCTCGAGTCCCCGGATCTGGCCCACCGCTCGAGCCACCGAGCCGCCACCGCAGCAGCGCCGGACCCGAGCGTTAGCGAGCGCAGCGGCGTCCTTCCCCGCCCGCGACATTATTACCTCAATTGCCACTGTACCAGGGCAATTTGGGATGAGCTGGGTAGAGTCCCGGGACTGCCGCATCTAATGCATGCAGCAATTCCGGGCGGCTGCTGGGTGATATTGCTAGGGTGGTGGGCTCCCCATAACATGGCGCTCCCCATCCTGACAATACCAGCGTCCAGCCGTGTGGCTTTATCCTGGCTGACATCAAAATTGGGGGGAACCGCATTTTTTTTTAAAAATTATTTATTTATTTATTTTACTGCATGATATAGACCCGCCCACCAGTGGCTGTGATTCGTTGCAGTGAGACAGCTGTCACTCATCGTGGGGGCGTTTCTGACTGCAACCAATCATGGGCGCCGGTGGGCGGGCAAGGCACGGAATACCTGATTGAATAATGAAGCGGCACCCATTTTCAAAAGAGGATAAGCCGCCGGAGATTTGTGACAGCCGTGCAGCGAGGCTCCCGTGATCGGTGAGTAGGAAAGAGAGAGGTATTGTGCTGGGGACGCAGGATGCATGCAGATACGCAATGTGTGCACATACTTACTGTTAAAAGCCACGCTTTTGGTGATTGAACCGTTCTTGAACGTTACTCAAATTGACGAACTTTAAGCAAATCGTTCGAGTTCGTCGAACGACTCGAACACCCCCCCAAAATCACTCGAACATGAAATTGGCGAACCGTTCAACTCGAACATCTCTCAACTCTACTTGAGAGTAATTTTTTTTTAACTAGTGGTAATAGTTAGCAAAGCCCAGCAATCTTTGCAGAGCTTTAAGGTCAAAGGGTTGTGACCAGTCTTGAATCTTGAGTCTTGGGTCTATCATTTGTCTCCCTTGTTAAGGGCAAAGTCAGATAGCTGTATAACACGGATGATGATCATATCGCAATGCATGGCCTGGAAGCTGCTCTCCTTACCCAAGAGTAACAATATGTATTTATATACAGCTCTCATGCTTGGGTCAGGAGAGCCGCCGGTCAGTCAGAACATTTTGATGCGAACATCATCCGTGTTTTACGACCATGTGACTGCACACTAATGCAGGTTATGTTATAAACTCCACTCAGGTCTTGTGAAGAAGGTAGCATCCTTTATCCAATCAAACTGTTCAGAGATGAGGGGTAATGACAAATTGGTTCTTAGATTGACTTTTATTAACCCCTTCATGACCGGCCGATTTTTCGCTTTCCGTTTTTTTTTACGTCATTCTTCTGAGAGACGTAACTTTTATATTTTTCAGTCAATATGGTCATGTGAGGGCTCATTTTTTTGCGGAACGAGCTGTACTTTTAAATGAAACCATACGTTTTACCATATAGTGTACTGGAAAACGGCAAACAAATTCCACATGCAGAAATATTTGCAAAAAAAGTGTGATAGCACTATTGTTTTTGAGATATTTTATTCACTTTGTTCACTATATGGTAAAACTGATGTGTGGGTGTGATGCCTCAGGTCAGTGCGAGTTCATAGACACCAAACATGTATAGGTTTACTTTTATATAAGGGGTTAAAAAAAAAAATCGGACATTTGTGGCGCACGTTTTACGCCATATTCCATGACCAGAAGCGTTCTCATTTTTTGGGATCTATGGCTCAGTGAAGGCTTATTTTTTGCGTCTCGATCTGACGTTTTTAATGGTACCATTTTTGCACAGACGCTACGTTTTGATCGCCTGTTATTGCATTTTGCGCAAAAGTTGTGGCGACAAAAAACGTCATTTTGGCATTTGGAATTTTTTGCCGCTATGCCATTTACTGATCAGATTAATTGATTTTATATTTTGATAGATCGGGCGTTTCTGAACGCTGCGATACCAAATATGTGTATATATTTTTTATTTTTTTAACCCTTTAATTTTTAATGGCGTAAAAGGGGGGTGATTTAAACTATTAGGTTTTTTGCTTTTTTTAATGTTTTAAAACTTTTTATTTACTTTTTTTTTTTTTTATTTTACTAGACCCCCTAGGGAGCTATAGCGATCAGCAATCCGATCGCTCTGCCCTATCTGCTGATCACAGCTACACAGCTGTAAACAGCAGATACGCTCATTTTCTGGTTCACTTGGCTGCGGGCCGAGTGAAACTGAAAGTAGTTCATGTGTAGTACAGGAGTCATCATCACACGACCCTGTGCTACCATGACAACTACCAGAAGTCACGTGATCATGTCACTTGACTTCCGGTATCGGGCGGTAAATAAAGGTTTACCGCCGATGCCATTATAATGGCGCTGTCACATATTGACAGTGCCATTTAACGGGTTAAACGGCATGAGCAGATAACGATTCTGCTCGTGCCTAGCAGGCACACATCTCAGCTGTGAAAATCAGCTGAGATGTGCGCCGATCGTGGCATGCTGCCGCCAGCAGATCGCAGGCAGTAATATTATGACTGCTAGGATGTAATATTACTGCCCCCGGTCATTAAGGGGTTAAAATCCCCAATTGTCTGTGCATACTCCTAGAGACCTGTTTGTCTTCTTCACAAATAAAATAATTGCATTTTCAGGAGACAACATTTTAAGATGAACTGTCCTTTCCAGATTCTCTTTAATGTAGGAACACATTGATTTAGTTTTAAGAAAAGAACTGATGACTGCCCTACTCACCATGTGTTTCATTCTGCTCCACCCAGTCCAGTACCTGACTATTTCTCTGAGTTGTCTTATGCTGGTTGTCATAGGTGGGTGTGGCCAAGCATTGCAGGAATTTGTATCCACCTTGTCCTGCAGAAATTTGCTTCCCCAGCATACCACCTGCTATCAGGTGATATATTAGACGACTCCACCCCTCATTCTCACCCGATCATTGGTTCTTAGCCTGCTAGCATCTTGTTATGTATTCCTCCATATTATGTCTCCCAATATTGACCCAACTTGTTTAACAGTCCTGTCTGACATCTCTGATCCTGACCTTAGCTTCATGTATCGAACCTGTGCTGCCTGATCTGACCTCGCATTGTCTGACCATGTCTTTATCTTCACCCTCCTCTACCACATACATGTGCCTCTGACCTTCTGGTTAGCTGCTGTAGTCTTGGAAACTGCAGTGGAGTGGTACCTGGTCTCCACGGGCAGGTCATCCTATCTTCACCATCAGAAGCTCTAATGAAGAACCGGTAGAGACTTAAGGGGGCTTTACACGCAGCGATGTCGCTTGTGATATCGCTGGTGAAAGTGTAGAGCTCTGCTACGCCCCAGGCCCTTGGGATACTCGGTTCCGGGTGGTGGATAACGGGGATCACCATCACAGGTGGCCGTGCCCGGTTCCGTGACCTGGGGGGCGCTTAATAACAGGGTTATTTTATATGTCACTCGTGATGCCACTGGCGGGTTGCGGTAATAAGATGTCCTGCCGCTGCTGTGGTTTTAGTGACGGATGGTATAGCAGCAAGTGTGGTCACGCCCTCCCCCAGTAGGGGCTTAAGTCCCATTTAGGTGTGCTGCGCCTTGTAGTGCGCCAGTAATAGACATGACATAGTTCTTGCACATTAACTGGTATTTACTCACTGGATGTTTCAAGTGCAGTTTGGTACGGCTGGTCAACCAACTTTCCTTTGTCCCAGTGCTGACTTGAGTTCCAGTTGAGCCCTCCGTGCACATGCAGAGCTGATAGTCCCCTTTGCCTGAAGCTGTCGGTGACCTCCGGCGCTCCTCTCCTTTTCTTTCCGAGCCCAGTATGACAGGCCTCACGGTCCCTTGTGGGGTAGGCTGCTTCTCGGTGCCCTCTCCCGGGTCCTATATATGAGGCTGTGTCCCTGAGCCTATGGGTGGTGTGGTACCCTGGAAGTCACCACACACGGCTGGATCAGCAGACCGCCTGGAGCTGTCGTCTACTCTGGGGTCCAGTACCCCATCGTGCGTAGTACCTGGGATCTTCTGTCTACCCTCAGGCTACTACCTCCTAGTCGCCCTTTTGGGGGTCCCCTCACAATCCTCACACCCCTCTCACTCACTGACTCCTTTCAACTGTCACTCCTTCAACTGTCGTTTTTCCTCTGCCTACTCTGTCTAGCAACCCCTGTCGCTTCCCACTAGCCATGCCCTTTCCCCAGGCTAACAGCTAAGGGATTGGGTCTAACATCTTACCACTGTTAACCCTCTACATGCTGTGCCCAGTTCTCAGGGAATGTGCCCCTACCTGTGTGTGAGATGTGAGTTGTCGGCAGAGGGTGTTCCAGAAAGCCTTAGGGTCCTGCATACCACTGGGGTAGCATACCCCAGGGTGCTGCAAAAGCACCCGCTCCCATCGGTTGTGCGTCACAGGCAAATCGCTGCCCATGGCGCACAATATCATTTAGAGCCGTCACACGTACTTACCTGGCTAGCGACGTTGCTGTCTCCGGCGACGCCTCCTTTCTAAGGTGGCGGGTCATTCGGCGTCACAGCGGCGTCACTAAGCGGCCGCCCAATAGAAGCAGAGGGGCGGAGATGAGCGGGACGTAACATTCCGCCCACCTCCTTCCTTCCTCATTGCCGGCGGCCGCAGGTAAGCTGTAGTTCATTATTCCCGTCACATGTCACATGTAGCGATGTGTGCTGCCTTGGGAATGATGAACAACCTGCGTGCTCAACTATCAACGATTTTTTAAAAAGGAACGACGTTGTCAACGATGCACGATAAGGTGAGTATTTTCCATCGTTAACAGTCGCTCCTTGCTGTCACACTCAACGATGTCGCTAACGATGCCGGATGTGCGTCATGGAATCTGTGACCCCGGCAATATATCGTTAGATACGTCGTTGCGTGTAACGGGGCCTTAAGTCATGCCCCCCCAGGGTATGCATATGCCCGGCCTATGGTGCAGTGGTTCCACAAACACCAGCATTACATTCAGTAACTGGAAAAGTTACTGGCCGATGTGGAGGTAGTGTTTCAGCCTGCTATTTGGATAAAATATTAGCAAAGATCTGTTATGGAGTGGGAAAATTGGAGGAAATGGAGGCAGAGCAGAGATTTAGAGAAGATGGTAGATGTAGAGCTTTGAGGCAATTTTAAAAACAAGTTGATCCCCACTGGGCAATCTGTTCAGATGACCAATCAATAACTAGAGCATGTAGCACTTGGCACTCAGAGCAAAAACTAAAAAACAAATGTGCTCAACATGCACTGCTCCAAACTGAAAGTGACATTCTCAGTTCGGAATTGGATATGACCACAAAGACATGTGCAACCATTCACTGAGATGAGTTTCAGAAGCGACTGCAGGGGAAAAAAAGGAAAATGTCAATAAAGTTCTCTACCGCTGCAGAATTAAAGAAGGCCTGTACCATACCTCCCAACTTTTAAAGAAGGGAAAGAGGGACAAAGTTTGTGGCGTGCAATTTTTAGGCCACGCCGCTAACCACACCCATTTTACAAACAGCCACACCCATATCCACTCCCCATCCACACCCATCCAGCAAACTGAAACTGCAGAAGCTGTCCGTGATCGCTCTGAGCCGCCACAGATCAGCAATGTGCAGAACAGGCAGGAAGTTAACTACAGAGTGTGCAGGTGGCTAGGACCCAGGAGGAGGGCTGAACAGGGTGTGCAGGCAGCTAGGACCCAGGAGGAGGGCTGAACAGGGTGTGCAGGCAGCTAGGACCCGGGAGGAGAGCTGAACATGGTATGCAGCTAAGCATATGTTCACACATCAGGTTTTTGCTGTGCGGCACAATCCGGCGCTTTGCGGGAAAAACGCATCCTTTTTTTTTGCTGCCAGGTGCAGTTTTTCCTCATAGACTTTTATTAGCGCCGGATTGTGCCACATGTACTTGTGTTTGATCCGGTTTTTGCTGGATGCTGCAAAATCGTCACTCCAGTGGCTGCACAGGACGCAGAGGAACGTTTTTTGCCAGTGGCAAAAAAATGCATAGCGCCGGGTGCGGCGCTGTGCGGCATGGTGCATAATGAAAGTCTATGCGAGCCGGATACGGTGGCATGCTTCAAACGCCGGAAGCATGTACCGTATCCGGTTTTTACTTCTGAGCATGCCCAGAAGTGATATAAATTCATTGCTTGTCAGAAAATCAATCAATCAATCAATCAATCAATCAATCACTCACTCTCTCACTGACTCACTCTCTCACTGACACTCTCTCACTGACTCACTCTCTCACTGACTCACTCACTCACTCTCACCCACTCACCGATCACCGGTGTGGGGCTGAACGGCTGTCAGACTGCTCCGGCGGCTTCTCCTGATTTGAAAATGCCGGCCGCCCATTATTCAATCTGGTATTCACTGCTTTCCCCGCCCACCGGCGCCCATGATTGGTTGCAGTCAGACATGCCCCCACGCTGAGTGACAGCTGTCTCACTGCAACCAATCACAGCCGCCGGTGGCGGGTCTATATTGTGCAGTAAAATAAATAAATAAATAAATAAATAATTTTAAAAAAACGGTGTGTGGTCCCCCCCAATTTTGATACCAGCCAAGATAAAGCCACACGGCTAAAGGCTGGTATTCTCAGGATGGGGAGCTCCACGTTATGGGGAGCCCCCCAGCCTAAAAATATCAGCCAGCAGCCGCCCGGAATTGCCGCATCCATTAGATGCGACAGTCCCGGGACTCTACCCGGCTCATCCCGAATTGCCCTGGTGCGGTGGCAATCGGGGTAATAAGGGGTTTAATCATGGCAGGCGTCTATGAGACACCCCCAATGATTAACCTGTAAGTGAAAGTAAATAAACACATACACCCAAAAAAATCCTTTATTTGGAATAAAAGACAAAAAAACACCCTCTTTCACCATTTTATTAAAATCCCCAAATACCCCTCTAGGTCCAACGTAATCCACAGAGGTCCCGCGATGCTCTCAGCTCTGCTACATGAAGCTGACAGGAATGGCAGTAGTACACTGTCTCTCTCTATCAGCTCCACGCCGCAACTGAAGGGAGTCGCGCTGACAGCGGTGACGTCACTGAGGTAATGCCGGGTTGTGTGCGGTGATGATGCGTGCGGGGTAGTGTCGGCGTGTGCGGTGATGATGCGTGCGGTAGTACAGGGGTATGCGGTGATGATGCGTGAGAGGTAGTGCCTGCGTGTGCGATGATGATGCGTGCTGGATAGTGCCGGCGTGTGCGGTGATAATGCGTGCGGTAGTGCAGGGGTGTGTGGTGATGATGCGTGCGAGGTAGTGCCTGCGTGTTCGGTGATGATGCGTGCTGGGTATTGCCGGCGTGTGCGGTGATGATGCGTGTGAGGTGGTGCCTGCGTGTGTGCGGTGATGATGGGGTCTCTCTCTCTGTCTCAGCATAAATAAAAAAAAAACGATCCGTCGCATCAGTTTTTTCACAATCTGAGACAGATCCATTGCATCAGGCACAAACCAGATTGTGCCTGATTGGAAAAAACTGTTGTGTGAACTTAGGGTACTTTCACACTTGCGTTGTCATCCTTCCGTTACAATCCGCCCTTTTAGAAAACAGCGGAATCCGTTAACCCGCCCGCCGGCATGCCCGGCCGCCGGCAAGTGACAGCGCTCAACTGAGCGCCCGCACACCGGCATGCCCAGCCGCCGGCAAGTGACAGCGCTCAGCTGAGCGCCCGCCTGCCGGCAAGCCCGGCCGCCGACAAGTGACAGCGCTCAGCTGAGCGACCGGCCGCCTGCTATTGAGAGCGATCAGCTGATCGTTCACAATAGTCTGCTGCCGGTAAAACTGTAAAAAAAAAAAAAAAAAGCTTTCCGTTGCTTTGTACGATCCACGTTGTGCCACTATATGCAACGCAATGCTACGGAAGCCGTCCAACGCAAGTGTGAAACTAGCCTTAGCCGATGCAGCAGCTCTGCCAGGCAGGGGATCATGTGGTCGGTAGCTGATAGAAACATTGGCAATGCTTCTATCTTTGCATATTACCGGCCAGTGCTGTCTGTGCACCTGCAGGAGAGGAAACAAGTGGTAAATACACACTGTCCTCTCCCCAATGTCCTGATCTACCGTGTGTGCCTGCAACATTGAGAAGCAAACATTGCACACACGATAGATCAGGACACAAACACACGGGAGTCAGAGAAACAGCTAGAGGAGCACAGGCTCTGGGCCGGGGGGGATGGGGGAGGGAATCAGCGCTGGGTAGATTCATTACCTTAGCAGCAGCAGCACAGAGACCAGCGCGCTCTGCTCTGTAATGCTCATGACACGTGTTAGGATGGTAGGAGGGAAAAGCAGCAAGGTGGGGAGAGAGTGGGTGGGCGGAGCCATGGGATACAGACCTCCCGCCCTGGGCAACGGGACAAACTCTGCAAATCGTGATAGTCCCGCTGTATCTGGGACAGTTGGGAGGTATGCCTCTACTGTGGAGGCCTGTACAGAGTTAACAAGATGATTCCTCTTTCACCTAGGGTGTCAAGTTTTCCTGTTGATTGTTGATTTTGGAACAGTCGTTTTCACATAATGGCTCTTTTCATCACAATAAAGACAAGACTCTTTTAAGAGAAATGATCTTTCAGCCATTGACAATCTCTGTGGCTCATTTGCATTGGACGTCCAGCCTTTCTGAAAGGATATTATGAAAATGCCCTACATTGCAGGACTTGATAATCTTAAAGGAGTGGCCCGAAACTAATCTTGATATTAATCTTAAATGTCTATCTAGTTAATGTAATAATTAATAATGGGCGAGCATGCTTGGCACTGCTCCCGATGTGCCATCCTTGTTCTACACAAGCATGTATCCCATTATATCACCCCTGCTCTGACTAATGCAGTTACTAGGAATGTCCACATAACCACTGACACATGAACAAGTGTTTGTGGCCAGGGATGCTACATTTCCCTGAAGGCACACTGGATGAAACTTGTGGGTGACAGAACCGAGTCAGAGCCAGGGTCAGCACACGTGCTATCGAGCCCTAGATTTTTAGGCCCTAGTTCCATCAGGGGTTTCCCCACCTCCTACACCAGTTCCTGCACCCCCTTTTCCTCCCCCTCATCCTTCATCCCAGAATTGTCATCCCTATAAGTCACAAGCTGGAAGCCCTGCAGCACTGCCTCAGTGAAGTATCAACAGGCTCTGCTGAAACTCATGACGTATCTATAGGGATAAGCGGGTCTCCAATGTAAAACTTCCCCTTACCAACTGTACCTAAAATAATGACACAGACTACGACTTTATTGCACGAATGGCCACAGCTTTATTTAACAGTATATATGTACTCAAACTCATGGCTCAACATGCCACCCATTGATAACACATAACCTGTACATATATACTTATTCTCCACAAACCACGCCTGATAGATCCGTCCGAGAGGCCAACCATCATTCCTATCCCCCGGCCGTAACCTCCAACCGGCCCAGAGGACCACCTCGGCTGTGACCAACCGACCCAAGGTGTGGGGTAATAACGTTCCATCGTTAATTACCCCTCCCCAGAACCTGCAGGACCTCCGCCCACAAGTTCCCATCCAAACCGAAGCCACTCCCCCTGAGTGGCTTCATACCAACAAACCGACTGTCGGTACTCCCAACCTCTCTGAACGGACCTATCACCCCGCTGTGACAACAAAAAAAACTCTTTTTTTTTATATATATATATATATATATATATATATATATGATACTTCCACCCCCGTATAACTTATGTTGTTTTTGTTTTGTTTTGTTGTTTTTTTTTATATATACATTATTGCAGGGCAGGCGGGTGGGACACACTGGTTGTAGGACAAAAGAGGCAGTGACCTATGCACAGTCCCCTTTATACCCTCTGCAACACCCCACCCCTTCCAGTCTATCCCCCAATCCCCTTTGCCGTTTCTCCCACCAATCCAAAAGCCCAATATACAACCTTCTAGCCATATACCTTAAGCCTTTCCTACCCTGAACCCTCACGATCGTCATGGGGCCTATTCACCCCTATGGGGCTCACTGCCCATCTTAACTGTAGGTGACAAACAGCACATCGCCGCAGAAATGTTGACAGGTCTAACAGACCTAACAGATTTGTGGCTCTCTACGCTGAACCTCCAACTCTATTCATGTCATTATTACAGGAAAGAATGTTTCCTAACATTTTTCCCTGTAAAATCTATGTTATCTATGTTTGGTATGTTTTATTGTACGTCCGTAATAGTAGCATAATACTCTGACAACATTATTCTCAGCCAGGGCCGTATTTGGGGTTTTTGCTGCCCTAGGCATCGTCAGTGGTGGCGCCCCCTTCTGTCAGATTAAGGCTGGAAACACATCTATGCGAGTAAAATCGGTCCGACTCGGCTGAAAATTACTCGGCTGATTTTAGTTCACGTTAGGTGCGAGTGCAACTCAAGTGCAATGCTTTTTGCTCGCGTGTGTGTCGCGTTTGCGATGCTAGTTTCATGCAACATCTTAATTATATAAAAGCTATTACACATGTGTCATTTAATTTACCTTTGGGAATGTGATGTCACATTCATCTGTTGAATATTTAATGAGCGAAGTTACTGCCACACTCGCAAATGTGAACGCTGGTGCGCGTGTGTGATCCTACTTTTAATCCCCTTCCATAGGAAATCATTGGGACAAATGGTGCGAGAAACTCGCAAAAAAGCAGCATGCTGCGATTTTTTTCTCAGTCCGATTTGTACTGAGAAAAAAATCGCAGATGAGAGCTGAATCATTCACTAACCTGTGTCTGATTCCAATGCGAGTTTTTCTCGCATTGCTCTACTGCGAGAAACTCGCAAGTGAGAAGCAGCCCTAAGGGTATATGCACACAGCATTTTGTTTTCAGACAGATCCGCGCTGTAACCCGCCCAAAACCCCAAACTCTAAATATTAAAGAAATGAACTCATACACTGCAGTGTAAAAAAGACTTGCTGTCCATATGTTCAGTCTTTGAAGTTTTTTTAAGCGCGTCAGGTTTCCTCAGACATGAAGCGGCTGACAGTGACCGGTCCATTATATGGCGCCTGCTGCTTGGATGCCGCTTACTAGTTCATTTAAAAAATAAGTAAAATCCAGTAGCTAAAAGATGTTGGAAAAAACAACCAAGAAGCTGTGTCGCCCGGGGACCAGGGGGTACTCAGATCCGGGCCACGAGGTCACTTCTGTGGGTATCACGGTGGCGTGACCCGGTCTGTGATCCCAGGCTCTACAGTCAAAGGGGATTTGGTAAGGGAGATTGTCCGTGACGCCACCCACGGTTGTGGTGATTGTGTGGACACCACCGCTGCTCTTTATGGGGATCCCGGGAGCGGTGACAGGGAGCAGCTTGGTTGTTATATCTCCCCTCCGTGGGTAGGGGGTTGGTTGTCCCGGGGCCCGGTGATGGGGTAAGCAGGGAGCAGGGCGCAGTGCTGCGGTGCAGTGCCTGAGGGCACGGGCGTACTCACAAGTATTTCACACAGAGTCACTGGTAACTAGGAATTGCCGGTGTCCGCAGCCTTCGGTACGGGGGTGTTAGTGTCCCACACATGGTGCAGCAGCTCCTGTTGTTCTTTCTCTGCAGCCAGGTGCCTTTCTCTCCACTCTCTTCCTTTTTCTCCTCAGCCGGGAACGGGGAATCCACTCCCCTGCAGTGATCCGGGTCACCCTATGTACCGTCGGGCCACTACCCTGCTCCGGCTACCTCCGGCCCCTTCCTCACTGCAGCCATTCCCGGCCCTTTCGGAGCACGCTTCACTATCAGCCTGGGAGCTACAACTCCAGACTCCTCTTCTGTCTGTCTCTCCAAACACTCTGCTCCAGCCCCTCCCCTCTGCTCTGCTTTTCTCTTACCCTGGGGGATGTGGTTTGTCCTGCTGCATCGGTGTGGGATAAGGTTACCAAGGAGGATTAACTCTTTCTGTGACAACCTGGCTTTGCCAGGGCGTCACACACCCCCTTGGTAAAACACGGCCCGTCCTCGGGCCGTCTGGCCACCAACATTTATTAAAACTGGAAAAATCAACACATTACAATCATACATCTTCCCACATCGGGAGGTACGTTTTCTAAAACTTTAAACCATTCTGCCACCCCACACCTGCGGAGCAGATGGCCTCCTCCTGAACTTGAGGGCGTTCAACAGGGGTGACAGTCCATAAAACAGTCAACTTTTTAACTTGTGGGTAGCCGTCCATGCTCCACTACCACTGCCGCTGCCGCCACTCCCAGTACAGGGCACGGGTTCCGTGCTCTGCCTCCTGCTCAGAAGCCAGGCCCACTTGGATGCCCTCGGCGCCGGCTACAACTGGCCTTGCTAACTGCCGAGGGCCCCATCTCTCACGGGCCTGCTCCTCCTCTCTGCAGGTGCACTCCGGCTGCTCCACAGCCGTGACGGGGTACCTGGGAGCGGCTGGCGCCACATCTGGGGCAGACTTCCAATCGGGTGCCACCTCCGTTGCGGCCGGGCGGACTGCCGGAGCCGACGTCATCACCGTGGCGGCTGGGCGGACTGCCGGAGCCGGGTAAGATGTCATCGGGGTTGCGGCTACTGCTTGTCCAGGAACGGAATTAGGCAAAGTCCTGGCGTCCCTGCCTTTACAGTCCTGGTCACATGAACTGCGGTTCCTTCCTCCTGCTCCCCCTTGGTACTCGGGAGCAGTCCTTCCAGCAACTTTTAAAGTTTTCCTTTCGCTTCCGGTCCTCCGGAACTTCACTTCCGCCCGCGTTCTCAGGGGGCGGAGCCTCTTTTTCGCGCCCACCGCTTGGGGAAGAAGGCGCTGGGCAGGAGATTTTCGCGCCCAAAATGGCGGCAAAAATGGCGACTTTCAAAATTTTTGCAGCGGATCACCGCTGACAGTCCAGAATAAGGCGCACTTCCTCCAGGTAACTGGATGGGTTCGATCCTGTTCGTGACGCCAAATGTGTCGCCCGGGGACCAGGGGGTACTCAGATCCAGGGGCCACGAGGTCACTTCTGTGGGTATCACGGTGGCGTGACCCGGTCTGTGATCCCAGGCTCCACAGTAAAAGGGGATCTGGTAAGGGAGATTGTCCGTGACGCCACCCACGGTTGTGGTGATTGTGTGGACACCACCGCTGCTCTTTATGGGGATCCCGGGAGCGGTGACAGGGAGCAGCTTGGTTGTTATATCTCCCCTCCGTGGGTAGGGGGTTGGTTGTCCCGGGGCCCGGTGATGGGGTAAGCAGGGAGCAGGGCGCAGTGCTGCGGTGCGGTGCCTGAGGGCACGGGCGTACTCACAAGTATTTCACACAGAGTCACTGGTAACTAGGAATTGCCGGTGTCCGCAGCCTTCGGTACGGGGGTGTTAGTGTCCCACACACGGTGCAGCAGCTCCTGTTGTTCTTTCCCTGCAGCCAGGTGCCTTTCTCTCCACTCTCTTCCTATTTCTCCTCAGCCGGGAACGGGGAATCCACTCCCCTGCAGGGATCCGGGTCACCTTAGGTACCGTCGGGCCACTACCCTGCTCCGGCTACCTCTGGCCCCTTCCTCACTGCAGCCTGTCCCGGCACTTTTGGAGCACGCTTCACTATCAGCCTGGGAGCTACAACTCCAGACTCCTCTTCTGTCTGTCTCTCCAAACACTCTGCTCCAGGCCCTCCCCTCTGCTCTGCTTTTCTCTTACCCTGGGGGATGTGGTTTGTCCTGCTGCATCGGTGTGGGATCAGGTTACCAAGGAGGATTAACTCTTTCTGTGACAACCTGGCTTTGCCAGGGCGTCAGCAACAGCAAAAAAAAATAAAAATTTGCTACAGGATAAAATGATGACTGACCTGAAGTGTTTTCTGTCTGAATAATTCCGGGGGTTCACAGACAACTACAAGAGGTGTGCACATTCCCTGATAGAGCCCAGAGCCTTCAGATAGTAGTTAAGACCTGCATACACATTAACCTAAAGTTGTTTAAACTCGCCAATATCGACAGGTTCTGCTGACAGCCCAATGTGTAAAGGGGCTCTCTATTCTGATTGTCGGGGGGGGGGGGGAATAAGGATCCAGCATGTCCAATTACGGAGTGTAGATCCTATTATCCTCTAAATGATAAGCTGCTGCCGGAAATGTCCAGCAGCGGCTCTAATAGAGAACACAGAAACACTTAGCAGAATGAGTGCTCCTGTATATGGGAGAGCTGAGCAAGATAGCTGTCAGCTGAAAAATCAGACTATACTGTATGGGGGCTTTAGTCTATTACTTATTCGACTGACAGACATGCAGATAGCTGTATTTTTAGTCCAGCACACTGACCCTAAGTTTTAGGATCAAGACTGATAAGGTAAAGATTACAACAGCCACATGACTATCACCAGAACCACCATCAGTACAGTAATACATCACCAAAACCACCCTAAATACAAGAATACATCACCAAACCCACCCTAAAGACAACAATACATCACCAAAACCACCATCAGTACATGAATACATTGCCAACTTCGTACAGCAATCAAGTGCAGTGTCAGGTTAGACCCATATACATATATGCATTGTATTAACGTACAACTCCCAGTATGTCCTTAACAATGGTAAGGAGATGCTGGTAGTTGTTACCAGCCATCATTATACTGTGGACCATATAAGAACCACAATACTGATTAGTCCCAGGCAGTAGACTTAACTTTTGGAGGAGATCTTATATGTTTAGGTCCATTAATTCTGAGGAGATTAGTAGGGCAGAGGTAGGCTCAGTAGGGAGAAGGGGCATCATGGGTTGTGACTTGAGACCCCCACCAATTGCTCAAAAGACCTCTTAAGTGCACAGCTCAGGAGACAGGACTATGCAATTTTACTCCCGGAATCCATTCTGTCTGCATGTTATGGTTCTCGGAAACACTCGGGGCCATGGTAGTCGGTCCCCCCAGTGATTGGAAAGGTATTCCCCATCCCAAGGATAGAGGATAAGTTTCCAATGTGAGAACACCCCTTTAAAGTAGCATTAACACTGCAGCCAAAGATGGGAAACTGATTTATCTAAAAGTATAATGTCATCGTTCTTAGCAACACATTGTCCTGCGTCTCCCAAGACTTCCCTCTTGTTTGGTCTGCTGCTGCAATGGTGCCCGCATAGGGAATCTGTCACCAGGTTTTTGCTCCCCCCTGAGAGCAGCATAATGTAGAGACAGAGCCCCTGATTCCAGCAATGTGTCACTTACTGAGCTGTTTGCTGTCATTTTCTCTGCTGCAGATCTCGCAGCTATACAGAGCTCATGAATATGCTGGACTACCTGCAGCACACCAAGTAGTCCTGTAATGATGACTACTGCTGATTAAACAGTGATTTTATCAAAACTACACTAAGCAGCCCAGTAAGTGACAACACTGGAATCAGGATCTCTGCCCCTACATTATGCTGCTCTCAAATTAGGTGGCAAAAACCTTGTGACAGACTCATAATTCTCCTCACTAAAGAGTAAGCACCCTAAGTAAGCCCAAGGCTGTGCCCAAGAATAAATAATTGCCCATCACTGAGCTCACTGCACAAAAAATGACCCCACACCGTGTTGCTTATAGTATACAGCCTCCACATTCTCGCCTATAACATTTCCACTACACTGCCCCTCAAATGAAGACCCCCACTGTCCTCACCACTGAATTATACCCTCCAGACCTTCTTCACTTATGAACTATGACCTCCACTGTCCCCACCTCTCCATGCAGCCCCCACTTCACTGTCCCCCTCATGCTGTCCCCACTCTATAATGAGCCCTCTGCTTCGCATTCTGTATACCGAGCCCTCCCAGGCTCCTAACTGAGCGCTCCCCATGCTGCCCCTTCTCCATACCAAGCCCCCCCCCCATGGTTCCCCTTCCACACCGAGCACCCCCCATGCTACCCCATTCTCCATACCATGCCTCCCATTCTCAATACTGCAACTCCCATTCACTATACTGTCCAGCACCTTCATTCCTCCCCCATTTCCCATTCTGCTCCATCACCAATGCAGGCGCACCCCTATCCTGCTCCATACTCCATGTTGCGCCCCCACATCATGCTTCATCCCCCCCATCCTCCATGTTGCGCCCCCACATCATGCTTCATCCCCCCCATCCTCCATGTTGCGCCCCCACATCATGCTTCAACCCCCCCATCCTCCATGTTGCGCCCCCACATCATGCCCCATCCCCCTCATCCTCCATGTTGCGCGCGCCCGCCCCCTGGGTTGCTTGTTCGGCGCTGTCTTCGGCTGTAAAGCACTTACCTGCTCCAGGCTGCATCTCCCGTTCTCGGCGGCGGGACCTCCCATTTTCCTCTGCGGCGGCTCTATCTCCCGTTCTCCGCGGTGGTGGCGGCGGCGGCAGGATCTGACATCTTGCTTGGCGGCGGCTCCATCTCCCGTCCTCCTCTGTGCGTCGCTGCCTCACGCTGCTGTGACCTCTGCATAGTGAGAGCACGGCAGCACGTCGGGGCGGGAAGCTGCTTGAGCTCCTCTGACCCCGGAAGTGCCGGCGTGCTCACAGTTTCATTTATATTCGCGTGATATAGACGCGACTATAAATGACTGCGGCGCCCCCTCCCTCCTCCAAAAAGGCGCCGGATCTAATAAAGAATTTGGAGGAGGGACGAAGAGTTTAATTTTTTTTTTTTTTTTTAAGTTTCGGTCTCGGCGCCGGCCCCTGGAAGCCGCCGCCCCAGGCATGTGCCCTCAAGTGCCTAATGGTAAATACGGCCCTGTTCCCAGCAGTGACCTGGGATTCAGAGATGTGTCCAGACATCTTCCCAATGCTGTTCTCTTTCCTTGATTTTACTGCCCCCTAGACCTACTGGGAGGATCTGTCGGAAAAATGCTTGCCATTACCATTATACTGGTTATTCAAGAGGATCATCCAAGTATTCCACTTTGCTTGATTTGAGTACCGAGCATCCAAGCATTTTAGTGCTCGCTCATCACTAGTAATAGTCTAATGGTTTTTATAATACCTTAATTAAATAATATTTACCATTCTCTCTCTGCAACATCTAAGTACTTTATTTATTTTATTAACTACCGCTTTGATGACATTTTGTTTGAGAATCCTCAAATCCACTCGCGCCTGTTAACCCCTTAGATCGCGTTGGCAAAATGTGACTGTGCAATGTAAATGCATGCCACGGTAAGCACGCACTCACCCGCCGCCATCGGAAGTCATGTGACATGATCACGTGGAGCCGATGGTTGCCATGGTAGCACAGGGTCATGTGATGACTCCTGTAGTTATCATGACTCACTTCCTCTTACTGTCGCCTGACGAAGGCGGTTGCCGAAACGGCCGTCGGGTAGGCGGATCTTCCGGCTGGACACCTCTCACTTTGTTATACACGTGGTAAGTTACATGCACTGATGCACTATTCGCTTTCACCTGGAACTATGTAGTGGGCTAATTTGCCCTCTTGGCAGGTACCTTGTGATACACATGGCATCGCCCTCACTCCATATCCATTAGAGGTGAATCCTTGTAATTACTATACAGCGGATTGTATGTATACTCCCACGTGGTTTATGCCTGACCTTTGCTAGCACTAATGTCAGCCACACAGGCTGCTATTGAAGGAGTAGACCTTATAATATATGTGGTTATACACACCATGAATCTAAATTTATAGATAGATACAATAATTTACACATTGTTATATATATATATTTGGTGTATGCTTAAGTCAGGCATTCATTAACTGTGACTGTCACATTGCCGGTTGCTCCTGGTTGTTGTTTTAACCTTTACCTGTGTGTCCACCTCTAGCACTGCTCAATAAAAACTTTTTTCACCCAATGGACGCTTCATCGTTTTTTTCTCTCTTCCTTTACATTTACCACTATGCGATTTGTCCAGTATTTATATGTAGTCAATGGTTGCTTTATATAGGGGATTCCCATTACCACTATCTCATAATTTGATAAAAATGCAATCTCTTTTCCTGTGTGTTTTCCTTGTTTGTAACTCTTAAGGTCCCGTCACACACAGAGATAAATCTTTGGCAGATCTGTGGTTGCAGTGAAATCATGGACATATTGTTCCATTTGTACACAGCAACAAACCTGGCACTGATTGTCCACAATTTCACTGCAACCACAGATCTGCCAAAGATTTATCTCTGTGTGTGACAGGGCCTTTACTGTCGGCAGAGAGTTGGTTGTAATAGCAGATAGGAGAGCAGCATTTCAGCAGATCAGAGCTGTGCAGCTGTGATCTACAGAAAGTTTTAAAAAATTTAAAAAAGTTAAAAAACCTAATGTTCAAATCACCCCCCCCTTCGCTCTATTGAAAATTAAAGGGTTAAAAAGAATAAAAAAAATATATACATATTTGGTATCGCCATGTTCAGAAGTGCCCGATCTATGAAAATATAAAATTAATTAATCTGATTAGTAAATTGCGTAGCGGCAAAAAAATTCCAAATGCCAAAATTACGTTTTTTGGTCGCTGCAAATTGTGCGCAAAATGCAATAACAGGCGATCAAAACATAGCATCTGCGCAAAAATGATCTTGTTAAAAATGTCAGCATGCAAAAAATAAGCCACCACTGAGCCCCAGATCCTAAAAAATGAAAAGGTTACGGGTTACGGAAAAATGGCGCAAAAAGTGGGCTCATTTTTTGGACAAACTTGTGAATTTTTTAAATTTCTTAGATAAAAGTACATCTATACATGTTTGGTGTCTATGAACTCATACCCATCTGAGTCATCAATCGCCCGGGTGGGAAGGGGTTAAAGAAAGAGTTGACTTTGGGAATCATGCTGCCAGGTCAGTTTTATCATATAATGAACATGGTACAGTATACAAAAAACTCAAAAAGCAACTGTATAATTGTACCTTTTTGCAATTTCACAACACTTTGAATTTGTTCCCCGTTTTCTAGTACACTATGTGTCGCGGGCGGGGAGGAGGCCGCCGCCGCTGCACTCTCGCTGGCGCTCGGGTCCGGCGCTGCTGTCGCTTGCTGCTCGCTGCTCGGTGGCTCGAGATGTTTCTCTCCCCTCCGTGGGTAGGGGGTTTTGGGTGGTCCCGGGGCCTGGTGAGGTGACTGGAATGTGGATGGCAGGGTTTGGTGAGGTGCAGGGTCGCGGGGGCAGCGCGGTGCCAGACGGCACGGTGGTACTCACTCAGCCAATAACGTATACGGAGTCTCTGGTAAAACAAACGGCTGGATGGACGGGTCTCTCAGCCGGCTGTGGTGGTCACTCCCGGTAGGTTGGCGGTGACTGCCTTTCCCTGCACCTGTAGTGTTTTTTTTGGCCCCGATGGCTTCCCACCGGTGACCCGCTCCCCAGCGTGGATAGATGCCAAGGGAGCCCCTTCTGCCCGCAGGCTCTGGCCATGGGATTTGTAGCCTTGGCGGTGACTGTATTTCCCTTCATGGTTGAGCGGTTGCCTTCAATCGGGTCTTTGCTGCTGGGAAACCCCGGAGGTTCCCGTCGCTAACGGATTTGACCGGTTTTACGGTGACTCCAAGCCTGGTCGGGGTCCGTAGGCCCTGCCAGATGGTGCTGGCTTCTCTTCGCTCCCCGGTTCGGTACCGGCGGGCCACCGCCCGTCCCCGGTCCTACGGTTCCACGTCGATCGGCCCCTCCTGCAGACGGTCACCACCGTCTGCCAACCTTGCTGTATGTGCCCGGGCCACGTACCCGGACATGGTCAGACTGCTCCTCTACTACTACTTCCTTCTCCTTCACTCTCCCTACTCTTCTCCCACTGTTCTCCTTCCTTTTTCCCGCCTCCAGCACTGTGAACTCCTCAGTGGGTGGGGCCAACCGCCTGGCTCCACCCCACCTGGTGTGGACATCAGCCCCTGGAGGGAGGCAACAAGGATTTGTGTGTGACTGATGTGCCTAACCGGGGTGTAGGGTGTGTTGTTGCAGTACCTGTGACATCCTGGCTTGTCCAGGGCGCCACATTCCCCCTTGGTTAAATGCAGACCGTCCGCGGGCTGCCCGTCCATCACCGGTTTTATTTTGCAAAACTGTAAAAAAAAAAGTAGAAAACAGGTAAACATTCAAACATAAGCATTTTTATCAATCTTCCCTTACGGGAGGCACAGTACTTAAACGTTACTAATGGTAGTCATTTTTATTAACGGTAATGGCTTCCGCTCTCTCACACCCAAACAACCTGGCCCTGATGCTGCCCCTAAGAAGTGGGCAGCACCCCTTGCCCCAGTCCATCACCAAGCTGCCCGAGCGGGTACGGTCTCTTTCAGGGGACCCACGTCCATGGGGGACCCCTGACCCCGGAGGATCGCCACCGGTTACGGCAGTGGCGGGCCTGGGCCATCCCTTTCCTCCAGGCCCATCCTCCCAAATCAGCCTCTCCGGAGGCAGCCACGGAATAAGGCCAAAAATTATTTACATGCCACAAGTTTGTGGTTGCCCTGCAAGTTCTCGGGCGTGTCCGTAAGTAGTTCCTTACGCCAACGGTGCAAAGGGTCCCTTCAGGGACAACTTGCTGGCAAAGGCCGGTTCAATCACGGTTGCAAATCAGGTTACAGTTCGGTTGATTCATTTACTCTCTCGCACTCTCAACATTTCACATAACAACGGTACTGGTGGTCCCAACGGGGACAACTTGCAGCGGAGGGACCGCTGCCTTACTCCGACTCTTCTGCTGAGGTGGCCTCACCCTCCGCTACCAATATTTCAAACATGCGGTGGCAGGCCTGTTGGGAAAGGGGCGCCCGGTATCCATTTCCACCGGTGCGTGGGCTATAGAAAACTACCGGTCCACCGTCGTGGCGAAGGCTTTCACCCGCTTCCTCGGACTCTGAAACTGGCTCTGTATCAGGTCCGGAGTCACTATCATCCGTTCCTGCGCCAGGCGGGTTGCCGCCAGCTGCCGCAGTCTCCGGGCTCGCCACTCTTTCGGCTACCGCTACGGAGGGGCGCAAGCCAGACAGACCAGCAGCGGCGGGGCACACGGGCCGGGGAGATGGAGGCAGTATGGGGGCCAGGGGCAGACCGGGTCTCTCAGCCGCAGCGGCCGGTCCCTCAGGGACACAGGGGTGTGGGTCACTCACCAGCTCCTCCATCATGGCCTCCATCCCGTACACCCGGGCGACCGCCGCTACCTCCTCCACCTCCGCGGTCCACTGCTCCATCAGAAGACATATCTGGTTCCGGTAGCGCCAGCAGATCCCCGCTGTTCGGGCCCGGAGCCATGCCGCTGTTCCGGGCACCGGCTCCGTAATCTCCATGTAGCTGGACAGGGCGGCCATGTTGGTAGCGGTATTTTCCAGGAACCCAAAGATGGCCGCAGAGTCCTGGCATCCCTGCTTTTATAGCCGCGGTTTACATGCGGCCAGACGCCATCCATCCCCCCTTGGTTTCTTCTCAGCACCTCCTCTTCAGGGGCGGAGCTTCGGCTTTCGCGCCTCCACTGCTCGGGAAGACGCTCGAGCGGGGAACTTTTCGTGCCCCAGATGGCGGATTCTGAAATTTTTCGGCTGGACGCCTCCGGCGGGACACAAGGCGCACCTCTACCAGACGGTAGAATGGTAAGATCCTGTTCGTGACGCCAAGTTGTCGCGGGCGGGGAAGGAGGCCTCCGCCGCTGCACTCTCGCTGGCGCTCGGGTCCGACGCTGCTGCAGCCTGCCGCTTGCTGCTCGGTGGCTCGAGCGGTGGGCCGGATCCGGGGACTCGAGCGGCGCTCCTCGCCCGTGAGTAAAAGGGGATGGTTTTTGGGGTTTGGGAAGTCGGTCCGTGATGCCACCCATGGTTTGTGGTGAGGTTGGGACACCACCACTGCTCTGTACGGGGATCCCAGGAGCGATGACAGGGAGCAGCCGAGATGTTTCTCTCCCCTCCGTGGGTAGGGGGTTTTGGGTGGTCCCGGGGCCCGGTGAGGTGACTGGAATGTGGATGGCAGGGTTTGTTGAGGTGCAGGGTCTCGGGGGCAGCGCGGTGCCAGACGGCACGGTGGTACTCACTCAGCCAATAACGTATGCGGAGTCTCTGGTAAAACAAACGGCTGGATGGACGGGTCCCGCAGCCGGCTGCGGTGGTCACTCCCGGTAGGTTGGTGGTGACTGCCTTTCCCTACACCTGTAGTGTGTTTTTGGCCCCGATGGCTTCCCACCGGTGACCCGCTCCCCAGCGTGGATAGATGCCAAGGGAGCCCCTTCTGCCCGCAGGCTCTTGCCCAGGGAATTGTAGCCTTGGCGGTGACTGTATTTCCCTTCACGGTTGAGCGGTTGCCTTCAATCGGGTCTTTGCTGCTGGGAAACCCCGGAGGTTTCTGTCGCTAATGGATTTGACCGCTTTTACGGCGACTCCAAACCTGGTCGGGGTCCGTAGGCCCTGCCGGATGGTGCTGGCTTCTCTTCGCTCCCCGGTTCGGTACTGGCGGGCCACCGCCCGTCCCCGGTCCTACGGTTCCACGTCGATTGGCCCCTTCTGCAGACGGTCACCACCGTCTGCCAACCTTGCTGTATGTGCCCGGGCCACGTACCCGGACACGGTCAGACTGCTCCTCTACTACTACTTCCTTCTCCTTCACTCTGCCTACTCTTCTCCCACTGTTCTCCTTCCTTTTTCCCGTCTCCAGGACTGTGAACTCCTCAGTGGGTGGGGCCAACCGCTTGGCTCCACCCCACCTGGTGTGGACATCAGCCCCTGGAGGGAGGCAACAAGGATTTGTGTGTGACTGATGTGCCTAACCGGGGTGTAGGGTGTGTTGTAGCAGTACCTGTGACGTCCTGGCTTGTCCAGGGCGCCACACTACACGGTAAAATTAATGATTTTATGCAACAGTACAACATGTCCTGCAAAAAAACCAAGTCCCCATATGGCTATGTTGAAGAAAAAATTAAAAGTTCCAGGTCTTGGAAGAATGGTAGGAAAAAACAAAAAAGAAAAACGGGTGGTGAAGGGGTTAATGACAACATTACTTTTGGACAAATCCTTTAAACTTTCTCACTCAACCTCTCCATTAAACTTAAGATAACTTGGATTGCAAGAGAAACATGACTCCGGAATGTCTGACTAAAGACCTTACCCTTAACCAACCATCCCACACCCACTAGGATTCTTATCTAAAACAAACACAAATACTGTGTTACATTGGATATAAAGGCCACAGCAACCCCATTTATTAATAACAAAACATAAACAATAAATATAACATTTCAAATCTTCATTGAAGAACACCCAAAGGGGGAGGGGTAACTGAAGGTTGCCAAAAAACTGTTCAGTGCAACATCGGCCGACCTCTTGCCCTCAGCCGCACCACACGGACTCGAGAGCACCTGGCCAGATGATGCCCACCCCATGTCCCGCTGAGACTCAACCCAGCAAGGACCCGTCTCACCAAACACTTGCACCACTAGAGGTAACCCGCTCCTGCACTGGGTTCCGTCCTCTCTTCTATGCAACTCCCACCTTCAGACACCCCCTTCCTTTCTGCCACTGTGAGCGCGCATGACCCCTTGTGCGCGCGAGTCCTCCCACAATGCCAAAGCCTTCTCTACCCCATCCATAAGTCCCAAGGCCCAGATATCACTGCCAACCGAATTCAGATGGACACCGTCTCGATGCAAAAATTCATCGGACGAAGATTCCAACTCCTAGTGCCAAACCGTGACACCCCCCACACGAGAAACAAAACGCGCGACTTCGCAATTAACCTTAACCTGCACTCTGCTGACAATTTCATCCGATCTGGCACGTCACCATACCCTCCACGCCACAATGTCGGACCACACAATCACTAGAGCCGGGTGGGATGACAGGAGCCGAAGGCAGTGACACTTTTTGTCCTGGATCAGGCCCTTAGATGCCCGAAAACTCAAGTCGTTCCCACCCGCGTGTAGCACCAACACATCTGGTGGTCTGTCCAACTCCGAATGATAGCGCCAGGTAGGCAAAATTTTGCTCCACATCATGCCTCTAACACCGATCCATCGCACCGTCACCTTATCTCTGGGGACCCCCAACTGACGGCCATTGGGTCTGACGCCCACACGAAGAGCGCCCCAGTAGACATATGAGTGATCTAGCACCCATACCAACAATGGTAAACCTATGAGACAAAAGGTGACAACATGGGGGGGGGCATGGGGGAGGGAAATGGTAATCAGGACCAGGAAAAATTCAACCAGAGACCCCCCCCTCCCCTGAACATCTTACAACAGGGCAGGCCGAACCTAAGATTTATACCTAGCCGATTCCCAGCGTCCAATCCTGCGGGCAGCCTGCGCGCTCAGGCCCCAATGAACCGCCTCAATCGCTGCCCCAATCCGGAAGGAATGGGATGCAAACTCTGCCTCGTTGAGACCGCAACACTGCAGGCACCTCCGAAAGATGCAGACAAACTGGTATACGGACAAGGCTGAACCATCTTGGTGAGACAAAAAGGACCCTGCGTAGATTCCCCTCACCTCCAAAAACGACGACACCTGTCTGACTGGACACTCCACTAAACTCGGTACACCCCACAGTTCCACCACATGGCCTCATCCCAGCTGATCCATTTTGGACCGTTTCAAACAACACCATACCGCATCCACCCCACATTCCACATCCTCCAACAACAAACCTCCGTGACTCTTTTTGTTCCTACTAACCAGCTCGCTAATCCTAAAAGCACCAAAGAAGGCCAAAACAAACGCGGCCCCAAACAAACGGCATTCATACTCCAAAAAACACACCTGAGGAAATACCGAAAGCAAATTACCCAGCAATTCAAAAGACACAGGGCGCCTAAAGTCCTGACGTACCCCTGTCTTACGGTAGCCCTTCAATGCCTGATGCACCATGAAATCTTTAGTGACGTCCTTCCAGCCCAGCAATTTGAAAAAGAAAGCCATGCCAGCCAGCCTGCCAGCAACCGCCGACCATGACAAACCTTCTTCCTTCGCTCTGCCCAACATGAACAACATGAACAACACTAAATAAACCCTGTCACCTTCAGGTACATCACCCCCAACCTCATCAACCAACTCAAGCCAATGATCCCACGCTGCAGTATAGCTCCGCCAAGTACTGGGCGTCACCGACTTTTGGATCAATTCCCAGGCTGGTCGCAAACCAGGTCCCGCAACCAGATGGGCCATACGGTCTCCTGCTGCTCCGCGTCCGACACCAGCACTCGAAAACGGTCTCACTGGAAGCGAGATAAAGTGTCAGCCATGGAATTCATTACCCCCGACACATGTACTGCACAAATCCATAAATTAAGCTCCAAACATTGCAACACCTTATGCCTCAAAAGATCCACCACTGGAGGGCAATCCGCTGTCAGCTTATTGACACACTGAACTACCCCTAGGTTGTCACACATAAAACGCACCTTTCTGTCTCTCAAGTCTTTTCCCCAAACCTCTACAGCCACAACAATAGGAAAAAGTTCCAACAAGGCCAGATACCTAGTCAAACCGGAAACCCGCCACTTGCCGACACACCATCTTCCCTCAAAGTATGCCCCAAAGCCACTGGACCCAGCCGTGTCTGTATAAAGGACCAACTCATTCGACACCACTTCCCGAATCCACAAGGACCGGCCATTATACATCTATAAAAAACGGGACCACACTCTAAGGTCTGGCTTGTGCTCGGCCTTCAGACGTATAAAGTGCAAAGGGTGCATTACGCCGGCAGTGGCTTGGGCCAAACGACGAGAAAAAAATCTTCCCATCGGCAAAATCTTACAAGCGAAATTAAGCTTTCCCAGAAGGGACTGCAAATCCCGCAAGCGAAGTTTTTTGGCTTCCAAGGCCCTTTGAACACAAGACCTCAAATCCAACAACTTGTCCTCTGGCAAGCGGCACTCCATGGCAACCTTATACAACTCAATTCCCAAAAACTTCAAAACCGTAACCGGACCCTCCGTCTTCTCAGGAGCCAACGGAACGCCAAAGCGGCGAGCAACCTGCTCCACTATCCGAAGTAAAAGGGCACACTGCGAAGATCCAGCAGACCCCATACACAAAAAATCATCCAAGTAATGCAACACTGAATCCAAACCCACCTCCTCCTTAATTACCCACTCCAAAAAACAGCTAAACTTCTCAAAATAGGAACATGAAATTGAAGAGCCCATAGGCAGACAACAATCTACGTAAAACTTGTTCTCCCACCAACACCCCAAAAGGTGAAAACTTTCTGGGTGCACAGGTAAAAGGCGGAAGGCGGCCTCAACGTCCGTCTTTGCCAAAAGTGAACCCCGGCTCAATTTCCTCAGCCATTCCACTGCCCTATCAAAACGAACATACGATACCGATACTAAGGGCGGCTTTGCACGTTGCAACATCGCACGTGCGATGTCGGCGGGGGCAAATCGAAAGTGACGCACATCCGGCGTCACCTTCGACATCGTTGTGTGTAAATTCTAGATGATACGATTAACGAGCGCAAAAGCGTCGTTATCGTATCATCGGTGCAGGCTCCAACTTTTCCATAATTATGCTGCCGCGACAGGTGCGATGCTGTTCTTAGTTCCTGTGGCAGCATACATCGCTGTGTGTTACGCCGCAGGAGCGAGGAACATCACCTTACCTGCTGACGGCTGCTCAATGGAAGGAAGGAGGTGGGCGGGATGTTTACATTGGCCGCCTGCCGTGTGACGTCGCTATGATGCCGCACGATCCGCCCCCTTAGGAAGGAGGCGGGTCGCCGGCGAGAGCGACGGTCGCAGGGCAGGTGAGTGCATGTGAAGCTGGCATAGCGATAATTTTCGCTACACCAGCTATCACAAGATATCGTAACTGCAACGGGGGCGGGGACTATCGTGTGCGACATCGCAGCATCAGCTTGCGATGTCGCAACGTGCAAAGCCCGCCTAACTCAGGATCAATACCGTCATTCACCGACCTACCGGTAGGATAGGACAAATGGTGAATCAGCCAAACCCTATTAGGTTCCTTTTTTGGAACCAAGCCCAATGGGGGCACCACCAAGTCAGGCAATGGAGGAGCATCAAATGGCCCCGCCATCCGTCCTAATTCCACTTCCCGGTGCAACTTCTCTGAAACAATCTCTCCATGTAAGCGAGTCAACTGCAAATTCTTCAGACGAATCTCACCAGGCTCAACAACTGACGGTATTTTAAAACCGAAACTAAAACCCTCACGCAACAATTCTGCCGCCTCCTGATCTGGGTATCTATTTAAAAATGGCACCATCTGATCTACCCTCACTGGGGTCCTCCCTTTTTGCCGAAGACTCTGTGGCCTTCCCTTTTCCTTTCCTAAAGCACTTGAGGTAACTGTGGGTGCCGCCACAGCCCGAACACTTGTGCTTGAACCAGCAGTTGGACCCAAATCGGCATCCCTTTTCGTTGAACTGCCAACAGACGCCTTTTTTGGCCCCCGGCGAGGCGACAAATGACCCCCCGCTGCAAGTTCCTGGTAAGGACTGCGAGGCCGATCTCGGCGCAGCAATCAGCCGCATCCATAAGCTACTGTCTTTGTGATCCCACTGCAGACTGGGTCTAACTGCTTTCCGCTGACGAAACTGCTAGTCATAACGTAGCCAAGCAGTCCCCCCATAAGTCCTGTACGCCTCCCTTATTGAGTCCAGATAACAAAAAAGGGGCAAACAATTGTCCAGAGCCTTTTCCCCTACCACGCTGGCCAATATCACAAACGCTTGCAACCAATTCTGAAAAGTGTGAGGAATAAGGCGATAACACCGTCGCTCTTCCTCATCTTTTCTACTAAGGTTAAACTTCTCCAAAGGAAGCAAAGAAATATTTCCACGTACTCGCCTTTCCATATTTTCTCCCTAACAACCTGTTTGAGATGCGCCCCCAACGGCCTGTCGAAGCATACATACACCTCCCCTCTTGCCTCCAACCGGACTGCATCTACCGTAGACGCTGACAAGATCACTGGAGCCGCTACGCCCGGCACACCAACACCACTTCCGCTAGCTACCGCACCAGCTGTGGAGCCCAAATTATCCTGTACCGCCACGCCAGACGCACCCTGCCAGACCATGCTAGGGCCTCCCACGGGGGCGAATAGACACCTAACTAACAACAACAATTTGGATGCCAGACTGCCGTCACCAGGCACCACATTCAGACCCTGCCCATCACTCGGGCCACCAGGCAAACCACCCATACCACCAGAGACCACATTCAAACCCTGCACGCCACTCATCCCACCAGACTCACCACCAACTGCAAAACCAGGCACACTAGTAATAGGAAAAACTGTGGTCTTACCAGGCTGACTCCGAGAGAGCCCCGAAACAGCCGTCACGTGTCCTCTGCGTCGTGCTCCAACCGGCTTGTCGCCGCCAGTGATGTCATCCGCGATGCCGTCCTTTGCGATGTTGTCCTCCGCGATGTCGTCCTCCTCACTGAACCCTGGACCAGGGAGCCCACCATCCGGCAGGCTCGACCTGTAACCCAATCCATGCGCTGACCATCCTGTTGTACTTCTGCTTGGGGCATGCCTGAAGGCAGCCCTGCTCGATCCTTCTGCCCCGATGCCACCATGCTGTCCTCCATGCTCCTCCCCCGCCGGCCTGACCCCGCTGATCCTGGCCGCCTCCATAAAGCTGGTGCTGCCGCCACTGCCACCAGAGCCCTGTGCTCCTGCACAGTCCCCGCCCGCTGATCCTCTGAAGGCCGCCGTATGTCTGCCAGTCTAACAGGGGCTGCTGCAAGGTGACACTTCTGGGTCAGCTGACACCGGCGCCGAGGCACATGACCGCATCGCCAAACCACGTGACCGCGTCAGGTCACATGGCCGCAACACGCGCGTCACCACTTCGCGCCGCAACCTGGAAGTGGAGCGGGGACCAGCCACGTCACTCACCGCCCCGCTGCCTTCCTCTTCAGGCCCCGCGATGCCATCTCTCCTGGATCCGCCGCCGAGGTTTTTCCGTTGGGGCTCCTCCTCCGCTGCCGTCTCCGTGGTGTAATCTCCGGGCTGAGACGCACAGGAGGCCGAGATCTTCGCTGCCACTTCAAAGGCAGAGGGGTCCAATCTTCTGCGCCGCCGCCGTCACCGGACCATCGCTGCAGCTGCTCCTCCATCCACTGCTGGCCATGCTGCTCCACCATCTTATTCATCTGTTCCATGAGGACTTCCATCTTCGGGATCCAACGACCATGGTGCAGGAACGATTCAGGATGACGTCCAAGGTAACAATGCCCACCCTCACCCCTGACCTGACCTATATACGACCCCTCTCTAGAACCACCCCCTGACCAATCAAACTTACCCTTGATCCTAACTGCCTCCCGAGTTAGTTCCACCCCTAGCTTTCTCACACAGCCTGCAATTTATACTTAATCCTTTAATAACCCTATGGCCTTGCATCCCTCCTAGTCATGCTGCCCTCCCTTGAGCCCCTTCGGGGCAGCAGTCCGGGATATTCCTCTATCATGAGAGGAATACAGCAAATCTCTACTAGCAATTTAATCCTTTATCTGGCTAGATAGGTGGGCATAGAAATAGCCTGGAAAGCATTATTGTTTCAGGCCAATTGAGATGACACTGTAGAGCGCTGGATGGCATAACATCCCACAATCTCTTGTCTAAGCCAAAATATAGAGTTGGCTGAGATGAGAGAACCTGGTTAGTCAAACTCTCTACAAAAGACAAACTGGAAGGAAAGTAGAGACTGCATAATACTGTAGAATCCTGTCATTCTTGTAATAGTGCAACCCAAGCCAAGGTAAGTTCAGACAGCAAAAAAATGGCAAAACAATGTTTGGACAAAGTTCAAACTATATGTTGCAGTTGTACACAAAGCCCCAGAAAGCCTTATGATCACCTTTAAAATGGACTTGAGTAGTCATATGTGGAGTTGTACCCCAGTACAAATATAAAAGATAAGAGAGTGACTGGGGCAAGTATAAAGGGGGCTTTACAAACAGCACCATCGCTAGCGATGTCGCTGGTGAAAGTGTACCGGCCCGTGGGCTCGGCTGAGACCGCCGAGCCACTCGGATCCGTGCTCACACTGCGGGTGGTGGCTCGAGCCTCTCATGGACCTGGGGGTCACGTCTCTCTGCAAGGGAGTTGGCGCTAAACGCGGGGATTTGGGGTGTTTGGATTTGAGGTGATAGTTTGTGACGCCACCCATGGGTTGTGGTGATTGTGGACACCACCGCTGCGGTGAAGCTACGGGGATCCCGGGAGCGGTGTAATGGCGCAGCTAGGTGTTGACCCCTCCGTGGGTAGGGGTTGTTGGTCCTGGGGTCCGGTGAGCCGAGGCCCGGGTGCAGGATGTAGTGTTGCGGTGCAGCGCGGTGCGGTGCCTGTTGGCACTGGTGTACTCACTCTGACACAAGACACTGGAGTCGCTGGTTAACCAAACGGAGTGATGAACGGGGCCCGCAGCCAGCTGCAGCTTTTCCCAGGCTAGGTTGGTAATATCCGCCTTTCTTCTGCACCTTTATATGTGAATCTTGACTCCTGTGCCTAGGCACCGGTAGTCCTCTCCCCGGCGTGTATCTGTCGTAGGAGCCCCTTTTGCCCGCAGACACTGGCCCTTTGGATCTTCTAGTTCTAGCCTAGTTCGGGGTCTGAGTACCCTGCCTGGTGCTCCGGTATCCAGTTGGCTCCCCGGTGGGTTCCGGCGGGCCACTACCCTGTCCCGGTCCCTTATGGTTCCACCGGTCGTATTCCCGGTCTCCTGCAGGCGGCCACTACCGTCTGCCTCCTTGCCAGTAGTGACTGGGCTCCAACCCAGCCACCGGAGTAGTCTTTGGCAGGCCTGAGCACAGGTCTGCTTCTGGACTTGAACTTGACCCTTCCAGGGCCTGAGCTCGACTTCTCCTCTCTCCTCTATCCTCACACAACTCCAGGCTTGTGAACTCCTCGGTGGGTGGAGCCAACCACCTGGCTCCACCCCCCCTGGTGTGGACATCAAACCTGGAGGGTAGTGACAAGGCTTTTAGTTCGACTGCTGTTACCTAACTGGGAAGGGGGTGTGTAGTGTTGTTGTGTCTACCTGGGACGACCTGGATAGTCCAGGGCATCACAAAAGCACCCATCCCCGTCAGTTGTGCGTCACAGGCAAATCACTGCCCGTGGCGCACAACATCGCTGTTACACACAACGACATCGCTAACGACGCCGGATGTGCGTCATGGAACTGTGACCCCAGCGATATATCCTTAGATACGTCGTTGCATGTAACAGGGCCTTAAAGGCCGCTTTACATGCTACCATTTATCTGACGATATGTCGTCGAGGTCACGGTTTTTGTGACGCACTTCCGTCATCGTTAGCGATCTCGTTGTGTGTGACACCTATGTGCGACTCCGAACGATCGCAAATAGGGTGGAAATCATTGATTGTTGACATGTCGTTCAGTTTCAAAATACTGTTCGTCATTTGGAATGCAGAAGACATATTGCTACGTTTGACACCCTGCCAACAACGAACAACATCCACATGACCGATGTGCACGTGTGACCGCTACAAAACGACCCATGAGCGATCTCGGCAAATCGTAACAACGATCTGGACGTCACATTTCTAACGAGATCGCTAGCGATCTCATTGTGTGTAAAGCAGACTTTAATCAGTCAGACATTTAACAGCAATAGTTTGAGGCAGTGTGTCCAAACAAGCTTAAAGTTCCCATACATCCTGAACAACCTCCTGTTGGCTCACAGCAAATTGCAAAATCAGTTCAAATAAGTTCTTCATATCCAAAATCAATAATTCCACTATACCTTTAGAATCCAGGGCCTTAATATAATGTTAAGAGCTCCCCTGGTCAGGTGAATTCTTTAAAGGGAACCAATCATCAGGATTTTCATATATAACCTAAAGCCAGGCTGATTCTATACATATGTGGCGCCCCTGAGGCTTCAGTCACCACAGAGTATTGCACCCAAATTTGGGTGTAATCCTAAACCTGAGGAGGTCAGTCCCGGTTTCACCACATTACAGACTCAAATACACACCAGGTTGCCCTGTTCCCTCCTGGGGACTGGGCTAGGGTCGGGTAATAAAGGGGTCTCCGACAGAGAGGCATTTACAGGATGCCCTCAACAGGGGCCCCAGTCCCACTAGCTTAGAACCTGAGAGGGGGGAGTAGGGGAAGACAGGAGCCAACACAACTGTCTAGGGAGTTCTCCAGCAGGAGAGGAAGGGAGCAGTCGCATCCACGGATGCTCCAGTGGGAAGGAGGAGAAAATTCACACGATTTCAGCGGGGAGAGTGAATCTGCTCCCCATGGAATTGATGCCATGTAGGGTGGCAGAACCCTAGGGAAGATCATATTTCACGTTGGTTTTCTAGAATCTGCCTGGACGGTGAAAGTTTCAAGCTTCCTTGACCACACAGTGCCCGATAGCACAGTGCCAGAGAGGATCCATAGTCTCGCATCAGGCCAGACCCCAAATCGGAACCGCGGCACCTGCATATAGAGACAAGAGTACATCTCATGAAACCCATGGTCCCCTCGTAGCTTCAAGCCAGGGGATCCACAGACAGGTGTTACAAAGAGGGAACACACCGAACACCAAACTGGACTGATCTCTAAAGGGGTTCGGGTTCGACGGAGCCCATCATAGCAAGTGACCGGATTACCTGGGTGAGCGGCACAGTACTAAAAGCGAGTAAACAACCTGGAACCGCAGCCATAGATTCTGACTCTTTATTACTGGTACTGCCGCTCCTCGCCGCCATTACTACTCCCCTCATCATCCTCCCTGGGGCCTGCTCCACCTGTTGGGAGCAATACCATCCCTGGCTGCTACTACCATCAGCCCCGGAGAACAGCGACACTGGCCGCATACCACAGTTGGCCTCACGACAAACACCTCACAATTACCCCCAACATCTTTCTCCTGCTATCTTCTGTACACCCTCGAGACAATGGAGCTGGGCTAGGCCACCCGTGACGATGACAGTAGATGGCCCAGCAACAAGTAGGTTGTACATTTGGCATCACAAACAGGATAACGTGCCCCGTCCAAAACCTGGGGACTGTGCGCCTTACTGGACTGTGTTGAATACTATTGGACTGTGTTTAATACTTTGCTTGAAAAGGACAATTGGCATTGTTCATGCAGAGCGGGCAAAAGAAGGGGCGTGTCGTCGTGGGTGGGACTCGTAAAGAGCATGAAAAGCGTGGGAGGTGCCAAACAAAAGCACCAAAAGCGAGCCCCACTGCTAGCAGTCGACAGGAAACCCTGTGCCTACAAGGACATGTCCACTGAGGAGAATCACATACCTAGGTGACTTATTATCGGTAGCTTCTTGAGTAACAGCAACTGAGGATCAAATATTATCTGGGGTGTATTCATAGTTACCGTATTCCCTCCCCCTGTTAGAATTAGCATAAGTATTATACAAACAATTCACTTTTCACTTGCAGGACTTTTGTGAGGTCATACTCATGTGACCAGAAGAGGCGGGGCCTCAGCCAAAAGAAAAATGTTGCTTGTGGTATCCTCCTTCTGATTGAGGCCCTGCCCCTTCTGGTCACATGGGTATGACCTCACACAGGTCGGGTACGAGGATGACGCAAGAGACGTCATGCACACTGCCGACCATAATCTCACGCATTAGCTAACGTGAGGGCGAACTGCGCCTGCATGAGCCGGGGTAGTGACTGCACAGAAATGAGATTTGGCTGAGCAGCATGCATGATGACGGCGGCGTCATCACGTCAATCATGAAAGGAGGATGGCGAAGAAGGCCACAAGGAGGGACAGGAGACGAAAATGAGCACGCCCATCTGAGCCACACAGGTCATTAGCATACCTAACGGTCAGGTTTTATAAAGTTATATTTGGGGTCTGCTAGGGGAGTTAGGGCACAAGGTACACCTTCATAGAATGCAGCCCAGGAGCTGCAGAAGGTGACACCTTTGGTTTCATAATGAAAAAACTGGTGACAGGTTCCCTTTAAAAGCAGAAATGTATTTATAATCAGGTTCCTTAGTAGGTAATTATATTTCATTTCAATTAGCAGTGCTGAGAGAGGATTCAGAGGTATGAGCCAGGAAATAGAAGATAGATTCTAAAAAGCAGGCAGGAGTTGTGGAAAAGATAATTACCCAGCTTGCCAGATCAGAGTCTTGAGGAAGATAATGTTAATTCCTGCAAAAGCAAGTGGTAGCTGGGTGCAATACTGCCCTGAATACTTATGTACACATCAGTAGTGTAGCTACCGAGGGACAAAGGATGTAGATAAACTAGGCCCTGTGATCCCAGGGGCTCACCCGGTGCTTCTCTACTTTTAACTGTATTGAAGTCAGGATGACTCAGGCCTGCAGTCTTCAAAACAGCAAGCAGACTCACGTATGTGGGAGGGAGGTGGAGGTTTACCCTTTAGGAGGACATTGGTGCAGCCAGGACAGGACCGCGAGATGAGAAACTCAGGTTATTGGGTCCAGGTCATCAGGCATGGAACTCTGGTCACCAGGGTCTAGGTCAGCAGGCACGGATCACCAAGCATGGGACATCAGGCATAGGATATTGGACACAAGTGCAGCCAGAACAGCTGAGGCAGGCAGGATGACAGGTGCAGGTGGGGACAGACACAGGTTGGTACCAGGGAATAGACAGGACAGGTCCAAGGAAACAGACAGGACAAACACAGCAGACCAGACCTGGTTGCTTGTAGGACTGCTGCTAGAGGCTGGCAGACCAGAGCTAAAAGGCAGAACCAACACACAGCTAGGATCAAATCCTAAAAAAATACTCTGGGACATCATCTCAACAGGGAAGAGAGCCTTAAGTACCTGGTGTCTTCCAGTGATAGGCTGGGGATACCTTAGTAAGGTAAACACGCTTTATTTTAAAGGGACAGTGTGCACGCTCAGCACCTAGGTCAGAGACCAGGGAAACCCTGTGAGCTATGCACAGGCCCTGGGGCCTAGGCAGGATCTGGAGACCAACACACATGTGAACACCTGTGGTGGAGTTGATGTCCACATGGGTGTTGGTCTCCAGATCACAGGGGAGTCTCCTACACGTGGGTGGCCATGCGGGTGAGCAGAGAATTATGCAGCATGAGCATGGCCTTGTCAAAGTGCAGAGCATCACTCGAAACATAGGCAGCCATACAGCCAAACAGTTGACCACACAGCACGAGGATGGCCGTGCAAGGACAATGGCACTAGGACACACCGGAGCCCTGGCGAACTTATGGTTAGTGAAGCCGGCACTACAGTATCCCCCCTTCACACCAATTCTTCTGAAGTCTCGAAAAGAAAAAAAAACCAAAACTAAAAAGGGCATACAATACGGCCTTCGCTGACCGCAGGGGATCAGGCATGTGCCCTACTATCCATAGGGACAGCTGACCACAATCAGCAGAGACTATGGCCAGAGCAAATGAGCAGAGGACCGTGCAGCATGAGGATGGCCATGCAGGGAATAGGGGAGTGCAGGGACAAGGGTTCTAGGATGCACCAAACTTAAAGACAAGAAAGCTGGCACTATAGGAGGGCCGTGTAGGAGTGACAGTTTGGGATTATACTGTTTTGGTTTCACCATACTTTTCCTGGGTAGTTGAGAGGAGTACATTAGGGTCAACATACTGTGTTTGTGGAGGGTACTGTGTAGGAATTCACTGTGGGGCATCATGCTTTATGGGTCCAATTAATGGGGAATCTAGGGCCTTCAATAGGAGGAAAATTACGTAATATGGGTTATATATTTGTGAGATATACTTTTATGTGACACAGCCAAATATTTATTATTTTTTTCTGTTGGTTGGGTCCAATTAGAACTTTTGCCATGGAGTCTTCTGATTTTTATGTATGTCCCTGCACTACAGATATAAAATATAGGTCAGGTAAAGAGAAAACCGGTTTAAATGCCGCGCTAAAAACCACTGATGTTGTAGATGAAAAAGATTTCCTTTATTTCATAATTCTACGCGTTTCAGAGACATCTCCGTCTCCTTCCTCAGGAAAATAAATCATATTACAAAAAAGGGGCAACAGAGCCTATATAAAGGAAGACCAGTAGCCACATATGCATTTGAAAAGTGAACAGCCCATATGACTCAGAGCCGATGACTCAGCGCCGCATGGAGAAGAGAAAAAAAAAAAAAAAAAAAGGGGAAAGCACACATTAAATCAGCACAAATGAACCGAAGGAATTACCGTGAAATAACATGAACATCTCAAGGAGAAAATTAGTGGATCAGTGAAGGATCAATAAAAAACATAAAAATAATAATTATTGCGTGTTATTTAATAAAAGAGTATAAAAAGAAAAAAGTGGGGACGAGGGTAAAAGAAAAGCAGATGGTGTGCGAACCCAGAAAGTGTAGGTGATAGCACGGAGGCCAAACCTCTACACTAAACAGGAATATGGTTACTGTGGATTTGTACTTGGGGAAAGTGAACATAAATAATATGTGGAACAGGCACAAGGTGGTGGAATTAAAATACATAGAAAGTGCATATTTGCTAAAATAAATCTCTCTTATGTGTCTTTTGAATATATAAAAACGGCATATTTACATGTGAGAGGGACAGGAAAAAAAAAAAAAAAAAAAAAAAGAAACAAAACTTTTTTATTATTAAACTTGAGTTGCAAGAAAAAATTATATACATATATATACATATATACACACTTATATATATATATATATATATATACATACATACAAAAAAATATTAGTGGTGTATAGGGAATCGCTAGATTAAAAGTAATTGATATTTAAGGGCAAAGAATCCCAATATTGTTATACGGGCAGCTGATAAGGGGGGTGGGATTGTGATTCAAAACAGGACTGACTATTTGAAAGAGGCGTCCAGGATATTATCTGACCCAGTGTACTATGAAGCAGCAGGTAAAAATGATTATGAATCAGCCGTATTAAACTATAAGGTTTTAATACAAAAGGCGGTAGACCTGGAGATCTTAAATCCATCCGAAAAGAAATTTTTACAAATCAAGGACCCAAAGATGGCATTTTTTTATCACCTGCCAAAGATACATAAAGATCTGGAAAATCCCCCAGGGAGGCCCATTATATCGGGCATAGACTCCCTGACAGCAAACTTGGCCCATTACATAGACCAACTCATGCAACCACATGTTTTTGGCTTAAAAAGCCACCTCAGGGATTCAGCTCATCTCATTGATTTTCTAAAAAACATTCAATGGAAAGATTCTTACACATTTCTTACCATAGATGTAGCATCCCTGTATTCAAATATTCATCATCACCTAGGGCTGTTTTGCTTATCACATTTCCTTGAAAGTGATAGCAGAATCCCACATCCTCAGAAAGAATTCCTGTTGGAGGGAATGAGTTTTATCCTCAACAATAACTACTTCACATTCAATGGCAATTTGTATCATCAGCGCCTTGGCACAGCCATGGGTTCTAAGGCTGCATGCTCGTATGCAAACTTATTTATGGGGGTTTTTGAGCTACTACACATAGAGAATGGGATCTTCGGTAGTGGAATCATAATTTATAAAAGGTTTATAGATGACCTGTTCCTCATTTGGGACAGTGATCATGCTGATTTAGAATCCTTCCTTGACAATCTGAATAACAATGATTGGGGTCTAAAATTTGCACCCACTATTCATAAGAATGAGATACACTTTCTAGATCTCACTATTTTTCACCAAGATCAGAAAATCCTAACAAAAACGTATTTTAAGAGGGTTGACGCCAACAGTTATATCCACAACCAGAGTGAGCATTACGTTAAGTGGCTAAACAATATCCCCATAAATCAGTATAAGCGCATCCGGAGAAACTGCTCCCTGGATGCTGATTTCAGGGAACAGGTTGGATTATTGAGGGATCGTTTTGTAGAGAAGGATTATCCTAAATCACTGATTAAGAAAGCATATCAGGAAACTGTTAAATTGAAGCAGACAGATTTGTTAAAACCCAAAATAGCTTCACCCCTTTTAGACACTGAAGGGACTGATATTGCTGTTGTAAAAAAAGATTTCTCTATTAACTTCATCACCACATATAGTAGTGATAACAATACCATCAGGAACATCCTCTCTAGGCATTGGGGGATATTATTAAGTGACCCCATTCTCAAAGGTATGTTACCTAGTGGCCCTAGGGTTACCTTCAGGAGGGCACCGACCATTAAAAATATTGTAGCGCCCAGCAGATTGAGGGCACCCCTTGTTAAGAAAAATTACATGGGTGATGCAATTGGCTCTTACAAATGTGGATCAAGGAACTGTTTGTGCTGTAAGAGTATTTGTCATAAAAGGACCACTTTTTGCTCTCAAGGGGGTTCAGAGAACTTCCCCATTAAAAGCCGACTTACATGCCAGTCAGATTTTGTGATCTATTTAGTGGACTGTGTGTGTGGCAAACAATATGTAGGGAGGACTAGCCAATCTCTTCATAACAGGTTGAACTCGCACAGGCACAATGTGAAGAAGGGCTATATGCTACACGGTCTTTCAAAACATTGTGCCTTGAAGCACAATAAAGAGATGGCTTTTAATATTACACCGATAGAACAGGTAGCCCCCGATGCTCTCAATAGAATGGAAACCTTAAGCAGAAAGGAAACTTTCTGGATCCATAAATTAAACACTTTGAAACCCCTGGGCCTAAATGAGGTCACTGATTTGTTTTATTGAACTGGTTTCTTCTCCTGCTGCCCTTTCTTGTTTTTAGGTTCCTATAATGGTGTTTCGACCACTGCAAAAATGTTTTTATACGTATATATGTATGCATCTTCATGAATGTTTTTATGTATACATATGTTTATTTATTCATATATATGTATATATATATATATATATACATATATATGTATATATTTTTCCCTTTTTAATACCCCCCTCTTCATTTATGTGTTGTTTCATTAACACTCATTGTCTTTTATACCATTTTATATCAACCTATAATATTACATATAATTTTAATATCATGACAGCCCTGTATTTATTCATGTTTTTATCATATGCTTCTATTGCGTTTTTATCTATTCCTTTCTCTTTCCTCCAGCTTATTGTCTACACATCCCCAACACCTTCATTTGAATCACTGTAGATTTTACTCTATAGTATTCCATGTTTTGTTTTTTTTTATTTTTCCCTTTTTTCATACTCATTTGTGTGCTTTCGTGCACTATAAGGAAGCAATTATTTTTCTTCGATATTATTTTTCTTCGATTGTTTAACGTAGGTGCAGTAAGTTTATTTTTCACGGGTATGAACTCCTGCACTTCTTACTGTTTCGAACTCACATCACCCCATCATGCACACGCTCTAGCAGTCCTCTCTCTTTCACAGGGAACCGCTCCTCTTCTCTACCTGCTGAGCACAGGTGTAGTGAGCTTTTTTTCCCACGGTTATGATTTTTCATTACCTTTCAGTCTATTAAACTCTTGTCACCTTCCCCACGCATACGCTTTAACAATTTTCCCTTTCTATAGAACCGCTCCATAGTGGAGTGGATTCTTTGCCCTTAAATATCAATTACTTTTAATCTAGCGATTCCCTATACACCACTAATATTTTTTTGTATGTATGTATATATATATATATATATATAAGTGTGTATATATGTATATATATGTATATAATTTTTTCTTGCAACTCAAGTTTAATAATAAAAAAGTTTTGTTTCTTTTTTTTTTTTTTTTTTTTTTTCCTGTCCCTCTCACATGTAAATATGCCGTTTTTATATATTCAAAAGACACATAAGAGAGATTTATTTTAGCAAATATGCACTTTCTATGTATTTTAATTCCACCACCTTGTGCCTGTTCCACATATTATTTATGTTCACTTTCCCCAAGTACAAATCCACAGTAACCATATTCCTGTTTAGTGTAGAGGTTTGGCCTCCGTGCTATCACCTACACTTTCTGGGTTCGCACACCATCTGCTTTTCTTTTACCCTCGTCCCCACTTTTTTCTTTTTATACTCTTTTATTAAATAACACGCAATAATTATTATTTTTATGTTTTTTATTGATCCTTCACTGATCCACTAATTTTCTCCTTGAGATGTTCATGTTATTTCACGGTAATTCCTTCGGTTCATTTGTGCTGATTTAATGTGTGCTTTCCCCTTTTTTTTTTTTTTTTTTTTTCTCTTCTCCATGCGGCGCTGAGTCATCGGCTCTGAGTCATATGGGCTGTTCACTTTTCAAATGCATATGTGGCTACTGGTCTTCCTTTATATAGGCTCTGTTGCCCCTTTTTTGTAATATGATTTATTTTCCTGAGGAAGGAGACGGAGATGTCTCTGAAACGCGTAGAATTATGAAATAAAGGAAATCTTTTTCATCTACAACATCAGTGGTTTTTAGCGCGGCATTTAAACCGGTTTTCTCTTTACCTGACCTATATTTTATATACTGCATTCCGGGGCCGCTGCTAAACCACAAAAAGGCACTCACATGCGATCATAAGGAGTTGTGACTTGCACAACCCTACCAGGTGAGTGTACCTCTTTCTGTCTCTCTACCCTCATACCGGGTAAGACCCTATTGCGCTTTTTCCCCCTACAGCTCTACAAGTTCCCTGCACTACAGAGTCAGAGTATGGCGGTAATATCAGTTTAATCTTTGTATGTAGTGATTTTCAGTAACAGCCCAGTCATCTGCTGAGGTTTCTCTATATCTATAATTATGCTGCCCCATTATAGTTGTATTCAGGGTTACCTGGTTGGAGGCCCATTCAAATGTTCCACCCCCTCCCCGAGCTGAACCCCTAGCTATGCCTCTGGCACACGCGGGTGCACTTAAAAAAATTGTATGATTGCAAAATATAACTTATTACACAGAAAACAAGCTGTCATGAATTACATAAATGGCCTTCTGAATGTAGTGTTGCAACTTTCTTTTCTATGCAAAATTCTTTTATTGTGTAAAATAGTAAAATGCATATATATATATATATATATATATATAAATAATAAAATCTAAATATATGATATTGGTTCCAAAGTAATGTCTCATACAGAAAAACTAAGATGCTATATATACGTAGCTTGTGCATAAACATTGTGAACAACACAGATAACATAGATAATGGCAAAAATGCTGCCTATTTGGCATCTAAAACAGGTCAAATTTGCATATAAACAGTAACATGGTTTTTGAAAAACGAACATGCATTTTAGATTAATCAATATTCTGTAAACTCGGACAAGAAACCGATTCAGCATTCTTAATGGTCACTATTTTATGTTTAGGTCTAGATTTATTGGCTGGCTAGTCCAATTTATAAAATTATTATCGATGTTTTATCTGGTGTGATCTATGCTTTATCCCATGTGTACATAATGCTCTATACGGCGCTATGTGATCTATGGTGCTCCCTGAATGCAATGTTTCTAAGGGAGAATAGCTCTGTAGTACAGCATTCGATGGAGTGTGCCGTAATTTGTGAGCATGGCATCTAACAGGATAAGTACTATGTTTGCTTCTGTATTAATTCAGAGCCATAAAGAGGTTCAGTTAAGCCCCGTAGGAATATGGGAGTGCAGTATTATGGCTCTGATTACTAAGACTATGTCGAGCCATTAAAAATCCATATTGACGACCCTTTCTTCTAAATCGGATGATAATTCTGTTTTTGCTTCACTCAATTTTAATTGAAGGACTAAGAACTAATCATTATTACCAGTATGTTAGAAAAGAAAAGCAGTATTGGTGACAAACGTCCAAATTTGATAAGAAACGTTGATAAAAAATCATCTGTAATTTGTAAAAGCGATCGTTTTCTACAAGAAAATAAGGAGTGAAGGAGTTAAAGAAAGTACATGGATCAGAAGAAAAACAATCACCTTATCCAATCATGATTTATTCATGCTGCGTCTTTAATGCAGGCAAGAAGAAGCATGTAAACCACTTCCCTATTCCTCGCTTGTTTTCTTCACAATTCCAAATTAAATGAAACCTGAGCAGTGACTTCACCAAATTTGATTCTAGGGTTTTCATATACCGAGGCCATTAAACATAGGATATATTTCGTAAATAAGAGATGAGTTGCTTGAAAACTGCCTTGACGTATCCTGAAAAATTCAGTAGCTCAGCAGTTTGTCAAAAAGCTCTGGAGACAAAGCAAATGAAATAAAGCAAACTTAAATAAAAATCCAGTGAACAAAACAAATGTCCTACCACTTCGACTAAGCCCAGTAATGGCAAAACATAGGCTTTATTTTTCGACAGATGTGTGAACTGTCTGCACTGTTTAACTTGTAAACTCAGCCTATTATAAAGGCTCTTTACATGAGACTTAACACCAGCCTATAACTATCAATCTAACTAAAGAATTGATTTCAGCATAACTTAAGGGCATAGGATTGCGGTGCAGTATATTTTTATTTCAAATTTTGACCCAACAGCAAAATGCAATGATGGAAATAGGAGAAATTAAAATTGTAAATTACTGTAATCATTGAATGCATACATTCACCTTTAAATGTCACACAGTGTATTCCGTGCAGATATTCTCTAGATTTAAAAGCCCACAGTGTTTGGAGAAATTATTTGTATCATTACATATTCTATTTAATTTCAATAGAAAAATATATTTACATTCTGAGAAGTAATGAAAGGGATTCTCCAGATTGTACATCACCTAGACCTATACTGTACTTATACCTTTATATTACATAGAAGAGATTTTCTTGCAATGGAACATGACAAGAGTAAATCTTTTTTATATGTATAAATGTGTAACCCATGTCACTCTGGATGCTGCAGGTAGGAAGAGCTTCATTTTTTTTTTAAACCATCTTTATTGAAAAAAAGCCAAGGTAAATACATATCCAAATAAAATAAAAAGATACAAAAGGAAATACAGTATGTCGGCAGTACAACAAAAAAAAAGATTAGATGGCACTTTTTAAGTATAAACCAACAGATTAGGAAAACTTTCCAAAATCCCTCCCCCCTTCCTAGGGCACAGAAAAGCCTTGTGACGAAGAACTACACAAGCCTAACGGGAACTATGCCAGCAATTTGTTCACTCATGTACCAATCAGTGAATTGGAAGAGCTTCATTTAATGTTTATCTATCAACAAAAGCTAGTTTTATCAAAAAATCTAAAATATAATGATATGTGTGTGACTAATTTTCAAAACCGCCAATTTTTGTTGTTTTGTACCTATTTTTCAATGGAAGCAGGATGTCATCTTGTCTTTATTTTTCTTTTATACTTTTAGTTTTCTTTTATTCTTTTATTTTTCTTGTCTTATCTTGTCTTTACTTTTGCTTTAATTATTGTATCTTCTATAAATTTGTTAATATTTCTGGGGTGTCTTGCATGCACAGCTTTCTTCAACGCATGCCACCGCATCTTAATAATTTTGACGCTATTATCAGATTGCCTATTGTAATCGTTATACAATTAATCCAAATATGTTTTGTTTTTTGTACTTTACTTGCTGTCATAGTCCATTTAAAGAGAGTCTTAAATCAGAAGTCACAGGAGGATGACCCTTCAACTACTTCTCCACAGCTTCTATCATCCCCCTGAAACAAGACTTCACCAGGGTGTGATGCTGCGGATGCTTACCTCAACTTCTTTCACCACCAGCCCCTGATGACATCTGGAATTAATCATGGGGATCCCAATGCAGTAAAGGAGAAGTTTCACTTTGTCTGACCCTGCTGATCCCCATTTTCAGTCCGCTCTGTGAAACAGTGTCTGTCCCTAATAAGCCGTCATCAGGGGTGGTGATAAAAGCAGTGTGAAGGACAGCAGCATTGCCAAAGCTTCTGTCCCTACCCTGAAACAAATAGTCATCTAAGGGTGATTATAGAAGCAGGGTGAGTATTTGTGTATTTGTATATATGCATGTTGATTACTGCTCATCTAAAGGGATTGGACTATTTACCCATATTTTTCTTGCCTGTTGAGAGGGCTTATTTTGGATTATTATATCCACACCTATTTTATTTCGGCATGTTTTTAAATGTTTTTAATATATTTCTAATCCTGTCCATTTGTTATTTAATTTTTAATTTTAAAAATAATTTCCTTAATCTGGTTGTGCACTATATTTAAATGTGCAGCTCTTTTCTGTGTCCTGTGTCTTCCCATGCAGAGTCTCCAGGTCTGGACACAGGGATCTATACATTTAAAATACATGTGTTCATGTATGAATGAAACTGATTGACTAAGAAAACAATGGCCAGAACACAGACTTTGTTGTGTCAATGTATGCCCCTTTTTCACATGTAAAGTGCCATGAAATAAATGATGCTATAATAATAAACAGTAATAATTATACTGTTGCTTTTAAAGGGTTGTATGGTAGAGATCAGCAGTTCCGTGACGGTTCGGTTTACCGGCAGCCAAGGAGCCGAGCCTCCACATGGGCTCTAGCTTGACCCGAACTCCAAAGCAAGTAACTGATTGGCAGTTTGAGTCTCCGCCCACAAACAGCCAGCCTTAGGCCCCCTTCACATGTCCGTGAAAATCATGCACGTGTTTCACGGACGTGTCAAAGGTGCGTTTTCCCCTCCGTGTGCTGTGTTTATGGCACTACGTGTGTTCTCCGTGTGTTATCCATGACACACGGAGAACGGAACTTTCTGCTCACCTGTCCCTGGCGTCGCTGTCCGTGGTGCTGAACTTTGGTCTCCAGCCCTGCCAACTCTCCGCTGCTGCTGCCGGCCGCAGTGAAGTGAATATTAAATGAGCGGCGGTCGGCAGGAAGTGAGAGCAGCGGCAGAGACTGCAGGGCTGGAGAAAGTGAGTAAAGATTTTTTTTTTCTCTGACACGTGTGTTTCTCCGGCACATGTCACATGGGCCCGCATCCACACTACATCCGTGTGGTATAGGTGCGGGCCGTGTGACACCTGTGCTGCCAGAGAAAAACGGACATACATCCGTGTGGAGCACACGGACACACGTCTGCTCCACACAGAGGGATGGGCCAATGGCTGCACACGTGCGTGCACATAAACCCATTGATTTTAAAGGGTTTACGTGTGCCTGTGTCTCCGGTACATGTGGGCACGGACCTAGCACGTACCGAAGACATGTGTGTGTGAAGGGGGCCTTAAGCAGATCCCTTCCAGAAGAGGGTGGGCGGGCTTTTTCAAACAATTATTTTGGACTGCACACTACATGTAATCATGCTGATGTTACTCTCAGTGCGAACCATTCAAATACTGCAAGCAGATTGCACACGGCTGAGCACCAAGTGTACCTTAGCGCATTGTTGCTTGCATGAGTGAAATTTGCATGTAAAGCATCTGAACCCCGAACCTGAACCTTGACTTTTTAAGTTGTTCAGTTTGAAAATTGAACCTCAGGTTCGCTCATCTCTATTATCTGGTCCAAAATGATAATTCTGCAGTCATTGTGTGTGACTGCTTACTTTTGAATCCTCCCAGAGCACACACTGTGCGTTGAGAGGACTTGCCGATTTCTGAGCCGGGAACGGAGGTCATGTGACCGCAATTGTGCGATATGCATCTTCCTGGTCAGAACCCGACTAGTGGGCACAGCCTCACTCCATACTAGTGTATGAAGTGGGCGCATCTGACTAGTAGGTGCTTCTGTCTAGTGGGCGCGACCTTCTTCAAAATATTTGTATTACTCGAGGCTGCGACGACTAGCTGGTTTCTGTCCGAGAACATGCATAGTGCACAATTGCAGTCAAGTGACTGCCATTCCTGCTTGAGAAACCGGTGCATCCTTTAGGTGCACACTGAGTGCGCTGGGAAGATTCATAAGACTGCATAGTGACAGCAGGCTTATCATTTTAGATTGGACAACCCCCTTAAACCACAACAGTGATCATGAACCGATCAGTCCCATAGAGCACAGAAATATTAGTAACCAGATCAGTAAGATCTAAGAGTGTGAAGAATTGTTTTGAACTTTTGTTTTTGACCGTGAGCTTTCTTGAATAGGTCAAACAGCATAACTGTTCTGAAATTCTTTTCACACAGTAAAATATTAGTTAGACAAAAGGTTATTAAAGCAATAGAGCCATTTTATGTTTTGGGTAGGGCCCTTTAACTGTATTTATTACTGCAGGATAAAACGAAAAACACAAAGAGAACAAATCAACGTATCAATCTCAGCTCTTTTCTTTTGCACTCAACAGGTTTTAGTCCAAGAATTGATGCTTCATTCCAACTACTTGACTTTTACTTTTTTGCTACAAGGTTTGATGTGCCGGCAAAATGCTTTTGACATTTCACTTACAAATTGTTACTTTATGTTTTTAAGGTGTTTAAAAAAATGTGGTGGAAACCTAGAGCACTTTGTATGCCGTAAGTTTCACAATACCTTGCTTGATCAATTTTACCATTTCCATTATAGTTTAGGATCACTAAACTGCAAGGCATGCACATTAGATAAATGGCTAGTGATAAAAGTATATTTAAGAGAACAGTCAGTTATGGATAAAACATATCATTTTATTCTGCTTGGAAAGACCTCTATTTCATAATGCGAAATGACCAAATACACGGGAAACATAACCATAGTGCATATGTAAGAATGAAGGTAGGAGAATAATGACATGAATAAACATCTTAACACAGGTTTAGAATACCTAAGAAGAAAGTCAAGATTTGTGACAAACATTACATCGAAAACAAATGTCAATGGCAATATGAAGAGATAGTTGAAAAAGGTGTTGAGATGAAAAAGAAATAAATGACAGCACTGGCAAATGTATCTGTCAGAAAAGTGGTGGCGACAGCTGTTCTCTTTGAAAAGCCTATGGCAATCACAGCGAAATGCAAACAGGTGGCAAATGGAAGAACCGTAGCAGAGGATAAAGTGCTTGAGCTTAGATGAAATATGTAGAATAGGTTATGACTCGGGCATAAGATTAATATTCTATAATGAAATTACTACTATTTATACATTACAATACTGTCTCTAATGTAACTCCTGAAGCCCTCATAACTCTCATTCCTGACATCTGTTTTCACTCCAGGGTTGAATCGGTGCTATCATTTGTCTGAGACGTTGAGCACCTCTTCTAAATAGAATGAATAGAAAGATATTTTACTGACACACTTAATGACGCTGAGAAAGAGTGCGGCCTATTTATTTTCTCCAAAGGTTATGGCACGTATATCTTTGTGGATATTTATTTTTCTGAAAGAAATTCTGTTTATTGAAAGAGCAGCGGTCTACCAACTCCTTTTTAAACGAAGTATACAGTGAACACATTTAGATACACAAACAATATTCTTTTTAGTTCCTATTGTTGAAGAATACTCTATATACACTCCTCAATACTGAACTTGCAATACTAAAAAGGGAAAATGAAGAATTCTGGAAATCACAAGCTTGGTAGACATATTAATGATGTGGAAACAATGAAATAATGAAAACCAGGCCCCCTAATTTTACGTCAGTCTTCTTGAGGGCGATGTGGTGGAGTGCGAAGCTCTTGATTCATTATTAGGTGCATGTTTTTTAGTGAATCGGGTGAGATGTGAAGTGACGTGTGCTTCAGTGCCCTTCCCCACAGTTTTCTTCTTCTTTTGGGACTGGAGTAAGATTTTTGTCCTAGCCAATGCCACCGCTCATCATTTTGGCGGAGGTGGAGTCTGGACCCACTGCAGGTCATGGTAGCAAGTTAATTTTTACAATAATTAGGTGCACTGCAAATGGTCAAATATTGGTGGTTGCCCTTAATATGGATAATCTGGGGCAAAATACAGCGAAAGAAGAAGTGTAGTGCTGGGTCCCGGTCCCAGCATGGTATCCCCACGCATCCCCCCTTCCAGGCTGCGGTGGGGACGCCCTCCCTCTCACTTGCCCAGTGGTCCCTCTCACTCCTCCCCTGTCCTGGGATCTACTTCCCGACAGCGTACAGTTCTGCTGTTAGCGCCCGTAGGGTGTGTGTTCTGCCACGTCCCCTTCATTAAAGGCCAGGTGTTCCATTACCCGGAAGCTATTCCAGGGTCACCTGTTACTCTAAGGTATTGAAGACTGCCTCCCCTTACAGGAGGCACCTATTGTGCATTGCTAGTTCTCAGATCCCTGTACATTACTGTGTCTAGTACTAGTACTAATCTCGTGTGTCTAACCTCTGTCTTGTCCTAGAGCCTGCTCTCTACCAGCACCCCCGTGCTGCTACTTCAGAGCCACTACCTCCGTGCTGCTACATCAGAGCCACTACCTCTGTGCTGCCTCATCAGCGCCATCACCATCCGTGCCACCAAGACCGAGTAACCCACAACCGTGCTGCCATAACCAAACACACCTGCAGTGGATGAGACTTATCCCATCTGTAAGAGACTATGTCCTCAGGTTCCTTGCTGCTGTGCATTTTAGGCCTTCTGTTGGAGTGCCACACAGCCTCAGTATAGTTGTTCACAGCTGGTTGCTCCTTCAGGGAAGTCCGGTGCACGGTCCAGTGGGTCCGGCCCTTGACACTTGCCACCCCTCTGCAACTGTAAGGGTATGTGCCCATGATCAGGACTTGCTGCATTCAGAATGCAACGGATCCATACCTGCAGGGCCACAAGTCTTCTCTGCAGGAGACCGCAGCTGACTGTGCCCACAATCAGGGTTCAGTGCGCTGCGGTCTCCTGCTTGTGTTTTCACTACGAAAGCAAACAATTGACATGCTGCAGTCTGGAAACGCGCACCGCAGGTCAGTGTTTGCCTCGGAAAAAGAAGCATGGTGGGCACGGGATTTCTAGAAATCCCGTCCACTATGCTTGTACTGTACACCGCAGCAATATAGACGCAGCTGACGTATGCTGCAAACACTGATTGTGGGCATGCATCCTATCAAGAGGAAAGACTCTGAATATAAAGCTGAAAGCACAACCAGTAGGATAAAAATATTATATAAACTTTATTGACACTCAAAACTAGAGTTGAGCGCGGTTCGTGGTTCTCCAGTTCGCGGTTCGAGTGATTTTGGGGTCTGTTCTAGATCCAACTAGAACTCGAGCTTTTTGCTAAAGCTCGATAGTTCTAGTTACGTTCGAGAACGGTTCTAGCAGCAAAAAGCCAAGCTAATTACTAGCTGGCTTTCCGCTGTAATACTGTAAGTCACTCTGTGACTCACACTATTAGGAAATTTCAGCGCATAGTCTGCGGGAACAGAGCGTTCAGATCATTGCTTGCTGCTGGGATAATGGCGATCGCCATTTTTTTTTTCTGTTCTTCCTTCCCTCCCTAAGCGCGCGTGTAGTGGGGCGGGTCAGTATGTCAGCCAATCCCAGACACACACACAGCTTAGTGGACTTTTAGCCAGAGAAGCAACGGCATGTGTGATAGGATGTCCATGTCACATGTCCCTGCATTATAAATACGGGCATCTGCCCGTCTGGACGCCATTATCTGCCTTCTGCGTCTGGGTGTCAGTCACCGCAGGTGCAGCTCCTGTCTCCGATACTGCTGTGTATGCTCTACACACAGCGCTATACAGAATAGGGATAGAAGTTTCTTTCAGCCCTTGAAAGGGCTAAATACAGCAGGCTCAGAGCCATAGGTGACAGTCAGGTCCGTGGAAAGAGGCTTTAACAGCTACAGATAAGAGCGTCTGTGTAGCTAAGGTCAGGGAGTTCCTTGCTGCATTTCACCATTAGGAGGGATAGAAAGTGAGGCTTCCTTTCCTCTACACTGATCCACAACCCAGCCATTGTACCCTCCTGCCCTTTGCACACTCAAGCTCATTGTTACTAAGCCATTATACTAGCAAACACTGAGGAAACTTAGTGGCATCCTAAAAGTGGCTGTTGGACTTCCATTAGTGTCCCACTAGTGCAAATCTATTTGCATCACCTCTGCATTGCACACTCAAGCTCATTGTTACAAAGCCATTATAATACTAAACACTGAGGAAACTTAGTGGCATCCTAAAAGTGGCTGTTGGACGTCATTAGTGTCCCACTGGTGCAAATCTATTTCCAGCACCTCTGCATTGCACACTCAAGCTCATTGTTACTAAGTAGTGATGAGCGAGTATGCTTGTCACTACTCGGTACTCGCACGAGTATCACTGTACTCGGGCTACTCGGCGGGTACCGAGTAATTTCGCGATACTCGTGCTGTACTCGTGGTCTTCATCCCTGCATGTTGGTGCTCTTTTCAGAGCCAGCCCTCATGCAGGGATTGGCTAGCAGACCACTGCAATGCCACAGCCCTGTTAGTTGTGGAATTGCAGTGATTGGCCGGCCCGCACAGCGTGACCGAGCCTTTATACCGGCGGGCGCGCTGTGCTCTGCACACAGCCATCTCATATTCCCTGCTTTCCCCGCCCACAGATGCCTATGATTGGTTGCAGTGAGACACGCCCCCACGCTGAGTGACAGGTGTCTCATTGCACCCAATCACAGCAGCCGGTCGGCGTGTCTATACTGTGCAGTAAAATAAATAATTAAAAAAAACGGTGTGCGGTACCCCCAATTTTAATACCAGCCAGATAAAGCCATACAGCTGAAGGCTGGTATTCTCAGGATGGGGAGCCCCACGTTATGGGGAGCCCCCCAGCCTAACAATATCAGTCAGCAGCCGCCCAGAATTGCCGCATACATTAGATGTGACAGTTCTGGGACTGTACCCGACTCTTCCCGATTTACCCTAGTGCGTTGGCAAATCGGGGTAATAAGGAGTTAATGGCAGCCCATAGCTGCCACTAAATCCTAGATTATTCATGTCAGGCGTCTCCCCGAGTTACCTTCCATGATTAATCTGTAAATTATAGTTAAAAAACACACACACCCGAAAAATCCTTTATTAGAAATAAAAAACAATAACAAAGTCCCTCATCCCCAATTTATTAACCCCGACAAACCCTCCATGTCCGGCGTAAACCACGGACCTCCAGCGTCGCGTCCAGCTCTGCTGCATGCAGGTGACAGGAGCTGCAGAATACACCGCCGCTTCTGTCAGCTTCACACAGCAACTGAAGACAGCCGCGCGATCAGCTGAGCTGTCACTGAGGTTACCTGGATCCAGCGGTGGATGCAGCGGTGGCCGTGTGTGTGTTTTTTAACTGTAATTTACAGATTAATCATGGAAGGAATCTCGGGGAGACGCCTGACATGATTAATCTAGGATTTAGTGGCAGCTATGGACTGCCATTAACTCCTTATTACTCCGATTTGCCAACGCACTAGGGTAAATCGGGAAGAGCCAGGTACAGTCCCAGAACTGTCGCATCTAATGTATGCGGCAATTCTGGGCGGCTGCTGACTGATATTGTTAGGCTGGGGGGCTCCCCATAACGTGGAGCTCCCCATCCTGAGAATACCAGCCTTCAGCTGTATGGCTTTATCTGGCTGGTATTAAAATTGGGGGGACCGCACGCCGTTTTTTTTAATTATTTAATTATTTATTTCACTGCACAGTATAGACCCACCCACTGGCTGCTGTGATTGGGTGCAGTGAGACACCTGTCACTCAGCGTGGGGGCGTGTCTCACTGCAACCAATCATAGGCGCCGAAAAGCAGGAAAGCAGGGAATACGAGATTGTTTAATGAGCGGCCAGCTTTTTCAAAAGAGGAAAAGCCGCCGGAGTTTAGTGAACAGCTGTGCAGCGCCGCGGCAGTGATCGGGGAACGGTAAGTAAGAGAGAGGGGGGAGACTGACTGACAGACTGTGAGAGGGGGACAGACAAGACAGAGAGAGACAGACAGATCGAGACCGACCGACGGGAGATAGAATGAAAAAAAAAATGACCGACATCGCTAGTAAAAAGCACAAAATGTGCGTTTTGGACATTGGAGTGCCACACAATGTTTTTACGTAAAATCTTTCATGTAATAATCTCAAAAAGTAACATATACCAGCTCTATCTCACTATTGGGTATGTGCCCTTAACATTTCCGCCATGAAAATTCATTTTGGTGTCATTTTGGAAGGTTTTCTGCTGAGTCTGTAAAAATGGCGTAAAACTCGGACAAAATTGTTCACAACTGTGACTTTTGAGTGATAAATGCTTCAAGGGGTCTTCCCCATGCTGATGCCATGTCATTTGAGCACTCTTCTGAGACTTTTGTGACATTTTTAGGGTTTCTACATGCTGCCGGGGGTCATTTCATAAAGGCAAAAGACCTGTGGAAAAGAAAGCGCATAGGGTCTTACCCTGATAACCAGGGGGTAAAGAAGAGTAATCCTACTCACCAATCAGGGTTGTGACAGGCACAACTCCTGTAGCAGCATGTATGTGGATCACGGCAGCAGTACCCCAAGCGGCAGATAACAGAGAGAGGTAGTGGAACGGGGCTTTAGAAACCGCGCCAAAGATCCCAGATGTAATCTTGAATTAATGTATTTTTATTTTGGCATAGGTCTACGCGTTTTAGGAGGCTCAGCTCCCTTCCTCAGGACCAGCAAGCACAAGATACATCAAATCTGCAGACGCACATGTGTACAGACCATATATACCCAGTAAAGCATCAAAGAACCGCCCTCAAAAAGAAAAAAATCGGCGGGAAAAACACTTCCATACCTGCATAGTATGACGTAATACAATGAAAAATCAAAGAAATTAAACTGTGTCCATTGAAACAGTATCTATGCCATTAAAGTTAAATGAACATCGCAATCAAAAAAAGTTAAAAATAAAATTCATGAAACAAATAATTGTGTCATTACTGAATAAAAATAAACATACATATATATGTGTCTCTGTATCAAAGACTGTCTCAGAAACCATAACCGCGGTAGAAAGGTATAGAACCCGCACCACCTATGGACATCAGCCTTCATGAAGGACATGAGATGAAAAGCGGTCAGTCCACACAACCAATACGATGTGCGGTAAGATTCGTGAAAAAGTAAGAAGAGAGTGGAAAAAACCACAGAAGGAAAGAAGAAATTGCTTAAAACAAGTAAAGAGTGATGTGAAAAAACATTATTTAACAAGTCCAATGGAGGAAAAGAGGGGGTGAAAAAAATATTTTTTCCCCAAAAAAATACAGGCAAAATGTTCCCAAAAACAATGTGTATTTCAATAATATAAGAATAAGATATCAAAACAACTAGTAATAGGCGCATAAAACAAAAATTGCGCGATCCATAGCAACAAAAACCATGCATATATATATATGTATAAATATGCAAAAAATAAAAAATCATAGTGAAAAAATGTGTAAACCTTGTCTACCCATATAAAGTACAGGCGACAAGGAAAAAGGGGTTCCAATGACCCAAAAGTGAGCCATACGACAATTCAGCTACTAGTGTGAAACAACCAGGATTAAGCTATAAGGAAGGGGTAGTGAAAGTGATTTACTTATAAAGGAAGAGAATAGGTGCAAGGGGAAACAAGGGGTGACAAGAGTTCAGGAGCGTGGGAAAAAAACAAAGTGCGCACGCGCACGATCAAAGGCAATAAGCCGGTGCAATAAATAAGCTGATAGACTGGGGACGGGGTGAACAAAGTTCAAAGCGTGGGAAAAAGAGGGGAGAGAGGGATTAATAATAGGACGGAACCATGTGTAAGAATTGAAAAAAGAGAATATAGAGAGTGGAAATCCACATATATATCTATATATGAAGGGAATGAATATCAACCCGTCTAACTCAAAGATACTAAACAATGGAAACCAGTCTTTCACAGACAATCATTATCCATCTAGCAACGTGTATATCAAATAGACACATATCAGCCTATGAATAAAAATAGGCACAAATACAAATTATCAATACTGAACTTGCAATACTAAAAAGGGAAAATGAAGAATTCTGGAAATCACAAGCTTGGTAGACATATTAATGATGTGGAAACAATGAAATAATGAAAACCAGGCCCCCTAATTTTACGTCAGTCTTCTTGAGGGCGATGTGGTGGAGTGCGAAGCTCTTGATTCATTATTAGGTGCATGTTTTTTAGTGAATCGGGTGAGATGTGAAGTGACGTGTGCTTCAGTGCCCTTCCCCACAGTTTTCTTCTTCTTTTGGGACTGGAGTAAGATTTTTGTCCTAGCCAATGCCACCGCTCATCATTTTGGCGGAGGTGGAGTCTGGACCCACTGCAGGTCATGGTAGCAAGTTAATTTTTACAATAATTAGGTGCACTGCAAATGGTCAAATATTGGTGGTTGCCCTTAATATGGATAATCTGGGGCAAAATACAGCGAAAGAAGAAGTGTAGTGCTGGGTCCCGGTCCCAGCATGGTATCCCCACGCATCCCCCCTTCCAGGCTGCGGTGGGGACGCCCTCCCTCTCACTTGCCCAGTGGTCCCTCTCACTCCTCCCCTGTCCTGGGATCTACTTCCCGACAGCGTACAGTTCTGCTGTTAGCGCCCGTAGGGTGTGTGTTCTGCCACGTCCCCTTCATTAAAGGCCAGGTGTTCCATTACCCGGAAGCTATTCCAGGGTCACCTGTTACTCTAAGGTATTGAAGACTGCCTCCCCTTACAGGAGGCACCTATTGTGCATTGCTAGTTCTCAGATCCCTGTACATTACTGTGTCTAGTACTAGTACTAATCTCGTGTGTCTAACCTCTGTCTTGTCCTAGAGCCTGCTCTCTACCAGCACCCCCGTGCTGCTACTTCAGAGCCACTACCTCCGTGCTGCTACATCAGAGCCACTACCTCTGTGCTGCCTCATCAGCGCCATCACCATCCGTGCCACCAAGACCGAGTAACCCACAACCGTGCTGCCATAACCAAACACACCTGCAGTGGATGAGACTTATCCCATCTGTAAGAGACTATGTCCTCAGGTTCCTTGCTGCTGTGCATTTTAGGCCTTCTGTTGGAGTGCCACACAGCCTCAGTATAGTTGTTCACAGCTGGTTGCTCCTTCAGGGAAGTCCGGTGCACGGTCCAGTGGGTCCGGCCCTTGACACTTGCCACCCCTCTGCAACTGTAAGGGTATGTGCCCATGATCAGGACTTGCTGCATTCAGAATGCAACGGATCCATACCTGCAGGGCCACAAGTCTTCTCTGCAGGAGACCGCAGCTGACTGTGCCCACAATCAGGGTTCAGTGCGCTGCGGTCTCCTGCTTGTGTTTTCACTACGAAAGCAAACAATTGACATGCTGCAGTCTGGAAACGCGCACCGCAGGTCAGTGTTTGCCTCGGAAAAAGAAGCATGGTGGGCACGGGATTTCTAGAAATCCCGTCCACTATGCTTGTACTGTACACCGCAGCAATATAGACGCAGCTGACGTATGCTGCAAACACTGATTGTGGGCATGCATCCTATCAAGAGGAAAGACTCTGAATATAAAGCTGAAAGCACAACCAGTAGGATAAAAATATTATATAAACTTTATTGACACTCAAAACTAGAGTTGAGCGCGGTTCGTGGTTCTCCAGTTCGCGGTTCGAGTGATTTTGGGGTCTGTTCTAGATCCAACTAGAACTCGAGCTTTTTGCTAAAGCTCGATAGTTCTAGTTACGTTCGAGAACGGTTCTAGCAGCAAAAAGCCAAGCTAATTACTAGCTGGCTTTCCGCTGTAATACTGTAAGTCACTCTGTGACTCACACTATTAGGAAATTTCAGCGCATAGTCTGCGGGAACAGAGCGTTCAGATCATTGCTTGCTGCTGGGATAATGGCGATCGCCATTTTTTTTTTCTGTTCTTCCTTCCCTCCCTAAGCGCGCGTGTAGTGGGGCGGGTCAGTATGTCAGCCAATCCCAGACACACACACAGCTTAGTGGACTTTTAGCCAGAGAAGCAACGGCATGTGTGATAGGATGTCCATGTCACATGTCCCTGCATTATAAATACGGGCATCTGCCCGTCTGGACGCCATTATCTGCCTTCTGCGTCTGGGTGTCAGTCACCGCAGGTGCAGCTCCTGTCTCCGATACTGCTGTATATGCTCTACACACAGCGCTATACAGAATAGGGATAGAAGTTTCTTTCAGCCCTTGAAAGGGCTAAATACAGCAGGCTCAGAGCCATAGGTGACAGTCAGGTCCGTGGAAAGAGGCTTTAACAGCTACAGATAAGAGCGTCTGTGTAGCTAAGGTCAGGGAGTTCCTTGCTGCATTTCACCATTAGGAGGGATAGAAAGTGAGGCTTCCTTTCCTCTACACTGATCCACAACCCAGCCATTGTACCCTCCTGCCCTTTGCACACTCAAGCTCATTGTTACTAAGCCATTATACTAGCAAACACTGAGGAAACTTAGTGGCATCCTAAAAGTGGCTGTTGGACTTCCATTAGTGTCCCACTAGTGCAAATCTATTTGCATCACCTCTGCATTGCACACTCAAGCTCATTGTTACAAAGCCATTATAATACTAAACACTGAGGAAACTTAGTGGCATCCTAAAAGTGGCTGTTGGACGTCATTAGTGTCCCACTGGTGCAAATCTATTTCCAGCACCTCTGCATTGCACACTCAAGCTCATTGTTACTAAGTAGTGATGAGCGAGTATGCTTGTCACTACTCGGTACTCGCACGAGTATCACTGTACTCGGGCTACTCGGCGGGTACCGAGTAATTTCGCGATACTCGTGCTGTACTCGTGGTCTTCATCCCTGCATGTTGGTGCTCTTTTCAGAGCCAGCCCTCATGCAGGGATTGGCTAGCAGACCACTGCAATGCCACAGCCCTGTTAGTTGTGGAATTGCAGTGATTGGCCGGCCCGCACAGCGTGACCGAGCCTTTATACCGGCGGGCGCGCTGTGCTCTGCACACAGCCATCTCATATTCCCTGCTTTCCCCGCCCACAGATGCCTATGATTGGTTGCAGTGAGACACGCCCCCACGCTGAGTGACAGGTGTCTCATTGCACCCAATCACAGCAGCCGGTCGGCGTGTCTATACTGTGCAGTAAAATAAATAATTAAAAAAAACGGTGTGCGGTACCCCCAATTTTAATACCAGCCAGATAAAGCCATACAGCTGAAGGCTGGTATTCTCAGGATGGGGAGCCCCACGTTATGGGGAGCCCCCCAGCCTAACAATATCAGTCAGCAGCCGCCCAGAATTGCCGCATACATTAGATGTGACAGTTCTGGGACTGTACCCGACTCTTCCCGATTTACCCTAGTGCGTTGGCAAATCGGGGTAATAAGGAGTTAATGGCAGCCCATAGCTGCCACTAAATCCTAGATTATTCATGTCAGGCGTCTCCCCGAGTTACCTTCCATGATTAATCTGTAAATTATAGTTAAAAAACACACACACCCGAAAAATCCTTTATTAGAAATAAAAAACAATAACAAAGTCCCTCATCCCCAATTTATTAACCCCGACAAACCCTCCATGTCCGGCGTAAACCACGGACCTCCAGCGTCGCGTCCAGCTCTGCTGCATGCAGGTGACAGGAGCTGCAGAATACACCGCCGCTCCTGTCAGCTTCACACAGCAACTGAGGTGAATAGCGCGATCAGCTGCTGTCAGTCAGGTAACTCACGGCCACCGCTAGATCCAGCGGTGGCCGCGGGTAACCTCAGTGACAGCTCAGCTGATCGCTATACTCACCTCAGTTGCTGCGTGGAGCTGACCGGAGCAGCGGTGAGTAGTGCGATCAGCTGAGCTGTCACTGAGGTTACCCGCGGCCACAGCTGCATCCACCGCTGGATCCAGGTAACCTCAGTGACAGCTCAGCTGATCACGATACTCACCTCAGTTGCTGCGTGGAGCTGACCGGTGCGGCGGTGAGTAGCGCGATCAGCTGAGCTGTCACTGAGGTTACCTGGATCCAGCGGTGGCCGCGGGTAACCTCAGTCACAGCTCAGCTGATTGCTATACTCACCTCAGTTGCTGCGTGGAGCTGACCAGAGCGGCGGTGAGTAGTGCGATCAGCTGAGCTGTCACTGAGGTTACCCGCGGCCACCGCTGCATCCACCGCTGGATCCAGGTAACCTCAGTGACAGCTCAGCTGATCGCGCGGCTGTCTTCAGTTGCTGTGTGAAGCTGACAGAAGCGGCGGTGTATTCTGCAGCTCCTGTCACCTGCATGCAGCAGAGCTAGACGCTACGCTGGAGGTCCGTGGATTACGCCGGACATGGAGAGTTTGTCGGGGTTAATAAATTGGTGATGAGGGACTTTGTTATTGTTTTTTATTTCTAATAAAGGATTTTTCGGGTGTGTGTGTTTTTTAACTGTAATTTACAGATTAATCATGGAAGGAATCTCGGGGAGACGCCTGACATGATTAATCTAGGATTTAGTGGCAGCTATGGACTGCCATTAACTCCTTATTACTCCGATTTGCCAACGCACTAGGGTAAATCGGGAAGAGCCAGGTACAGTCCCAGAACTGTCGCATCTAATGTATGCGGCAATTCTGGGCGGCTGCTGACTGATATTGTTAGGCTGGGGGGCTCCCCATAACGTGGAGCTCCCCATCCTGAGAATACCAGCCTTCAGCTGTATGGCTTTATCTGGCTGGTATTAAAATTGGGGGGACCGCACGCCGTTTTTTTTAATTATTTAATTATTTATTTCACTGCACAGTATAGACCCACCCACTGGCTGCTGTGATTGGGTGCAGTGAGACACCTGTCACTCAGCGTGGGGGCGTGTCTCACTGCAACCAATCATAGGCGCCGAAAAGCAGGAAAGCAGGGAATACGAGATTGTTTAATGAGCGGCCAGCTTTTTCAAAAGAGGAAAAGCCGCCGGAGTTTAGTGAACAGCTGTGCAGCGCCGCGGCAGTGATCGGGGAACGGTAAGTAAGAGAGAGGGGGGAGACTGACTGACAGACTGTGAGAGGGGGACAGACAAGACAGAGAGAGACAGACAGATCGAGACCGACCGACGGGAGATAGAATGAAAAAAAAAATGACCGACATCGCTAGTAAAAAGCACAAAATGTGCGTTTTGGACATTGGAGTGCCACACAATGTTTTTACGTAAAATCTTTCATGTAATAATCTCAAAAAGTAACATATACCAGCTCTATCTCACTATTGGGTATGTGTCCTTAACATTTCCGCCATGAAAATTCATTTTGGTGTCATTTTGGAAGGTTTTCTGCTGAGTCTGTAAAAATGGCGTAAAACTCGGACAAAATTGTTCACAACTGTGACTTTTGAGTGATAAATGCTTCAAGGGGTCTTCCCCATGCTGATGCCATGTCATTTGAGCACTCTTCTGAGACTTTTGTGACATTTTTAGGGTTTCTACATGCTGCCGGGGGTCATTTCATAAAGGCAAAAGACCTGTGGAAAAGAAAGCGCATAGGGTCTTACCCTGATAACCAGGGGGTAAAGAAGAGTAATCCTACTCACCAATCAGGGTTGTGACAGGCACAACTCCTGTAGCAGCATGTATGTGGATCACGGCAGCAGTACCCCAAGCGGCAGATAACAGAGAGAGGTAGTGGAACGGGGCTTTAGAAACCGCGCCAAAGATCCCAGATGTAATCTTGAATTAATGTATTTTTATTTTGGCATAGGTCTACGCGTTTTAGGAGGCTCAGCTCCCTTCCTCAGGACCAGCAAGCACAAGATACATCAAATCTGCAGACGCACATGTGTACAGACCATATATACCCAGTAAAGCATCAAAGAACCGCCCTCAAAAAGAAAAAAATCGGCGGGAAAAACACTTCCATACCTGCATAGTATGACGTAATACAATGAAAAATCAAAGAAATTAAACTGTGTCCATTGAAACAGTATCTATGCCATTAAAGTTAAATGAACATCGCAATCAAAAAAAGTTAAAAATAAAATTCATGAAACAAATAATTGTGTCATTACTGAATAAAAATAAACATACATATATATGTGTCTCTGTATCAAAGACTGTCTCAGAAACCATAACCACGGTAGAAAGGTATAGAACCCGCACCACCTATGGACATCAGCCTTCATGAAGGACATGAGATGAAAAGCGGTCAGTCCACACAACCAATACGATGTGCGGTAAGATTCGTGAAAAAGTAAGAAGAGAGTGGAAAAAACCACAGAAGGAAAGAAGAAATTGCTTAAAACAAGTAAAGAGTGATGTGAAAAAACATTATTTAACAAGTCCAATGGAGGAAAAGAGGGGGTGAAAAAAATATTTTTTCCCCAAAAAAATACAGGCAAAATGTTCCCAAAAACAATGTGTATTTCAATAATATAAGAATAAGATATCAAAACAACTAGTAATAGGCGCATAAAACAAAAATTGCGCGATCCATAGCAACAAAAACCATGCATATATATATATGTATAAATATGCAAAAAATAAAAAATCATAGTGAAAAAATGTGTAAACCTTGTCTACCCATATAAAGTACAGGCGACAAGGAAAAAGGGGTTCCAATGACCCAAAAGTGAGCCATACGACAATTCAGCTACTAGTGTGAAACAACCAGGATTAAGCTATAAGGAAGGGGTAGTGAAAGTGATTTACTTATAAAGGAAGAGAATAGGTGCAAGGGGAAACAAGGGGTGACAAGAGTTCAGGAGCGTGGGAAAAAAACAAAGTGCGCACGCGCACGATCAAAGGCAATAAGCCGGTGCAATAAATAAGCTGATAGACTGGGGACGGGGTGAACAAAGTTCAAAGCGTGGGAAAAAGAGGGGAGAGAGGGATTAATAATAGGACGGAACCATGTGTAAGAATTGAAAAAAGAGAATATAGAGAGTGGAAATCCACATATATATCTATATATGAAGGGAATGAATATCAACCCGTCTAACTCAAAGATACTAAACAATGGAAACCAGTCTTTCACAGACAATCATTATCCATCTAGCAACGTGTATATCAAATAGACACATATCAGCCTATGAATAAAAATAGGCACAAATACAAATTATCAATAAAATAAATAAATAGAATAAAAACTAACCTAAAGCGCAAACATATGTGTCAATATTCCATAATAAAAATAAGTAACCTCATAAGCAATGAGCTAAAACAATATATATATACTCAAGTACATAGCATAAGCAGTGATAAATTGATTATATGAATAAATATTAGATGAAAATATTTAAAAATGATAAAAAAATATGAAACATAAATAAAAACCACTTTCCCATAAAAGCTATGATAAAAATTACAAGGGGATAATGGAACCTAAAAAATCTACTCATGAAATATATCCGTAATCTCGTTAAGACCTCGTGGCTTTAGGGTATCAAGTTTGTATATCCAAAAGGTTTCTTTTCTGTTGAGAACCTCCATGCGATTAGGGACATATGGAGGAATTTGCTCTATTGGAGTCACTCTAATCATGGTATTCTTCTTATGGTGTACAGTAATATGTCTGGATAGACCATGCAACATAAAACCAATCTTAATATTGTGTCTATGTGAGTTAATACGATTGTGAAGCGACTGTATCGTCCTGCCAACATATCTCTTGTCACATTCACACTCTATAAGATAGATGACGTGATCTGACTGGCAGGTAAGGTGACTTTTGATGGTGAACTCCACCCCTCCTGGGTTAAGGCCAAAATTTAATCTGTTATGTTGTATGGCATTGCAACATAAGCACTTCTTGACACCACATCTATATACCCCTATGGGTTTGTTAGAAACAGGGGTAGATGATTCCTCCTTTAGTCTGCTGGGGGCTAGTATGTTTTTTAATGTGGAGGCTCTACGATAAATAATCCCCGGAGTAATCGGCAATACTCCTCTCAGGAAGGGATCGTTCCGGAGAATATTCCAATGCCTTCGGATGATGTTTTTAATATGATCACCATCCCTGCTATAAGTGGTTAGGAAGTGGGAGGAGAAATTATTCCCAGAAGTGGAATCATCTCTGGTCACAGGAGCACCGTTATGTGTAATGAGATCTGTCTGACTAAGGTTCCTGTTCATCTGGTAAGCTTTTTTGATTAGCGCCGGGGGGTATTTCTTATATAAAAATCTCTCTTTAAGGACCATAGCCTGTTCCTTGTAGTCTTTATCAAGGGTACAGTTCCTCCTGACTCTCTGGAACTGATTCCTGGGAACATTCGTAAGCCATTTATTGTAGTGGTTACTAGTAAAATCAATGTAACCATTACTGTCGACCTTCTTAAAGAAGGTTTTAGTATAAATGGTCCCTTCATTATGTGCGATAGTGAGGTCCAGGAAATCAATGGATCCTTTCTCTATGGTGGGTGTAAATATTAAACCCCACTCATTGTCTACTATGTATTTTAGGAAGTCATGCAGATTATTTCCTGAATCATCCCATATAAAGAACAGGTCATCGATGTATCTTTTATACACGATAACATGTCTAAAGAGATTGGAAGAATAGATGTGTAATAATTCAAACAGACCCATGAACAAGTTAGCGAAAGTAGGTGCTACCCTCGAGCCCATCGCTGTGCCACAGCGTTGGTGGTACAGTACATCCTGGAATATAATTCATCAGAACAAACCTCATACCCTCCAGCAGAAAATTTTTTTGTGGAATAGGTAACCGTTCATCGACCTCCAGGAACTGCCTGAAGCCCTCCAAACCCAATTCATGTGAGATGTTGGTGTAAAGGGCGGCAATGTCCAGTGTGACAAAACAATATGTGTCCATCCATTTCACGTCTCTGATAATATTTAACAAATGTGTGGAATCTCTCAGGTAACTCCTGAGATTGATAACATGTGGTCTCATGATCTGATCTATGTATGCAGCCAGATTCTCAGTCAGGGACCCGATCCCTGATATAATGGGTCTGCCTGGGGGATTGTGGAGGCATTTATGTATTTTGGGTAAATGGTAGTAAAAAGCTACCCTCGGGTTTTTTACTTCCAGGAATTTATTCTCGTATTTATTCAAGACCCCTAAGTCAGTGGCCCTCTGTATTAAAGCATGATAATCTAGGACAGCCTGGTTGTATGTAGCAGTGTCAGTTACCTCATAATGTGAAGGGTTGGACAGATTTCTTAAAGCCTCTTGAATGTACGAACTTCTGTCCTGTATTACAATTCCTCCACCCTTGTCAGCACTTTTAATGATCAGAGATGGATTGTTTTTTAGTTTACTTAGAGCGCATCTCTCTTCTCTAGTAAGGTTAATCTTTGGGGGAGATCTCTTATTTTGTAGATTCTTGAAATCCTCTAAAACCAGATCATTGAATGTTTTAATGTGGTGTCCTTTACTTTGGAGAGGATAGAAACTTGATTTTAGCCTGAGATCAGTGTGCTGGAAATTATCCTGTACAGTGTTCCCATTATGGGGGTTGTATTTATTAATTTGGAAGTGTCGGGTTAATGTAAGTTTCCTGATAAACCTTTGGAAATCAAGATATAATTCAAATTCATTAGCGGACTTCGTAGGACAAAAAGACAACCCTTTTCTGAGTACACTGATTTCCATATTAGACAAGGTAGAACTAGAGAGATTAAAAATACCCATCATGTTATCTTTTACTGCATGCTTTTCCTTTCTTTTTTGTTGGATCCTGGAACCCGCCCTGGTTCCTCTATAGGATTTTTTCTTTTTTCCCCACCTTGGAGTAAGAAAACAAGCAATGCTGGGCTGTGTGCCCCTGGCCCTGGGTAAAAAAGGTACACAGGAGTCATTCTTAGAGGTATTATCCACTATAATAGTGGCCTCCCTAGGACAATCAGACATACTTTCTACTGGAATCGTGGAGGTGGAGCTTTTAGCAGATTCATGTATAAAAGGTAAAGGAATATAGTCCTCATGTGTTGATAAATCTAACAGGTCAATAAAGGCTTTGTCTGGTGATGCATCCCCTGAAAGAGGGGAATCCAAAGCCACAGGCTCAAAAACGAGTTCTCTATTCTTCCGAATCCTCTCTATTTGGACCCTGAGTGACTCTAATTGTTTCCTGGTATCCTCAAAATCCCTGGGTTTAGTACCAGACTTGGGGGGATCAAAAGCCACAATAGTAGGGGGAGAAACAGCCGCAGTATCCTCAATAACAGCCTCTCTGTCTAAGAACACCTCACCAGGAGTCATGATAGTAGGCAGGTTTTGGGGAGGGGGTTTATTGACTATATCAGAAGGCGAGGGTTTTTTCGGAACGTCTTTAAAAGATTCAGTGGTAACCCTTTTAAAAAAGGAATCTGATCTTTTTTTGTGAAATCTGCTGTTCACAAAATTGCTGGAGTTATTAGTGGAGCTAGGTCTCCGACTAACAAATCTTTTAGGCCCCTCTGAGTGATCAGGACACTGCGTGCTATCGGGAATCATATCTAGTCTGTCCCGTTGAAGTTTTTTAGACTTCCTGAAAATAGAATCCTGCTCTATCTGGGTCAATTTGGTATTAATATCAGAGTTGAGTATTTTATACTCCGGGTGCAAGTCATATTTAGTCAGTTCTATATAAAGTTCATTAATACGAGCCGTAACCTCACTTGCAATATTGTTCCTTTTCTTATATAGGCACTGTAACATGCCCTGCATACAATTCCATAAATTGTCATTCCATTCTGATGTAAAAACAGGATCCAAAGGAAAAGGAGAGTCCTGTTTGATTCTCAAGCCTCTCGGGCACAGTTTTTCCTCCATATAAATCGTGAGAAAACGGGCATCAAGCCCAAAACGTAATTCCTCCTTTAATAGATCTTCTAATCGCAGAAACAGACTTTTCATAGTCACAGTGTCCTCATCCGAATAGACATTAGGTAGACCAAGGTCCAAATCAGGATAATGAACATTGGGTGCACCTACTGTTTGTAGAATGAGTTTTTCTCTATTAGATATCCGGTTGTTGAAATATTCCATTTCTGGAACTTGAAAGGACCCTCTGCCGCTGTACCACAGGAAAAAGTGAACCGGTAATCCAGATTCAACAGTAAATCACAAAGGCAAAAGACCTGTGGAAAAGAAAGTGCATAGGGTCTTACCCTGATAACCAGGGGGTAAAGAAGAGTAATCCTACTCACCAATCAGGGTTGTGACAGGCACAACTCCTGTAGCAGCATGTATGTGGATCACGGCAGCAGTACCCCAAGCGGCAGATAACAGAGAGAGGTAGTGGAACGGGGCTTTAGAAACCGCGCCAAAGATCCCAGATGTAATCTTGAATTAATGTATTTTTATTTTGGCATAGGTCTACGCGTTTCAGGAGGCTCAGCTCCCTTCCTCAGGACCAGCAAGCACAAGATACATCAAATCTGCAGACGCACATGTGTACAGACCATATATACCCAGTAAAGCATCAAAGAACCGCCCTCAAAAAGAAAAAAATCGGCGGGAAAAACACTTCCATACCTGCATAGTATGACGTAATACAATGAAAAATCAAAGAAATTAAACTGTGTCCATTGAAACAGTATCTATGCCATTAAAGTTAAATGAACATCGCAATCAAAAAAAGTTAAAAATAAAATTCATGAAACAAATAATTGTGTCATTACTGAATAAAAATAAACATACATATATATGTGTCTCTGTATCAAAGATTGTCTCAGAAACCATAACCGCGGTAGAAAGGTAAAGAACCCGCACCACCTATGGACATCAGCCTTCATGAAGGACATGAGATGAAAAGCGGTCAGTCCACACAACCAATACGATGTGCGGTAAGATTCGTGAAAAAGTAAGAAGAGAGTGGAAAAAACCACAGAAGGAAAGAAGAAATTGCTTAAAACAAGTAAAGAGTGATGTGAAAAAACATTATTTAACAAGTCCAATGGAGGAAAAGAGGGGGTGAAAAAAATATTTTTTCCCCAAAAAAATACAGGCAAAATGTTCCCAAAAACAATGTGTATTCCAATAATATAAGAATAATATATCAAAACAACTAGTAATAGGCGCATAAAACAAAAATTGCGCGATCCATAGCAACAAAAACCATGCATATATATATGTATAAATATGCAAAAAATAAAAAATCATAGTGAAAAAATGTGTAAACCTTGTCTACCCATATAAAGTACAGGCGACAAGGAAAAAGGGGTTCCAATGACCCAAAAGTGAGCCATACGACAATTCAGCTACTAGTGTGAAACAACCAGGATTAAGCTATAAGGAAGGGGTAGTGAAAGTGATTTACTTATAAAGGAAGAGAATAGGTGCAAGGGGAAACAAGGGGTGACAAGAGTTCAGGAGCGTGGGAAAAAAACAAAGTGCGCACGCGCACGATCAAAGGCAATAAGCCGGTGCAATAAATAAGCTGATAGACTGGGGACGGGGTGAACAAAGTTCAAAGCGTGGGAAAAAGAGGGGAGAGAGGGATTAATAATAGAACGGAACCATGTGTAAGAATTGAAAAAAGAGAATATAGAGAGTGGAAATCCACATATATATCTATATATGAAGGGAATGAATATCAACCCGTCTAACTCAAAGATACTAAACAATGGAAACCAGTCTTTCACAGACAATCATTATCCATCTAGCAACGTGTATATCAAATAGACACATATCAGCCTATGAATAAAAATAGGCACAAATACAAATTATCAATAAAATAAATAAATAGAATAAATACTAACCTAAAGCGCAAACATATGTGTATGTATGCGTATGTCTAGTGACAATGTGGACAGACTAACGTTCATCAAAATGAACAAGTCATGGATCCACAAGGAATTTACTACCCCTGTGTCATCCTGGGAAGAGTAAATGTTTGTGTATTTTTAATGTGCTTGATGCAAATCTACCTGTGAAGTGTACAACTGGGGTACAAGTGCTGCCACTGAAGGGGTGGGTGTCTGTGTGGCCCAATTTTTGGAAAAAAGGGAGACTCCGCTTGGAGTAACCCTTGCTTACAGTGTTTCTAAAAATGATCCAAGATGAACAGATCTGGGATCAGGAAAAACTTTGCTACCTACCCCGGTGTCATCCTGGGGACGGTTAAGGATGGCGTATTTTTGAATGTGCTTGATTCACATCTACCGGTGAAGTGTAAAACTGAGGCACAAGTGCTGCCACTGAAGGGGTGGGTGTCTGTGTGGCCCAATTTTTGGAAAAAAGGGAGACTCCGCTTGGAGTCACCTTTGCTTGCAGTGTTTTTAAAAAGGAGCCAAGATGAACAAGTCATGGTTCAGCAAAGACTTTGCTACCTACCCCGGTGCAATCCTGGGGACGGTTAAGGATGGCGTATTTTTGAATGTGCTTGATGCAAATCTACCTGTCCAGTTTGCAACTGGGGCACAAGTGCTTCTGAAGTGGTGTCTGTGGGGCCCAATTTTTGGAAAAAAGGGAGACTCTGCTTGGAATCCCCTTGCGGTGTTATACATTATTTTAGAAGGGCAAGCCATGCCTATATCTGTGTCTCGTCCTCTTTTTCCTTGTAACGCTGTTTTGTTTTCGCATGATAATTTGTTCTTGTCACTTTCCCATGTGTTTGTGTTGTGTTGTGAGTTGTTTGTCACCTTTTGGACACCTTTGAGGGTGTTTTCTAGGTGTTTTTATGTGTTTGTGATTGCCTCCCATTGTTTCCTATGCGGTTCGAGTGGTTCGCCGAACCGAACTCGAACGAGACCTCCGAACCGAACTCGAGTCGAACCACGACCGGTTCGCTCATCTCTACTCAAATCATAAAACTATTTAAAAAGTGACAATTGTGCACATATGACAACAGTCCACAGGAGAAATAATATAAAGTTCCACAGGTAAAGGTAAATAATAATACTAATAGCCTCCCTTAGTATTATTTCATTGAGTTATAACAATATCCAGGCATATACCTTAACAACCAGGCATATAATTTGAGATGGCCTCAGTAATATGATCCATACATATTATGGATCATAAATCAACCCCCCGGCTTGTGTTGTAGTGTAGCTTCAGTGGCACCATGTGCAAATACATAAATAGCAGATCGCTTGTATATGTGAAGCCCCTGGACTATCAGGTCTTCACAGGGTATTACACAATCTGCCCTTCCGTGCAGTATCCACCTCCCTCTTGATTGTTCATCCCTAACCAGATGGTGTTGCCTACATCAGCTAATCAAATCCTAGATACACCCTGCACCACACCCACCAGACACACCATTGGACGGCTTGAGTGGAATAGAGTCGCCCATCTGGGGGGTCAGGGAGGAGAGGTGAGGAGTGTAGTCAGTAGGTCAGTAGGTCGGTAGTGAGTAATGGTGGAAGTAGCCCTCGAGCTGTGAAGAGCTCTGAGGAGGTCGGGAGCGGGGACTCCCAGAAGGCAACAGTATGGGTAGTAGACGGTGGTCTGGGCCTAGAGGAGCTGGACCCCCAGTCACAGGGGATCGTGGCAAGGGGCTTGGGTCTGTCGAACAGGACAACCAACAACCTTGCATGATTACCGGGCTTGGGACCAAGGCACAACGGGGTACGTGGACCCTAGGTTGGGGAGTAGCTACATGCAACCCAATAATTTACCCATCGAGAATAAAGCCTTCAAGATTCATTCCCAATGTTGTTTTTAAATGGTTTTATGTTTAGGGTGTCAATAAAGTTTGTATAATATATTTATTATACTGGTTGTGCTTTCAGTTTTATATGTGGAGTCTTTCTTCTTCTTGTATGGTAGCAAGTTAAGGCTATGCTGGCTGCTCATAATTGCATAACCAACAGGGAGCCTGTGTTGTTGTATTGAAAAGTGGCTTATGGTACACTATGGAAAAATAGCCATTGTGAGGACTATTGTGAGGAATATGACATTCACACATGTCAGTCAGCGGTCGCATTCCATTAACACACATCCTGCTCAGCCACAAGGACCAAATGGCAGGGTGACAAAAGTTAATCAAGACTCAGGAAGAGTTCCTGAGTAGAACCATGCCCCTTTTGGTCAAGAGTAATATAGATAAGGAATGGGCGGGCAACTACGAGTTTTACAAGCAGCTTCAAACAAAATTGTTCTGACTTTGAGGCTCCTGTGTAAGAGCTATAATAATGGGGAGAGTGTTGCTCAGACAGATAGGACAGGCATATTTCCAGCTCCAAGATGGCAAAACACAAGTCACACATATTTTTTATTACTAGTGTGACGTGCGGAGCAGCCTGAAATTAATAACTCACTGAGGGAAGCTAACGGGCACTCTGTGTTTCCTATCCATAGATAGATCAAAGCACAACTAGAAATATCATGGTCATATCTTCCACGTGGGCCACTTAGGGATGGTAAAAATTACCAATTCATAACTTTCTGGAAACTGGAAGCACTGCACATTTCAATGCAAATATAATTATTTTTATTTGTGTCATGTTTTGAGAGTTACAACTTTTTTATTTTTAGCTTAAAAAGCTGTATGAGTACTTATTTTTTGCATAGCTCGCTGTTGTATATATTGATACCATTATTAAATGCACACCATTTTTTCATCATTTATTTTTTTCAGTTGCTATGATATAGTATGTATTAATGTAGACACTGTGATACCAAGTATGACATTTTTTGGCTATGTTTATTTTTTTCTAGTTTAAAAAATTTTTGAAGGAGAAATTGGGATGTTGGGGAGGGCGATTTTTCTTTTTCTTTTTAAAAAAAAAACGTTACTTCTACAATACATTTTAGTCCCACCAGGGGACTTTTAATTGAGTTCTCAAGATTGCACTAGTAATGCACAGCGCTCCCTTTGTAGTGGTCTGCATTTCACTACACTATCTGCTTATCTAAAACCGACTGAGAAAAAAGGGGTCTCGAATGCTTACACATAATGATAATAAGTAATAAGATACCACCAAAAATCTTCTTTTAAGCTGCTTTTATTTGAAAAAGTGCATAACAACCAGCCAGAAGAGTGGCAAGTGCAATAAAAGATTTTTTACAAATATATATAATTTACCAGATAAAAAGATGAGGTAAAGAGGAGGAAAACAAAAGTCCCACATAGGGAATCACCCCCCCTGGAAAAAGGCAATAGGGTCGCACTCATGTAATAGGGACAACAATTTAAATCCTAAAAATATTGCAACCCAAGAGACCAAAAATTCCTACAATAATTCAGAAAAATTCATCCCAAGGGCCACTTACTTAATAACCAACCAAAAACCTACTAATATGACTGAAGGCAATAGCCCAATAATAATATATTTAGATTGTTGGTGAAGTGGCTTATGCAGACCTACCTGGAGACAACAAAACCTGGGGGGTGCAATTCCTGCAATGTGGGGCCCGCTTGTTTTTTGTGGAATGAGTTGTACTTTTAAATGAAACCTTAAGTTTTGCCATATAGTGTTCTGGAAAACGGCAATAAAATCCAAGTGTAAAAAAATTGCAAAAAAAGTGTTATTGCATGATTGTTTTTGGGATATTTTATTCACAGTGTTCACTATATAGTAAACCTGATGTGTCAGTGTGATGCCTCAGGTTGGTATCAGTTTGTAGACAGCAAACATGTAAAATTTTACTTTTATCTAAGGGGTTTAAAACAAATTCAGAAATTTGTCCAAAAAAAGTGGTGCACTTTTTGCGCCATTTTCCCCGACCTGTATCGTTCTCATTTTTCAGGATCTATTTCTCAATGATAATTATTTTTTGCATCTCAAGATAAATTTTTAGTGGTACCATTTTTGCGCTGATGCTATATTTTGATCACCTGGTATTGCATTTTGTGGCAAATATGACCAAAAAAATCTAATTTTGGCATTTGGAATTTTTTGCTGCTTAATTAAAATTAATTCATTTTATATTTTGATATATCGGGCATTTCTGAACGCGGTGATACCAAATGTGGGTATATTTTTTTATTTTTTAACTCTTTTATTTTGCAATGGGGCTAATGGGGGTTGATTTGAACTTTTATGTTTTTACATTTTTTAAAACTTTTTTTTACCTTTTTTTATTTTATTTTACTAGTCCCCCTAGATGGCTATAAGGATCAGTAGTCTGATCGCTCGTTTATTTCTGTTGATCATAGCTACACAGCTGTCATCACCAGAATTACTCACCTCACCACCTCTTACTCACCTCACCTCTACAGGCAGCACTCAGCCGGGTGAAACAGGAAGTGAGTCATGTGAGCTACAGGAGTCATCACATGACCCTGTGCTACCATGGCAACCATTGGCTTATAGTGCTCACCTAACGGCTCCACCGATGGAGCCAGGTGAGTGAAGATTTACCGCGGCGGGGATTGAAATTGCCCTGTCACATATTGACAGTGCAATCTAAGGGGTTAATAGGCATTAGTGGATTGCGGATCAACCTGTGCCTTCGAGGCACACATGTCAGCTGTTCAAATCAGTTGACATGTGCGCCGATCACTTCAGCAGCTGCAGGTGATTACAGCTATATGGATTAGAATGTAATGTTATGGCCCATGGGCGTTAAGGGGTTAAACATCAATTGCTTCCTATAACAAACTTCTTACACCTCTCAACTGGACTACTCATATCTTGCAAACTGCTCCAGGTTTTTCATATTTGATGGGTGGCTTCTCCCAAAAGCGGTTTCATTAAGTCTTGCAGCAGTTAGCCAGGTCTTAATCATTATAGACTTCTCCCAAAAGCAACAGATGTTCAATGGGATTTAGATCTAGACTAATTGCTAGCCACTTCAGAACTATCCAGCGCTTTGTTTCCATCCATTTCTGGATACTTAATGAAGTATGTTTAGGGTTTATATCCTGCTAGAAGACCCATGACCTGGGATACAAACCCAGAATTTTGATACTGGGCACTGCATTGTTACCCAAAATTCTTTGATAGTATTCAGATTTCATGATGACATGCCCACAGTCAACGCACCCAGTGCTAAAAGCAACAAAATAACTCCAACATCTATGAACTTCTACCATATTCGACTGTAGGTACTGTGTTTTTTTTGTAAAGCTACATTTTCATCAAACAATCCACAATATCCACATATTGCTATCTCATAGACAACATCGTATACATAGAAACCACTTCATAGTGGTTCTTGCAAGGTTGTATAGGACTACAAGTGGTTTCTATGTATACGATGTTGTCTATGAGATAGCAATATGTGGATATTGTGGATTGTTAGATTGATTATTGCCTGTATTTTTACAGGATTATTTCCACTGTCTATAATGGACTTTAAAATGAAAGAGGTTGCTTGGCGCAACAGAGCGGCGGATTTATTCAAGTGCGATTCCTCCATTCTTTTAAATCAAACATCTTCTGATAACAAAGAAATGTGTGCTAAATATAGAGATTGTGTTCATAAAAGGATGAAAATTTGTTGGACTAATTTGTCCCTTGAGAACTACTTGGCTAATGACATCATACCAAGGGGTCTCAGAATACAAACATTCCCATCCTTTCCCCTGGAGGAAGAAGGCTTTATTAGTAGGTGGGAGGAAGCCGCAACAACCTGTTCAAAGGCCTTTTTACAGATTATAATAGATAAAAACAAGGCAGCATTAATAACACTGGATGCTGAAATGACTGAATTAGTTACTAATTTACGGAAAGATCTCCCCCCTGACCTAGTGGAGAAATTCTTTGAGGAGATAGAGAAAGATATACAAAAATGGGAAAAAGAGATTGGGGCCACCAAATCCAAAAAATACCAACGTGATGTCTCCGATTATGCTAGTAAACGGGTATTTAGATGGCAATTTAAGACCGGGCCATTCAAAAGAGGCAGATCAAAGACTGGATCCATTTCATCGGTGGCAACAATGAGTGAGGTGGACCAGTCAGAGGATGAATTGCCATCTGGGAGTACTATAAACACAAGATCGGGAGGTACTAGGAAAATAAATATTCCCCCACAAGCGGTGAAGGAGAGGACCGACCAATTCAAGGTAATAAATTTATCTGATCATATTTTATCGGAGGTCCAGATCCGGCTGCTTGGTAGGGGCTTGTCCTTTGCCCCTACCATGCAGCTGGACACCTTTACCGCTATAAGAGATGTACATTTATTTGCCCGGAAACTGCTTTTCAAACGAATTTTTGCACAACCCTTTACAGAGGGGGCCCACCGAAGTGGAAAGGGAGGAGGAGGCATTAGAGGCATTGGAGGCCTTGGCCGAGGAGTCCATGGGGACCAATATAAGTAAGTTTCCTGTCCACCTCTATCTTAAATCTAAGAAATTTCCATCTCTCAATATGTGCCCTGCATTAGACATCTTTGTGAGGATGGTTACTAAAGACATTGAAGAGTTAAATTTGAAACCCAAATGGACTTCCAATTTGAGCCAGAGTGAACGTGGAGCTCTGGGAGAGATGAAAAATGGACTGATGTCCAATTTAAGCCAGCTGACAAGGGTGGCAACCTTGTCATCTGGCCTAATACATTATATGAAAAGGAAGCCAATAGGCAGCTGGGTGATCAAACTTGTTATAGAAGGTTATATGTTGATCCAACTCAGGCATTTCAGAAGGAATTAGTGGCAATTTTGGATGATGCCCATCAGAGGGGTATCATCCCAAAGAAACTTTTGGATTGCCTTACAATTAAACACCCTAAGATGCCTACCTTCTATATGATCCCCAAACTGCACAAAAGCTGTTCCAATCCTCCTGGGCGCCCCATAGTGTCCGGTATTGATGGGTTATGTGAGGGGGTCTGCCAGATGTTAGACTTCTATTTGAAGCCTCTGGCGGCCTCCCTCCCATCATACATAAAGGACACTACGGAGGCCCTCAGGAGATTGGATAACATCACTATGGATCCGGGGACCATCATGGTGACTATGGACGTTGAGAGTTTATATACGTCTATTGCTCACCATGATGGTCTCCAAGTGGCAACCTTTTTTCTTAGATCAAGTAATCTTGACAGGGCTCTGGTGGATCTGTTGCTCATATTATTGGAATATGTCCTAACACATAATGTGTTTACTTTTGGGGGAGCAGTCTACATTCAGAGGCGGGGCACAGCCATGGGCGTGGCTTGTGCCCCGGCCTATGCAAATCTGTTCTTGGGAGCATGGGAGAGGCAAATCTTCCTTACAGAACCAGACGTCGACATTTGTAAAGTACATAGTTGGATAAGATATATCGACGACGTCTGGTTTCTGTGGGAGGGCTCTCCCATGGACTTGGACAGGTTTGTGGATAGGCTCAATAAAAACTCGATCAATGTGTTTCTAACGTATAGAAGTGGACGGGAGATGGACTTTTTGGACATCAAAATTAAGGCAACTGAGAATGGTACCCTGGACACGGAAGTGTATAGAAAGCCTACGGCTATTAATGCATTTCTTCATGCGAAGTCATCCCATACTCCTGCCACCATTAGGAGCATTCCAGTAGCCCAGTTCCTTAGAGCCAAGAGGATATGTTCCTCCGAGGTGGCTTATTCTAAACAGGCTGAGGATCTAACAGATAGATTTGTACATCGGGGATATAGTCGGAGAATGATTAAACGCGGTATAGACCAGGCAAATTCTCATACCAGAAATTCTCTGCTGTATCCCAACTATCTACAACCTGGCTCCGTAAAGAGGATGGAGTAAGGTTGATCACGACATACAATAATCGATGGAAAGATCTGGGAGGGATCCTCAGGAAACATTGGGATATCCCGAGGACCGACCCAATTTTATGCAAGAGCGTGTCACCATACCCACTTATAACAGCAAGAAGGGCTAGGAATATTAAGGATCATTTGGTCCACAGCCACTATGGCTCTGGGAAAAATAATCAGAATAGAACAGGTGTTACCGGCTTATTCCCTTGTGGCCTATGCAAGGCGTGCGCAAACATGCGCAAAGCAAACACTTTCAGGGGTACAAAAAACAATAAAAATTATGACATCAGGCTGTATTTAAGCTGCACTTCAAAAGCCGTGATTTATCAAGCCACGTGTCCATGTGAGCTTCACTATATTGGCATGACCACCCGAGAACTTAGGATTCGGGTGGGAGAACATGTCAGGGACATTAAAAGTTCTAAAGAGGCTCAGAGCAGTGAAAAATTAAAAACAATACCACGCCATTTCAAAGAATTCCACAACTCTGACTCTAGGGGTCTTAGAGTCAAAGCAATAGATCAGATTAAAGTGGATGCGCGTGGAGGGGATGTAGGTAAAGTTTTGGCCCAACTTGAGAGCCGGTGGATATACCGGCTCGGTACAGTATCCCCGTATGGCTTGAATGAGTCATTTGGCTTTAGTGCTTTTCTTTGAATCATAAATTCTATCAGAGGGGTTTTTAATTCAATGATTTTAAGCGGTTTTTTAACATCCAAAAGGTTGATATAGGGTGAAAATTGGTGTTTGATAGGGTGTACTAATATGTTGTCTCCTTTCCATTTGAGCTTTTCAGAGCGTATATATTTTCCATGGATATTATTATGGAGGATAGAGGATTTTGGAAAATGATGAAATTTTACCATCAGAGAAGAAAGAAAAACGAATCTATTATGGATACGAATGATGGAAGAAAAATCAAGAAATAAATGGAATATGCCATTGGAGATGTATATGGAGACATTTGGGTCTTGGAGGAACCATATTGGATATGATGGACACTGTTTACTTTTTATTTATTATTAATTGTTTGATCTTACTTGTAAAATAGTGTCAATGTTTCTGGCAGAAATGAGGTCTATTGGGATTAATGTGATTACCCTTATATCATGTGTGGATGACAATACGCATGGGGATTGTGGGTTCCTGTCACCCGGCATGTAGTGCAGCTGGCCCGGATTTCATTAGGTATATATATTATTGCGGGTTAATTATTAATCTGTGTGCGGGGGTCCGGGATAATATCCTGGTAGATGTTAATAAATGATTTATGGGGATTGATTCCCCCGCAGGGAATTTCGCAATATGAAAGTAGTGAAAGTGAGCACTATATGGGGTGCTGGGATCCATATTGATTCCCATGACGTTGTGAAGGAATGCTGCTTAGTTAGTTATCATTCGGATTTCAAAAAAATAATATCATTAGGAATCGCTAAAGTATGTTCCTGATAGTAGCGTCGCAGCAGTAAACGCATGCTGTACGCGGCAAAGCCAGGCAGTGGGTGAGTGATGTCTCTGTACGGCCGAGACATTGGCGTGGTGCGCATGCGCGGCGGCTCTGGCATCGCGTTGCCATGGCCGCGGAAGTGGGCGGCTCGCTAACGCGGCCGGAACTGACATTGCATTATTTGTATACACCTTCCTGCCATGGCGGTGTCTGCGTCGGGAAAGCATGCTTTTGGCTGGCGGCAAGCTATGGTATCACCTGATAATCATTAGACATTATATTTGGGTATTTATAGACCTTATGGCCCCACAAGCAGTACACCTGCCTCCCGAAGAAGCAGCACGTGAAACGCGTAGAGGTTGGTGGCCACGGGCACATTGGTTCAGCATCTGTCAGGTCTGTGTATAGTCCCTTTATTAGTATAATAATATATGGTTGTGTTAATGTGAATTGTCGGCTAGGGGTGTTGTCTCCATGTGCAGGGAATTAAGATAAAGGGCAAATATCAATATGTGATTCTGACTTATGTTGGTTTAAAAAGTCCCTATTTTATATATATATCCATGGGCACATGGAGACAATTGTATTTACCCCTTTGCTATAGATTTTTGTACCATAAGAACAGCAATTGACAGCCTTTTGTTACTATTTATGCAATCGACTACTGGCTGATAACAGAGAGGGATGTTACTACTGTCGTCGTTTTTCCGCCCACCCACATGAGACCCTATGTTATGATATAGTGACTTTTACTGCACATAGCAATTTTGCCTTGGATTTTATTTTTGCAGATAATAGGGGGGGCCTATTTGGGTGAGCGGATAAAGATAAAATCAACGGCTCAAATAGATTCTTTATAACTGCCCTATTGTGGTTTTGTTCTATATGGCAAAAAATACGTCCATATTTATACGTGGAGTTTGACACATGTCCTGTTTATTTTGATATAATTGGGTTCAGATGGTGTCGATGTGCTCATGCCCACTTCTTCCCCTTGTCTAGGGGAGACGCACTTGTGTTTTCCATTGCTCTTGTTTATTGCCAAGCTATAACTGTGTTGTTACTTTTTGGTTTTTAAATATTACATCAAATAAAGTAGTTTTTATGACATATAAGCATCATAGTGGTTCTTGCAAGGTTGTATAGGACTACAAGTGATTTTCATCAAACAGTAGAATAATGTTATTTACCAAAAAGCTTTATCTTAGTCTCATCTCTCCACAAAATGCTTTCCCTGAAGTATTTTGGTTTTACTCAAGTACAATTTGTCAACCTGCAGTCTAGCTTTTTTATGTTTCTGTGTCTGTAGTGGGGTCCTTTTGGGTCGATAGTTGCACTGACACTGATGCACCATGAGCCTACAGTACAGCTTGAATTTTGTTGGAACTTGATTGGGGCTGCTTAACCACCATCCTGACTATCTTGCAATGCAACATTTTATCAATTTTTGTCTGCCTTCCACTTCCAGGGAGATTAGCTACAGTGCTATGGGTTGTTAATGTCTTTATTATATTGCGGATCGATGACAAAGGAACATCAATATTTCTGAAGATAGAATTGTATCCTTGAGATTTTTTTTTTTTTTTCACGGAAAAAAAATCTTTTATTTAAAAAAACAAACAAGAAAAACACCCTTTTTCTTCAATTTTTTTTCTTTTAAATGTTTTTATTAATTTAACACAAAGTAATATGAATATAACCAGACATGTTATGAAAATATACATTGCTGATTTTAGTAAACAACACACATGTCAATATTCTAGGTTATAGAATGTTACTTTTAAATTTAATCACTACATACTAAACTACTACAACAATAAATACATTAACTTTTAATCTGTCTTCTTTACTCATTGGAGTGGAAATCACCAAATTACAACATATCGATCAATCATAACCACAAGGATATTTTAGAAACGTAAATTATTAAATATATAACTGGGAGAGGGGGAAAAAAAACCCCAAAAAAACAACAACACAGGTTTAAATAGAGTTATTTATCATTAGGTTATTCCCTTGAGATTTTTAAACAATTTAGGTTCTCAAGTCCTTAGACAGTTCTCTTCTCCTCTTTCGGTTCTCTATGCTTAGTATGGCATGTGCAGATCCACAATGCAAATATTAAGTCAACTTCTCCCCTTTTGATCTGATTTCAGGTGTGATTTTCATCTTACCCACACCTGTTACTTGCCACAGGTGAGTTTGTACAAGCATCACATGCTTGAATCAAAATTATCTACCCATAATTTTGTAAAGGTTCCAACAATTTTGTTTGTCCCATGTTTGGGGTTTTCTGTGAAATTATTTCCATTTTGCCTTTTTTTCTGTTTTTCTTTTTTTTTGTGTGTTTTGTTCCTTTTTACAAAAAAGGAAATACAGTAAATATGTGTATGACAAAACATGTGTAATTGCAATCTTTTTCTGGGAGAAATACTTTATTATCTGGCACAATTTCAAGGGTACCAACACTTTTGGCCATGACTGTATGTACTGAGCTTGATTCTGGTACCATATTTCTTACTGTGCTTAGTTCTGGTACCATATTTCCGATACAGTACTTATGTAACAAACTTGGTTCTAGAAATGTAAGTAAATAGAGAGCTTGGTTTTAGTACTGTATATGTTTTGTGCCTCATGCTATTTATACAATTTATAATTAATATTATACTATAATATAATACAGTTAGGTCCAGAAATATTTGGACAGTGACACAAGTTTATTTTAGCTGTTTACAAAAACATGTTCAGAAATCCAATTATATATATATAATATGGGCTGAAAGTGCACACTCCCAGCTGGAATATGAGAGTTTTCACATCCAAATCGGAGAAAGGGTTTAGGAATCATAGCTCTGTAATGCATAGCCTCCTCTTTTTCAAGGGACCAAAAGTAATTGGACAAGGGGCTGCAATTAACTCTGAAGGCATCTCCCTCATTAACCTGTAATCAATGAAGTAGTTAAAAGGTCTGGGGTTGATTACAGGTGTGTGGTTTTGCATTTGGAAGCTGTTGCTGTGACCAGACAACATGCGGTCTAAGGAACTCTCAATTGAGGTGAAGCAGAACATCCTGAGACTGAAAAAAAAGAAAAAATCCATCAGAGAGATAGCAGACATGATTGGAGTAGCAAAATCAACAGTCGGGTACATTCTGAGAAAAAAGGAATTGACTGGTGAGCTTGGGAACTCAAAAAGGCCTGGGCGTCCACGAATGACAACAGTGGTGGATGATCGCCGCATACTTTCTTTGGTGAAGAAGAACCCGTTCACAACATCAACTGAAGTCCAGAACACTCTCAGTGAAGTAGGTGTATCTGTCTCTAAGTCAACAGTAAAGAGAAGACTCCATGAAAGTAAATACAAAGGGTTCACATCTAGATGCAAACCATTCATCAATTCCAAAAATAGACAGGCCAGAGTTAAATTTGCTGAAAAACACCTCATGAAGCCAGCTCAGTTCTGGAAAATTATTCTATGGACAGATGAGACCAAGATCAACCTGTACCAGAATGATGGGAAGAAAAAAGTTTGGAGAAGAAAGGGAATGGCACATGATCCAAGGCACACCACATCCTCTGTAAAACATGGTGGAGGCAACGTGATGGCATGGGCATGCATGGCTTTCAATGGCACTGGGTCACTTGTGTTTATTGATGACATAACAGCAGACAAGAGTAGCCGGATGAATTCTGAAGTGTACCAGGATATACTTTCAGCCCAGATTCAGCCAAATGCCGCAAAGTTGATCGGACGGCGCTTCATAGTACAGATGGACAATGACCCCAAGCATACAGCCAAAGCTACCCAGGAGTTCATGAGTGCAAAAAAGTGGAACATTCTGCAATGGCCTAGTCAATCACCAGATCTTAACCCAATTGAGCATGCATTTCACTTGCTCAAAACCAGACTTAAGACGGAAAGACCCACAAACAAGCAAGACCTGGAGGCTGCGGCTGTAAAGGCCTGGAAAAGCATTAAGAAGGAGAAAACCCAGCGTTTGGTGATGTCCATGGGTTCCAGACTTAGGGCAGTGATTGCCTCCAAAGGATTCGCAACAAAATATTGAAAATAAAAATTTTTTTTTGGGTTTGGTTTATTTGTCCAATTACTTTTGACCTCCTAAAATGTGGAGTGTTTGTAAAGAAATGTGTACAATTCCTACAATTTCTATCAGATATTTTTGTTCAAACCTTCAAATTAAACGTTACAATCTGCACTCGAATTCTGTTGTAGAGATTTAATTTCAAATCCAATGTGGTGGCATGCAGAGCCCAACTCGCGAAAATTGTCTCACTGTCCAAATATTTCTGGACCTAACTGTATATAAAATATTATACATTGTTTCAGTACTGAATTTATGTATTGAGCGTTATTCTGATACTGTGATTGTATACTGTGCTTAATTATGGTACAATATTATTGCTTTGTTTATGATAGAGTATTCATTTCATTAGTTTTTTTGTGATACTATGCTTAGTGTGCTTCAGTTTTTCATTTATGCATATTATGAAATGAGCTTGGTTCTGATACATTGTTTCTAGAATGGTTCTTGCACCATATATATTTACTGTGCTTAGCTGTGCTATGTTTATAAAATAAGGCAGTTTATTCTGTTTCTACATTGTTTATGCTGTGAGATTTGTTCTGGTACTATATTGATGTAATGAGCTTGGCTTTAATATAGCACTCATTTGTTTTACTTGATTTTGTACCATATTTTTGAATTGAGCTTAGATATAGTATTTATGTAATAATTAGCCATGTAATAGTTGTAATGCTCGAGGGTGTGAGTGGGGAGTGGACCATCTGGGCCGCAGCACACAGTACAACTGAGGGGCATGACCGGATATTTGGCACATTACGGATATTCACCAGAGCCTCTGATAGTGAGGGTGAACTTTTCTGCCATAGCAACGAGGTTCCACACAGGGAGATACGGTGATGTGACAGCTGGCCACTGACAGTCACTGATAAGGCAGGTGCAGCTGGAAAGGCTAATTTGGCAGACACGCCCGATATGGATAAATGCAGCAGCAGGTATGGCAGATTCAGCAGGCTTGGCCGGTGTGGAATGATGCAGCAGGAGTTGTTGGTTAAGTAAGTTTGGCCGGTATGGAATGATGTAGCAGGAGCGGCTAGTACTACATAACAAACAGGTGTAAGTAACACAGCATCAGCACATAGTTAAAGGACCTGAACAACTAGCAACATGTCTCTAAGATTAGACCACGTTTCCCAGGCACCTCCCATAAGGGGATGGTGCCTTAAATATCTAGTGCCTCTCAGCCATAGGCTGAGAGGTACTTCTGGGTTAGGGCACAGTGGGCTTTTAAGAATAGGTTTGTGCCTGCATGCACCCTAAGTTTGCTCCATGAATGCCTGTGGGGTGTGTGCAGGCCCTGGGAGTCAGCAACAGGGACAGGGGATGAATCAATCACTGCAGAGTGGCCAGAATGGTGAATGAGCTGGTGTCCCTGCTGGGGGAAGGGTGCAGGACAGTGCAAGAAAGCCTGTGGCAGCATTACAATCGTGCTGTATTTATGTAGTAATCTTGATCCTGATTCAGTATTTATATAATTAACTTGGCTCTGGTACTGTATTTTTTATTCTGAACTTGTCTTTGTTACTGTTCTTGGACTTGGTACCATATTTATTAATTCTTTAGTACCAGTGCTGTATTTACTATTCTTGGTTCTGATATGACTGTTATGCAATGAACTTGATTCTGAAACAATATTTATGTAGTCAGTTTGATTATGAGACCATATTTATTTATTTTGCTTACTTCTGGTCCCAAAATTATGAAGTAAATTTAGTGTTTGAGCAAAAAAATGTAGGAAATCTATGCTTACCCCTCAGACTGGTGCCAATCCTACACTTGTTGCCCTATATCACGTGACTGCAGAAATTAATCAGTGGCCTCCAATTATCTGTAGCCTTTCTGTGAAAACAAAGGAAACACTATTATTCCACTTGGATAGAATTGTGATGGCTGCAGCTGATCAGTGGTTGATGATTGGTTTGTGTCACAATTTAACTGCAGGATAGCGAGGGACAGGGGGCTGCTATACTGTCCCTCACACTAGGGTACCCTAGGCTATCCCTAACCTCAGGGTTACCCCTAATGGGGGAGATGCCTGAATCTCATGCCTGGCTATTTTCCTGAGCAGAACTAATCTGTCCCCCAGGGAAGGAAGGAACAGAAGTGTGAAGAAAAAAAACCAAACTCAGACACACTGTAAACTCACAGGAACAAACAGTAAGAGACTAAGGAGAAATGCAAGAGAAGTAAGGCAGCAACATAAGGACAACAAAGGTTAACACCACAACTGCTTACAGCAATAAAGTACTGCAACCACCACTAAGTCTGGATCACACAACCTCTCAGACCTGTATAGACAGCTGGCATTAACGGAAATGTGCAACATATATAGGAGGGGAGCGAATTTGACTTAATTTATTGTTTCGGTGCACTCTTGGTAAAAAATGAATGGATGGAAACTGCCCTGAAACGGCAACAAAATAATTTTTGTGCATTTTTTTAGCCAAGAGTTACAGATTTGGTTCTGAAATTTACACCATATTCTTGCAACCCAATCTACACCTTCTGTCAAAAAAAACACATCACAGGTGCATCATACCGCATGCAGTAACAATGCTTTTTTTTTTGCCAGGTCGTGTAGATTGGGAGCAGAAATATGTTGCAAAAATTTCAGCACCAAATTTGCATCTCTAGGCAAAACCCCCCACAGTTTTCTGCCAGGAGATGCAGGTCTGTGAGCTCAGTGAGAGTTCATTAAAGTCACCTGGCGCAGGTTACCTGCAATCCCAGGTGGAGGACCATGGGAACATCTGGCTGTGACCGCAACTAACCTAAATGATGTCACTGCTCATCGCGACGCAGTCTCATAGCATTCGGTTATGTTCCATGATTGCACACTGTACCTTCAGTAATGCATCAGAGCTGGAATCGTTGTGGGACATTATGTGGTTTACGTCAGACTTGGTTCTTTTGGGGGGTTAATAAAGTGGTGAACGAGGGTGATTTTTTGTCTTTTTTCAAATTAAAGTTTGTGTTTATTTCTTTTCACTTACAGATTAATAGTGGGGGGTCTCATAGATACCTCCCATTACTAATCTAGGGCTTAGTGGCAGCTGTGGGCTGTTATTGACCCCTGATATTACCCCAATTGGCACCAAAATCGTGAAAAGCCGGATAAAGTACCGAGACTGTCACATCGGATGCGAAACTCCTGGAAGGCTGCAGGCTACTATTTTTATGATCAGGGGAGGCCAATAAGCATGGGACTCCCCAACCTGAGAATACCAGCCCCCGCTGTTGGGCTTTATCATGGCTAGGTATCAAAATTGGGGGGACTGCACGCTTTTTTTTTTTAAAAAAAAATTGTTTATATAAATAATTAAAAGAAAAAAAGCTGCATGCAGTTCCTCCTATTTTGATACATGGCCACGATAAGTGCATGGCTGGGGGCTGAAGCCTATAGCCGTAGTTTTATCTGTGCTAGTATCAATAGATGAGGGGACCCTATGCCACATATTTTACTTATTTATTTTATACCACGATATAGACCCGCAGACAGCGCTCGTGCTTCCAACCAATCACTGACACTGTCTGGGTGCGAGGTCTGACTGCAGCCAATCAGAGCCACCGGTGGGTGGGGAAAGCATTAGAAATAATTGTGAGACCCGGACGTTGCCCTGCAGCGGCGAAGATACTCGGTATGTACTGCTTTAACCCTTTTGCTTCCTTTTTCTTTATTTCAGTGACCAATCACAGCCACGCCAATATTTGACATAGCTGTGATGGGCAGGGAGAGTATGGTTTTTGCCATCTGATCATTTACCAAACGTTGGCAAGATCACCGACTTTTGCAGTAAATGGTCAGATCCAATCCCAATCCGATCCGGCCAAAGATCGTACGATTTTAACATTTTCCGATCTTTGCCGATCAGGATCGCTCATCTCTAAGAGAATTCTGAGTTCAAGCAGGAAACTCGTGATATCTTAATGTATTCAATAAATCACATATTCAGCCCACCCAATTGACAAAATTAACTTTGCTACATTTGTGGTTAACTAACATATTATATCACAATTAATGATAGAATGGTCTATTATTCGTAGCTGGCTATATAAGCAGGTGGTCCTTTTGTTTTGTAAAGATATCCCCAGGTATCCTGTGGCGTTTTCATTTATCACTTCTCTGCACATTTGTGTAGGCTATTTATATTCCTTGTACTAGCTAGAGCGAAATCCTTGATAAAAGTTTACAAAGACAGACAAAGGTATTTATCTGTTCGGAAGGAAATAGATCTTCTAAATTGTATAACAGGAACTAGCAGTTATCTTAAAAGCAATTTTATGTACCCGAGATAAAGGCCAGTGAGTCTATTCCAAAGGTATGCTTTAAAGTCCATTAAATATATAATAAATTTAATAGCTGCTTAGTGTGAAGGTAATAAAGTGGGGATTTTTGAAACAGTACATCACCAATATTTAAATCAGGCTTATTATTTTACATATGTGATAGAACAATCTTCTGAGACTAGAAGCCACATACTGTATAGTGCCTTGTGAAAGTATTTGTCACAATGTGACTGTAGGAAAGCTCCTATACTGTTATTCACGCTAGGGGTCCCTAGGCTATCCCTAATCTCATGGTTGAGATGGGTGGAGATACCCGAGTCAAATGCCTGGCTATGCTGCTGGTCAGAGGTAATCTGATTCCTCCTCCCACTGGGGAAGGAAGGAACTTTCAGTGAGATGGACACAGATAAGGACAGACAGAGGAAAACCAAAATTCTGACAAACTGCAAACTCACAGGAAAAAACAATGAGAGACTTAGGAGAAAAGCAAAATCAGTAAGGTAGTAACAAAAAGACAACAACAGTTAAAGCAACAACCACACTCAGCAACAAGTACTACAATCACCAATTAGTCTGAATTACAACACCTCAACGAACCAGCTAAGATAAAATTAGCTGGCATAGAATGAAGGATCTATCTAATATGTATAAGAGGGGAGAACATGTGACTGCCTCGCCATAACATGTGATCAAAAGAGACTCACAAGCAGATCTGGATGGGGATGATAAAAAGTCCTAACCCATCAGTCAGCATTAGAGATGAGCCACCCCCCTAGCGTTCGAGTTCAGTTTGGTTCGTCGAACGGAGCCTCCATTCGATGAAAGTTTGACAAACCGTTCGACAAACCACTCAAACCCCATTGAAAACAATGGGAGGCAAACACAAACACATAAACACAAATTATATATGTACACAATGTTAATAAACATTGCCATAACACTTACAGGTCCCCGCAACGCATCCTGCACTCTGTCTCCCACCACTTTTCCTTCCGATAATCGCTGCGCCCTCCTGGTAACCAGCACTGATGATAGGACCTATCGTGACGTCAAAATAGCATGTGACCAGTCACATGTCTATTATCTCATTGGCTACAGACTGGTCACATGGCTAGATGTCATTGCTAGGTCCTGTCAGTGCATCTCTCTGGTACGCGGTGATCGTTCAAGCATCTCCATGTACCAGTGAAATGCTCTGGCCCATGGTCGACTCCCCGTCCCTGCATGTGTACGCTCTTTAGAGAGTCAGCCCACATGCAGGGACTAGCTGTCACAGCCGGTAAATAGCGGCATCGGGAATCACGTGATCGGAGCACCATTGCTATGGTAACCCGCCTGTCAGCGGTGACGTCACCGCTTACAGCACGCAGCATCTGCTTACTCACTGAGTGAATAGACTGCACAGGAGCAGCAGCGTTCTTCCTCCCATGCAGTGCTGTCTGATGTAGCACAGCTGCATGGGTTGAAGGAGAAAGAAGACAGAAGACCAGGATCATGGAGGGATAAGAGGGAGTAATAAACATGGAGTCTTTAAGTGTGTCTGTGTATTTATTTCTATTAAAGTACTTTTTCTCTGTGTGGTGTCTTTTTTTTAACCCTTTATTGGAGATTCTTAATGATCGGGTCAAACTTGCCTGACATTAAGAATCTCTGGCTTAATACTAGCTAGTAAAACAAAGCTAGTATTAAAACATTATTACGCCGCAAGCCACCCAGCTTCAGGGCTGCTGGTAGAGGTGGATACAGCGCCAGATGATGGCGCTTCTATGAAAGCGCCATTTTTTGGGGTTGCTGCGGACTGCAATTCGCAGCAGAGGGGCCCAGAAACCTCGGGCTAACCTGTGCTGCGGATTCCAATCTCCAGCTGCCTTGTTGTACCTGGCTGGACACAAAAATCGGCAAAGCCCACGTCGTTTTTTTATTTAATTCTTTCATGAAATTCAAGAAATAATTAAAAAAAAGGGCTGCCCTATATTCTTAGTTCCCAGCCGAGTACAAATAGGCAGCTGGGGGTTTCGGGCAGCCGTACCTGCCTGCTGTACCTGGCTAGCATACAAAAATATGGCAAAGCTCATGTCATTTTATTTTTAGTTTTTTGGAAAAAAAAAAAAATTCTTCGATGGATTTTCCATTGCCAGTGAAGGTAACACCAAGCAGTGGCGGTTAGCAGCCAGTAGCTGTTTGGATTACCCTTAGCTAGCAATACAAATAATGCAGCGGGAGACCATATATTTTTATTTTAATTATTTATTTAAATAACTAGAAAAAAAATGGACTTCCCTGTATTTTGATTGCCTGACATCACAGTACTGTAAAAATAAATCATTAAAAAAAATGACGTAGCACTCCATGGTATTTTTGATTCTCAGCGCAGATAAAGCAGACAGCTACGGGTTGCCACCCCCATCTGCCTGGCATTACCTTGGCTGGCAATCAAAATACAGGGAAGCCCATTAATTTTTTTTATTTAAAAAAATAGTTTAAAAAAAAATGATGGGGTCCCCCCATTTTTGAAAGCCAGCTAGGGTAAAGCAGACGGCTGTAGCCTGAAAACCACAGCTGGCAGCTTTACCGTGGTTGGTGATCCAATGTGGAGGTCACCCCAGGCTCTTTTTTTATAACTATTTTATAAATAATAATAATTACAAAAAAAAAGTAAGGTCCTTCCCAAATTAGATCACCAGCCAAGGTAAAGTAGACAGCTGTGGTCTGGTATTCTCAGGGTGGGAAGGTCCATAGTTATTGGCCCTTCACAGCCTAAAAATAGCAGGCCGCAGGTGCCCGAGAAGTGACGCATCCACTAGATGTGCCAATCCTGGCGCTTCACCCCAGCTCATCCCGTGCCCTGGTGCAGTGGAAAACGGGGTAATAAATGGGGTTGATACTAGCTGTAAGGTCACCTGACATCAAGCCCAGCAGTTTGTGATGTCATGGCGTCTATCAGATACCCGACATCACAAACTGTCAGTACTAACAAAAAAAATAGACAAAAAAAAAATGTATTTGAAAAAACACTCCCCAAAACATTCCCTCTTTCACCAATTTATTGTAAGGAAAAAAAAATAAGGGGGTCCCACGACAACTCTGGACCGTCTAGAAGATGGGGGGACACGCTCAGTAAACGTATCCCCCATTTTCTAGGAGTGCAGACCCTCCATGTGAGGAGTGTGGGTGCAATGAATCTGCACCCACTCTCCCCGGGTCCACAGCAGCAGAGTCCATGTCATAACTGTTGCTAGTGCTACCAAAGCTGCAATGCCCTGCTCATGAGGTTAGGGCATGCCTAATCAGGAGAACTATTCTACATTTCCAAATATTGGTATTTGCTGATATTATTGCTATTCCACCTACTATATATCGGGGATAGGATCTTGGAGATGGAATACCTCTTTAAGTCCAGTTATCCAGCTGAATGAATACTAAACAGAGCTAGCTCGCTATTTAGACATGTTTTCTTGTGGCGTATAACGGACTCTCATGTTTGGTAGTCGTTCAGCAGGGCAACTATAAAATCAAATACCTCCATTTGGAAATGTAGTATAGCTCTCCTGATCAACTATGTTCCTTACCTCATCAGCAGGGCATTGCAGTAACTTACAGATGCCTGGTTACCGCCACTCACTGTGTTTGAACACAGGAAACTGAGCTGACAGCCGCTCTGTGCATGTGGCAGCATCTGTTGTGAAGGAGGGGGCCGCGGTGGATCAACGCTGCACAGGTACCGTGGGGTTATAGGGGGTGACCTGGTAGGGCCTGGGGAGGAGTTTTCTGTCGCAAGTGTCATGTCACATGCGACAGAAATCATCTGACATGTTTGTTCATGCCAGATGGGAGATAAAAAATTTTTTACCGGCGCTGTCATTTACTGTAATGTAATCATCGGTGTACGGTGTATACTGGTGATCACGTGAGCGGGGACCGGAAAAAACTGCCTGAATCATGATCTCCAGGGTCTCAGCTACCTTCTGAAACCACAGAAATTTTCTGATGCTGGGAGGCGCTATTCACTCATTTCTGCCTGCTGTTTATAAACGACAGATCAGAATAAAGGGGGCTTTACATGCTACGATATCGTTAATGTTTTATCGTCGGGGTCACGTCGTTAGTGACGCACATCCGGCATCATTAACGATATCACAGCGTGTGACACTTATGTGCGACCTAAAACGATCGCAAAAGGGCCCAAATTCGTTTGCCGCGGAGAGGTCGTCCTAAAACAAAAAATCGTTTACCTCTCATTAGCAATGTTGTTCCTCGTTCCTGCTGCAGCACACATCACTGTGTGTGACACCGTAGGAGCGAAGAACATCTCTTTACCTGCCTCCACCGCCAATACGAAAGGATGGAGGTGGGCGGAATGTTACGTACGTCCTGCTCATCTCCGCCCCTCCGCTTCTATTGGACACCCGCCGTGTGACGTCGCTGTGACGCCGAACGACCAGCCCCCTTAGAAAGGAGGCGGAACGCCGGCCAGAGCGACGTCGCAGGGCAGGTAAGCCGTGTGACGGGGGAGCGCAATTTTTTTGCGCGACGGGCAGCGATATGCCCGTGTCGCACAAACGATGGGGGCGGGTACGCACGCTAGTGATATCGGTACCGATATTACTACCGTGTAAAGCCCCCTTAAGGCTACATTCACACGACCAATCCGTTTTTGCGGTCTGCAAAAAACAGTCAGTTTTTTTCACGGATGCATCCGTGTGGCATCCGTTTCCCTTCCGTATACGGTCCGTATATCATCCGTTTGTCATCCGTGGGCCTTCCATTTTTTTGCGTACTGAAAAAAACTGAAGTAGCGAAAATACATAAATTTACCCACGATCCATAGCTTCAACCTACATGAGGCGGTCACATGTTCACTCCAGTGCCATTTTCTACTGCTTTTCACAGCGTAGAGCGCTCTGGTGATTTTCCTGTGCTTGTACACTTCATATCAGTCTTTTCTGTCATTATAATGGCAGAAAGACACATAATGTCCCACTCTCCTTCATTTTGTAATTTTTCACCCTTTGGTGCCTTTCATGTGGCACTAAGGGGTGCTTAGCCTTGTATTTAGCCAAAAAAAAATAAATTTAAAAAAAAATTACATGGGGTTCCCCCTATTTTTGATAGCAAGCTAGGGTAAAGCAGATGGCTGCAGCCTGCAGACCACACCTGGCAGCTTCACCTTGGCTGGTAATCCAAAACTGAGGGCACCCCACGCTGTTATTTTAAATGAAATAAATAATTAAAAAAAAAAAAACACGTGGGTGTCCTCCCAAAATTGGATCACTTGCCAAGATAAAGCGGACAGCTGGGGTCTGATATTCTCAGACTAGGGAGGTCCATGGTTATTGGACTCTCCCCAGCCTAAAAATAGCAGGACGCAGCCGCCCCAGAAGTGGCGCATCCATTAGATGCGCCAATTCTGGTGCTTCGCTCCAGCTCATCCCGTTGCCCTGATGCGGTGGCAAACGGGGTAATATATGGGGTTAATACCAGATGTGTAATGTCACCTGGCATCAAGCCCTGGGGTTCGTGATGTCAGGCGTCTATCAGACACCCAACATCACCAACCCAGTCAGTAATAACAAAAAATAGACGACAAACACATTTTTATTTGAAAAAACACTCCCCAAAACATTCTCTCTTTCACCAATTTATTAGAAAGAAAAACAAATCCATGTCTGGTGTAATCCAAGGGGGTCCGATGACGATCCATACCATAGTCAATGTCCCAGTCAATGAAGAACAGAATGTTCCATATTGGCTGGGAGAGCAATGCAGTGACCTGAGCTAACATCAATAGGTCAGCCCAGGTCACTGCAGGGCATGACAAGTGCTGCTGTCAGGAGGATAGCGAGGTACATTACCTGCAGTGATTGCTGCACTCCTGATAACAGAGCTGTCACTGAGTCCATTGACTGCCGCCTTCACAACCAAGTATCGCGGGTGCCTGTGACGTCACCGCTAGTCACAGTCTCAGGTCGTCAGCGAGAGGAGATGTGACAAGCGGTGGCCATGGAGGACGGTGACAGCGCTGACGTCGGGAGGGCAGGACTTCATCACCGCAGATAAGGAACTTCACTAATCTCCTGACGGCAGCACTTGTCATCCCCGCGGCTGCTGGCACTGCAGTGTGGGCAGCTGCACATATCAGTGCGGGCACCTGTGGACACTGCTGAGTGGGCAGCCGCGGGGCTTGGGCTGGAGCGGGACACAGACTGCAGCGGCATCCAACGGAAGTCACTCGGAAGTGCTTCTCTGTGGCTTTCGGGGATTTTTGCACACATAGCCAGGATAAACATCGGGTTACTAAGCAAAGCGCTTTTCTTGGATACCTGATATTTACTCTGGTTACCAGCTTACCGCAGGCTGCCAGCGATGGCTCCCTGCACACGTAGCTGTAAAAAACCACGCTTTTGGTGATCAAACCGTTCTCGAACGTAACTCGAACTGCCGAACTTTTAGCAAATCATTTGAGTTCGTCGAACGACTCGAACACCCCCCAAAATCACTCGAACATGAAATTGGCGAACCTCGAACATCGCTCATCTCTAGTCAGCATGGATATCAGAGGCTGGTACCCAAGTCCTCTCCTCAGGACCACAACCGGTGAATAAACGGTGAATAAAATGAGATTTAACATGCTTGGACAGCTGGAATTCTAATTAGGTAAGGATGGTTGACCTCGGGGAGATCAACATCCAACACCGCGGAGACACCATCACGTGTTTTTCAACGCAGTGATACTAGAACAAGGCCCCCTGGGAAAATATGCAAAAGAAGAATGCCGCAGAGACACCATCACATGTTTCTCAATGCTGGCAGGAAACTAGCCAGGTCTTTCACCGGGAAGGAACAACCACGGGAAGGGCAGTCTCTAGTCAAGGAAACCACCTATACCAAAACATGGTGTCCATCCACAGACAGGTGTTTCGGGGTATTTGCCCCTCATCAGTGTGGAGTAGGAAACTGGCTTGTATGAGCAATGCCTAGTAAAAGACTGCATAGGTAAGAATGGTTGACCTAGGGGAGATCAAGAGCCAACACCGCGGAGACACCATCACGTGTTTCTCAACACAGTGATTCTAGAACAAGGCCCCCTGGAAAAATATGCAAAACAAGAATGCCACGGAGACACCATCACATGTTTCTCAACGCTGGCAGGACCATGTTTTGGTATAGGCGGTTTCCTTGACTGGAGACTGCCCTTCCCGTGGTTGTTCCTTCCCGGTGAAAGACCTGGCTAGTTTCCTGCCAGCATTGAGAAACATGTGAAGGTGTCTCCGCGGCATTCTTGTTTTGCATATTTTCCCAGGGGGCCTTGTTCTAGTGTCACTGCGTTGAGAAACAACTGCCTGAAGCAGCAAGGGTGCCACACTCCCCACAGCGATCCTAGCACATCCGTGGGCTGAAAAGAAAGCATACAATGGTACAACTGCAAAAATTTTGGTTATGCTGTAAAACGTGAACATTTTTTCCCTTTATGGAGGCACGGTTTCATGAACGTTACAAACTCTTAGCACTATACATGTAAGGACACATAAAAATCTTCAGTATTGTAAAATGCAGTAAAACATCAGCTTTTGGCATAAAACATTAGCTTTTGCACCTTGCCTTGCTCCGACCACGTGTAACAACAAACAGCACCAAACAAGCAATATGTGGGACCTGCCTCAATCCCCCAACGTAGGCTCTGGGCGTGCTTCAGAGCGTTCCAGACCAATCTTTGTTGCTTCAGCACTCACAACAGGTTTTGGAATCCTGTGGTCATGTAAATTCTTGTATGGAGCACAACGGGTGCTAACTATTTACAAGGTAGTCCTGGCCACACCTAGTCCAGTGGCCCAGATGTCCATTTCAACTTAACATCACTTGTGCATGGTGTATTAACTATTTACAGGTTATGTATTCAGGTGGCAGTCTAGACCAGCGTCGTCTGGGTCACCTGATCACGGGACTCAACGTCTCATCTGGAAACGAATATGTCCTTCGCCTGCCCGGGTATCCCGCAGCTAAGACCCAGTGTCTGGGTTCCCTGGTCAAAGGTTGCAGCCTTGGTGGTTCTTGTGGTGTTGGGAGTAAGTCCCCAGCCTGGGCAGCACTCCGGTGCACTTGCCCATAGGGGTTGGATCGTTATCATCTCACTCCTTCTCCCATCGCTCTGCTCAAGGTGCTGTATTCTCCAACACTAGGCCCCCCACGGATCCGGGTAGGCCATATGCGACATAGTGAGAGTCTCGGCTAGGGGGTATGCTCTGAACAGACTGCGCAATCCTCCCCCGCAGCAGCACAGTGGGGGCGAATCCCCTGAGCATTGCGGTCACCACGCCGCTCTCAAAGTGCAAGGCCTCAAACTATTGTTTTGGGCGTTGCGGCTGGGACTGCTGGAACAACCTGGTCTGCTTCCTCCATCGACATATCTTCGCTTTCCACTCCTGGCAGGAGAAACTTAGATCAATGCACGTGGTTCCGGAAGCGGGGCTTCTCTTCGCGCACTTTCCCGGGATCCGCCCATGATGCCATGCCTTCTTCACTATGCGCGCCAAATGGTTAATTGCGGTTGTCGTTATTTACACAGTCAAGTGTTAACGTTAAGACACGTTATTTACACAGTCTGTTAAGGTGCACAGTACTCGTTGCTGTGGGCACTAAATCCTGTTCGTGAAACGAAGTGACGCACCCACGGGGTCTGGGGGGTTATTCGTCACCAGGCCGGTGTAGCAATAGGGATGTCATAGTGACCAGGCCTGGGTCCGTAACCCTGGCGGTGTCAATAATGGGGGTGCAGGGTTTCTTTTACAAGGGAGTGAGTTTGTGTTCGTGACACCACCTGTGGTATGCGGCCAGTTATTAGCTGCCGCTACAGGAGGTGTAACCTCTGGGGGCAGATGGTAATGCAGCTCAGATGGTACAGCTCTCCACAGACACGGCTCAGGCCCCAGGGTTGATGATGGAAGTGGCCGTCGCCTATGGTGCAGGGGCACGAAGATGGTAGCATCGGCAGTGATGGGACAACACAGAGGTTGCAGTCAAAGTTCTTTACTTACTGATATGTCACTGCCTTTGGAGTACTGAGCTCCGCTGTTATTGGCTCCAGCCGATCCCAGATAGGTCAGAGGTCTCTGTCTCCTAACTGACTGAAATGTCTGAGTTCTGTTCACTGACTCCCCCTGGTGGTGCCTCAGCTCCCGTGTTGCAGAACTGGTGGGCAGGAAGTCCTATACCTCATGATGGCCACTTCCAGCACCCACCCTAACCCAGTCCCAGTGGAGGGGCAACTAAACTGAATGTTGTATGGTTGTGATAGTTACCGGTGACGACCTCCTCCGTATCCAGGATGAATACTGTACCTCGGGTAAGGTGCAGTACCCTGTGGCGCCTGAAGTCGCCGGGGTGTCACACTTATAGTGAAACATGGGGGGGGGGAATGTCCTTATGTGGGGCTGCATGAGTTACTGGTGTTGGGGAGCTACATTCATTGATGGTATTGTGAAACCCCTGGACTAGTCAGGTTGTCAGAGGGTACTGCACACTTTATTTCCTAGTGCAGGACTCAACCCCCCATGGTTCTGGGTTCCCAACTTGCAGTACTGCCTCCACTAGCATGTAAAAATCCTAATTACACCTCGCACCACACCCTGTCAGGCACACCAGTGGGCTGCTAAGCTATAATTAGAGCTACCCACCTAGGGTTCAGGCAGGGAGGTGGGAGGTGACAAGTCAGTCGGCTCCAGGGGAGCAAAGAGATCAGTGGTAACCCTCAAGCTGTGAGGAGCTCAGAGGAAGCTGGGAGTTGGAGCTCCCAGAGGAAAATGTAGATTGGGTTGCAGACGGTGGTCTGGACTCAGAGGAGTCGGAGACCCGGTCGCGGGAGATTGGGACTGGGCGCTGGCTTAGTCGAGGAGGACAGTCGGCAGCTGCAGTCCAAAAGCCGGTCTGGGGCCGAAAGCACGTCGGGGTACTGGACCCTAGGTCGGGGACAAGCTTCAAGCAACCCGGCAATTAACCTGCGGAGGACAGGGCCTTTATGGACTGTTCCCACGAAGCTCAGAGATCGGGGGAACTAGCGCAATGAGGGGGATAGAGCTTTCTAAGTAAAGCAGCCCACTGAAATCCCAAGTGTGAGCCCCCTGAGAGCAAGCTCCTCTGCTACCCATAGTAGGGAGCGAGGCCCGGACAGCTCCAAGCTTATGGGCCACCTGAACACTTTCAAATTCTTTGCACGAAGGCAGGTTACAGACCATCAGACAGTTGTGCAGGAGACGGAACCCGGACGAGCTCCCCAAGAGTGCAGAGGCACCCAAAGACTTGGTTTACTACGTTGTAAGTGTCTGCTTTCCTTCTGAGTGAGTACCCAATTAATCCCTGCTACTAGCAAGCCTGTGCTCGCCCTGCAATCCTTCCCACCATTCGGGGTCCCTGGGCCTTTCCCTACCCGTGGAGGGTAACATCATCTGGCTGCCCCACTCCATCACCCCGGGTACTCCCAATGGCAGCGGCGGTACTCCCTATTACCGCACACTACGGGTTGCGTCACAAACTATCCAACTCCCCTGTAAATAACCCCCCATCACGTTTCGGCGAGACCCGGAGCACCCGGGTTCCCGGGTCCGGAGATCTTTGAGCCACAAGTAGTGACTAGAGTTGAGCGCGGTTTGCGGTTCGATGTTCTCCAGTTCGCGGCTCGAGTGATTTTGGGGGCTGTTCTAGATCGAACTAGAACTCGAGCTTTTTGCTAAAGCTCGATAGTTCTAGATACGTTCGAGAACGGTTCTAGCAGCAAAAAGACAAGCTAATTACTAGCTGGCTTTCCGCTGTAATAGTGTAAGTCACTCTGTGACTCACACTATTATGAAATTTCAGCGTATAGTGTGCGGGAACAGCGCATTCAGATCACTGCTGTTTGGATAATGGCGATCGCTATTTTTTTTTTTTCCTTGTCTTCCTTCCCTAAGCGCGCGCATGTAGTGGGGCGGGCCAGCATGTCAGCCAATCCCAGACACACACACAGCTAAGTGGACTTTTAGCCAGAGAAGCAACGGTATGTGTGATAGGATGTCCATGTCACATGTCCATGCATTTTAAAAACGGACATTTTCCTCCAGCACGCCATTATCTGCCTTCTGCGTCTTGGTGTCAGTCACCGCTGGCGTAGCTCCTGTCTCCGATACTGCTGTGTACGCTCTATACACAGCGCTATACAGAATAGGGATAGAAGTTTCTATTAGTCCTTGTAAGGGCTAATACCGGCAGGGTCAGAGCCATAGGTGACAGTCAGGTCCGTGAAAACAGATTTTAACAGCTACACAAGATGACAGCGTCTGTGTAGCTAAGGTCAGGGATTTCCTCGCTGCATTTCCCCATTAGGAGGGATAGAAAGGGAGGCTTCCTTTCCTCTACCCAGACCCACAACCCTGCCACTGTACCCTCCTGCCCTTTGCACACTCAAACTCATTGTTACTAAGCCATTATACTAGCAAACACTGAGGAAACTTAGTGGCATCCTAAAAGTGGCTGTTGGACTTCCATTAGTGTCCCACTGGTGCAAACCTATGTGCAGCACCTCTGCATTGCACACTCAAACTCATTGTTACTAAGCCATTATAGTAGCAAACACTGAGTAAACTTAGTGGCATCCTAAAAGTGGCTGTTGGACTTCCATTAGTGTCCCACTGGTGCAAACCTATGTGCAGCACCTCTGCATTGCACACTCAAACTCATTGTTACTAAGCCATTATACTAGCAAACACTGAGTAAACTTAGTGGCATCCTAAAAGTGGCTGTTGGACTTCCATTAGTGTCCCACTGGTGCAAAGCTATTTGCAGCACCACTGCATTGCACACTCAAACTCATTGTTACTAAGCCATTATACTAGCAAACACTAAGTAAACTTAGTGGCATCCTAAAAGTGGTGGTTGGACTTCCATTAGTGTCCCACTGGTGCAAAGCTATTTGCAGCACCACTGCATTGCACACTCAAACTCATTGTTACTAAGCCATTATACTAGCAAACACTGAGTAAACTTAGTGGCATCCTAAAAGTGGCTGTTGGACTTCCATTAGTGTCCCACTGGTGCAAACCTATGTGCAGCACCTCTGCATTGCACACTCAAACTCATTGTTACTAAGCCATTATACTAGCAAACACTGAGTAAACTTAGTGGCATCCTAAAAGTGGCTGTTGGACTTCCATTAGTGTCCCACTGGTGCAAACCTATGTGCAGCACCTCTGCATTGCACACTCAAACTCATTGTTACTAAGCCATTATACTAGCAAACTATGCTTCCAGTTTAAGGGCCGTAGTTGCATTGTCAGGGATAGTTATTGTTGTTTATTCTGCTGTTAATAAAGATAGACCACCGCTGCAATCTACACCACCTCTCAATTTTTACTACCACATTTTAAGTGCACAATCTTGTCGCAATCAAAATGAGTGGCAAAATGACAGATGCTGGTGGAAAGGGGAAGAGGCGTGTTGGAAAAGGAAAAAAAGGGTTTGTCCGTGGGGAAGGTGGCAAAGCTCCATTAACATCTGCTGAAGATAGACCATCTTCCAGCAAAAGTAAGATGTCTACTACTTACTGTGGACAATCCGATGTGCTCCCTTTTTTACGGACACGAACAACTGGAACAAAGGTAGATGATGGCCAAAAAAGGAAAATGCTTGAATGGATCTCAAGTGGTCCAACAAGTGCCCTCTCCTCCACCTCAACTACCGCATCCAAAAAACACCAGTCCTCTGAGTTGTCATCCCAATCACACTTGCTTTCTCCCAGCTCTGAAGTCTCCATCCGCCCTGCATAGTATGGTGGAACTGAGATGGCTGAGTCTGCAGAGCTGAGACTCCCAAGCTACAGTGAGTACAGACCAGGAAATGGTCTGCAGTGATGCCCAGAACCTTTGTGACTCAGATTCAGGCCATGATGACCAAGTTTCTGAGCATAATGTTGACCCTTATTCACAAACTGAAACACCTGTTGTAATAGACAATGAGGAACATACTGATGACGATGAGACGCAGATACCAGATTGGGATGACAACTTAAATATTCGGTCAGGGCAAGAAGAGGCTCGGTCTGAGGGTGAGGGGAGTGCAAACACAACAATTGATGAGGAAGTTCTAGATCCCACCTACTGTCAACCCACAGTCAGGCCCTCGAGGAGGTCAACAGAGACGGTGGAGGAGGATGCAACTGACGACGAATTTACCTTGCGCCTTCCTGGACAGAGTCGGAGTACTGGTAGCACGTCTACAACTGCATCCTCAGCCACCACAGTGCCTCTGAGCACTAGTCGGGGTGGATCAGCAGGTCGCATGCCCTCTAAGCCTTGCCTAGCCTGGTCCTTTTTTGACATAGCAAAATATCGCCCAAATTATGTAATCTGTAAAATTTGTCGTGATTCTGTTAGTAGAGGGCAAAACCTCAGCAGTTTGACAACTTCTTCCATGAATCGTCACATGAATAAATATCATATGTCCCAGTGGGAAGCTCACCGTGCTGCAATGCGGCCTAGCGGAGCGAACCATCCACCGCCTGCCCATTCCAGTGCATCCGCGCGCTCTTCCTCTTCTAGGACTGTGGGGACAGCTGTCACACCTGGTTTTCCACGCACAACTTCCACCACTGTAACCGCAACAGGCAGTTTGCTTGGTAGGTCGTCAGTTGGTTTGGAAGGGGAAACAAGTGCGTGTGTACAGCTCTCTCAGACATTGATAGCACCAACGTTGGATGAAGGCAACATCATGTCTACGCCTGCACTTTCTTCACAAACCTGCATTTTTCCAGGGACACCCTACTCAACACCGTCTACACACAGCAGCCAGATCTCTGTCCCTCAGATGTGGACAAATAAAAGGCCATTTCCTGCGACCCATGACAAAGCTAAGAGGTTGACTTTATCCCTCTGTAAGCTCTTGGCTACCGAAATGCTGCCTTTCCGCCTGGTGGACACACAGGATTTTAGAGACCTTACGTCTGTCGCTGTGCCCCAGTACCAGATGCCCAGTCGCCACTACTTCTCTAAGAAAGGTGTGCCCGCGCTATACCAGCATATCACACACAACATCACCGCTTCCTTGAGAAACTATGTGTGTGAACGGGTGCGTTTCACCACCAATACTTGGACCAGTAAGCATGGACAGGTACGTTACATGTCGCTGACTGGGCACTGGGTAACTATGGTGATAGATGGTGAAGGGTCTGCTGCACAAGTCTTGCCATCCCCACGACTTGTGTGTCAATCCTCTGTCTGTCCAAGTTCCACCACTGCTTCTGCCTCCTCCACCTCATCTGGGTCCTCCACCTCTGCCCCAAGCCTGCCTGGTCAGGCCACCAGCATTCTCACTGGGCAGAAGGAATCACGCACCCCTCATTACTATGCTGACAGCAGAGCGCAACGGCATCAGGCGGTCTTTAGCTTGACATGTCTTGAAAATAGGAGTCACACAGCGGATGAGTTGTGGGAAGCTCTGGAGACTGAGTTTAATAAATGGTTGTCTCCACTCAACCTGCAGCCTGGTAAGGCCGTGTGCGACAATGCTGCGAACCTGGGTAAGGCCCTTCGCCTGGGCAAGGTGACACACGTGCCTTGTATGGCTCACATGTTGAACCTTGTTGTCCAGCAATTTTTAACACACTATCCCGGCCTAGATGGCCTTCTGAACAGGGCACGAAAACTGTCTGCTCACTTCCGCCGTTCAACCACCACTGCTGAGCTACTTGCATCGCTCCAGACGTCTTTCGGCCTGCCGGTTCATCGCCTGAAATGCGATGTGGCGACACGCTGGAATTCGACTCTCCACATGTTACAGCGACTGTGGTAGCACTGCCGAGCCCTGGTGCAATACGTCATGACGTATAGCCTGGGCCAACGAGATGCAGAGGTGGGGCAGATCACCCTGATGGAGTGGTCTCAGATCAAGGACCTATGCACCCTTCTGCACAGTTTCGACATGGCGACGAATATGTTTAGCGCTGACAATGCCATTATCAGCATGACAATTCCAGTCACTTACATGCTGGAGCACACGCTAAACACTATTCGGAGTCAGGGGGTGGGACAACAGGAAGGGGAGGAACTACAGGAGGATTCATATGCGCAAGGGACAACAACATCACCAAGGTCCAGACGTTCATCATCACCAACGCGGCAGGCATGGGACCATGGGGGACAGGGATCAACAAGGGCGCATGGTAGCAGGCGAAATGTTGAGGAAGGTGCAGGAGAACATGAAGAAATGGAGGACGAACTGTCCATGGACATGGAAGACTCAGCGGATGAGGGAGACCTTGGTCAAATTTCAGTTGAAAGGTTGGGGGGAGATGTCAGAGGAAGAAAGAACGGTTAGCACCTCTATGCCACAAACACAGCGTGGACTTGGTCTGCATGGCTGCGCAAGACACATGAGTGCTTTCTTGCTGCACTACCTCCAACATGACCCTCGTATTGTCAAAATTAGAAGTGATGATGACTACTGGCTTGCCACACTATTAGATCCCCGGTATAAGTCCAAATTTTGTGACATAATTCCAGCCATAGAAAGGGACGCACGTATGCAGGAGTATCAGCAGAAGCTGTTACTTGATCTTAGCTCGGCTTTACCACCAAACAACCGTGCAGGTGCAGGGAGTGAATCTCCCAGTTGTAACTTGACAAACATGGGACGGTCTCGTCATCTTCAACAGTCAACCCGTACCAGTAGCACTGTATCTGGTGCTGGTAACAGCAATTTTATTGAATCTTTTCATAATTTTTTTAGACCCTCCTTTGCAAGGCCACCAGAGACAACAAGTCTGACACATAGTCAACGGCTGGAGAGGATGATACAGGAGTATCTCCAAATGAACATCGATGCCATTACTTTGTAAATGGAGCCTTGCTCATTTTGGGCTTCAAATCTTGAAAAATGGCCAGAGCTCTCCACTTAGAGTAAATGCTTGTGTATTTTGAATGTGCTTGATGCAAATCCAGCTGTGAAGTGTACAACTAGGGCACAAGTGATGGGGTTTCTGTGTGGCTCAATTTTTGGAAAAAGGGAAACTCTTCTTGGAGTAACCCTTGCTGTGTTTTTAAAAATGATCCAAGATGCACAGCGCTGGGATCAGGAAAGACTTCGCTACCTACCCCGGTGTCATCCTGGGGACGGTTAAGTATGGCATGTTTTTGAATGTGCTTGATGCAAATCTAGCTGTGAAGTGTACAACTGGGGCACAAGTGCTGCCACTGAAGGGGTGGGTGTGTGTGTGGCCCAATTTTTGGAAAAAAGGGAGACTCCGCTTGGAGTAACCCTTGCTTACATTGTTTTTAAAAATGATCCAAGATGCACAGAGCTGGGATCAGGAAAGACTTTGCTACCTACCCCGGTGTCATCCTGGGGACGGTTAAGTATGGCGTATTTTTGAATGTGCTTGATGCAAATCTAGCTGTGAAGTGTACAACTGGGGTGGGTGTGTGTGGGGCCCAATTTTTGGAAAAAAAGGGAGACTCCGCTTGAAGTCACCTTGCGGTGTTTTACATGATTTTAGAAGGGCGTGCCATGCCTATATCTGTGTCTCCTTCTCTTTTTCCTTGTCCTGCTCTTTTGTTTTCGCATGAGTATATGTCCTTGTCACTTTCCCATGTGTTTGTGTTGTGTTGTGAGTTGTTTGTCACCTTTTGGACACCTTTGAGGGTGTTTTCTATGTGTTTTTATGTGTTTTTGATTGCCTGCCATTGTTTCCTATGCGGTTCGAGTGGTTCGTCGAACGTTCGCCGAACCGAACTCGAACGAGACCTCCGAACTCGAGCCGAACCACGACCGGTTCGCTCATCTCTAGTAGTGACACCTGGATCCGAGCGGTTCGACCGCTGCTGGGGCGTGACTGGTCCGAAACAGTATCATGGATTCACATACAGTATGTACTGCTCTATATTGAAAGAGAAGATGCTACCATCACTCCATGCCCTTGGTAGACGTGCACTTTTCTAGCATGACAATGATGCAAAACACACGTCCTAACCACTTTTGTATTCCCAAAGAAAAACAAATTCAGAGTGTTTCAGTGGCCAAGTGTGACACCCTGGCCTTTCAGGTTGTCACAGGGTATTGTGCAATCTGCCCTTCTGTACAATATCCATCTACTCCTGGTCACAGGTCCCTAACCATTGGTGTTGCCAAGAACAAGCGAATCAAAATCCTAGGAACACTCTGTACCACACCCACGAGACATACCAGTAGACGGCCTGAGTGGAATAGGGTCGCCCACTTGGGGGGTTGGTTAAGGGGAGGTCAGGAGTGTCAGGAGTCAATCAGTTGAGCAGTGACTCTCAAGAAGAAAGGTCACGGGGAGTATAGTGTTGGAGGTGAAAGAGAGAGAAGGTCAGGAGCTGGGCTCCTTGGAACTACTAGGTGGCAGACGTTGGTCTGGACCTGGTAGGAGCTGGACCCTGGTCACAGGGAGATCGTGACAAGGGCCACGGACTATTGAGGAGGACAGCCGGCAGCCTTGTGCCATCACCGGGCAGGGCCAGGGCACCTGATCCCACACTGGTACAGTGAGGCAGCCGCCCCCTCCCCCCAGTGTAACAAAAAGAGGAGGAGGGGAGGAGTTGAGTCAGTCAGTGGAAGGAGAGAGGAAGGAGAGCAGACAAGGGCTGCAGCTCTTGTGCTGCTGGGGAAGTGGAGCAAGGAAAAGGCAGAGTCTTGGAGCTGAAGTGGAGAGTAGGCTCAGGGGTACCCGTAGTGGACCGGGGCAGGGTAGTGGCCCACCGGTAGTGTGCCAGGGATCCCGGACTTGTGCAGAGGGAGGACTCCGAACACCCCTGTACCAAAGACCTACGGACAACGATAATTTCTGATTAAGTACTGGACTCTGTGCTTCCTGACCCTACACATGAAAGCAGCCTCATCCAACACCAGGACAACTGAACTGTGAGTTTCCTGCTCCCTGCAATCCCTGCCACCACCACAGCTCCCACTGGGCCCCGGGACTACAACTCCCCTACCCGTGGAGGGGATCCCACCTTGCTGCCCCACACCATCAGTCCCGGGCACTGTCCCCAGAGGCAGTGGTGGTGCCACCATCTCATCACCGCAACCCATGAGTGGCGTCACAGACAATCTCCCTTTACATATTCCCCTTTTGTTGTGGAGCCTGGGATCATGGACCGGGTCACGCCACTGTGATACCTCTAGAAGCGACCCCATTTGCCCAGTTCCGAGTACCCCCTATCCCTGGGCGACACATAATCACTGTTGTAGGAGGAGGCTAAATAGCAACTAAAATTCCTACTTGCAGGTATACGCAACACTCAAGTTATTGTCCTACTCATTATCCTCTCTTTCATCTTTCTGGTAATCAGACCCTATCTTGAAGTATGCATAAGTGCATAGTCAGTAACTTTACCATCATCAAACACAACTGCTGTTTTTCGTACTTCTACTACTTCTCCTTCGTCTTCTCAGTCACACAGCCAGATATTTTTCCTTGTTTATATGCTGAAAAAAGAAACATATGCTTCCAATCATCTGCTCATATGCCAACTTTACTCTCACCTCGTCAAATTGCTGGGGGTGCAGTTGTACTGCCCCGTGCTCGGCAGCCGAGCCGCTCGGATCCGTGCCTTCAGTGGGTGGCTCGAGGGCACCTGGGGGAGATGTTGCACAGCAAGTTGTTAACCCCTCCGTGGGCAGGGATGGTTGCCCCGGGACCCGTTGTGGGTGTTTGGTGGTGCAGGGAGATGGGCGACTGGAAGGTGCTGTTGTACTCACTATTAGTAAACACACGAGTCTCTGGTAAACCAAGGTGATTGTAGGCAGTGTCCGCAGCCGGCTGCAGTCTGGTCCCCCTTCCGGCTGGTGGTCTCTGTCTTTCTCCCGCACCTGTTTGTGATGGTGGACTACCTGCGCTTGCAACTTCAGGAGTCTGCTCCCGGCTTGTGGTTGCCTGAGGAGCCCTTTGCCCACAGACGCTGGCCCGTGATCTCTGAGCCGTGGCGGTGGCTTTCTATCCCCCTCGTTGGGCTGTTACCTCTAGTCCTGGCTGCAATCAGTTAATTAGCTAGCCCCCACTAGCTTCTGGACCTAGCTTCAGGGTCTGAGTACCCCCCTTTGTGCTCCGGTTTCTGAGTCGGTTCCCCGGGTCGGTACCGGCGGGCTACAACCATCTCCTGGTCCACCTCGGTTCCACCGAGCCGTCTTCCCGGCTCCTGCAGACGGAGACCGCCGTCTGCCTCTTAGCCAAAGGTACCAGGGCTCCTACCCCGGCACCTGCTAAATTTGGGTTTTCTCTCCTCTGCTGGAGCTGCACACAGCTCCAGCCCACACACCTCTCCAACTTGAACTCTAGACTTGTTTTGTTTACTTTCCTGCCTCAGGCTATCTGAACTCCTCGGTGGGCGTCTTCCAACCGCTTGGTTTCACCCCCTGGTGTGTCCATCAAGCTCTGAGGGGGGTGACTAGGATTTAAATGTTTGGCTGTGTGTTACCTATGAGGGACAGGTGTAATGCGGGGCCCTATTTGTGACAACCTGGCCCGGCCAGGGCATCACACAGTCATTGCTGCAACATATAAGGGGGCTTTACACGCTTCGATATCGCTAACGATTGATCGTCGAGGTCACGGTGTTTGTGATGCACATCCGGCATTGTTAGCGACATCGCAGCGTGTGACCTAAAACGATTGCAAAAGTGGTAAAAATCATTGGTTTTGGAGAGGTCGTCCAAACACCAAATATCGTTGTCTGGTGAGTAGCGATGTTGTTCGTCGTTCCTGCGGCACCACACATCGCTGTGTGTGACACGGCAGGAGGAACGAACATCTCCTTACCTCCGTTCACTGGAAAAGAAGGAAGGAAGGAGGTGGGCGGGATGTTTCGTCCCGCTCATCTCCGCCCCTCCGCTTCTATTGGCCGGCCGTTTAGTGACGCCGCAGTGACGTCGCTATGACGCCGAATGCACTTCCCCCTTGAGGGAGGGATTGTTCGGCGGACACAGCGACGTCACTGACAAGGTACGTGCATGTGACGCTGCTGAAGCGATAATGTTCGCTACGGCAGCGATCATCAAATATCGCACGGACGACGGGGGTGGGTGCTATCGCGCTCGACATTGCTAGCAAACGCTAGCGATGTTGCAGCGTGTAAAACGGCCTTTAGTGGACTCTACTACCCTTCAAAATGTTTTTACAATAAATCGGACTCCCTTGAAAAAACTCAGGCAATAAATTAAAATATGAGCAGTTCAAAGAACAAAGGATGGTCCTGCACCAATCCGCGTTTTTACCTGTGGTACCGCATGCATCCGGAGAGATGTAGCTGCGAAGTGACTAATCCAGAGCGGGGGTGCACGTCAGCAATGAGGATCCGATGGTAGTAGGAGAGGTAAGGAAAAGACCGCACTCCATCCGCTATACTGTGCTGGAAGACGTTTATTGAAACAAGTGCATAGGTGAAAAGAGGGCCGGAGGCAACCTGTCAGCCGGCTCCCAAGAGAGGACGACGGCCGTATCGCCTTGATTAGGCTTCCACGGGTCCTTACCTCTCCTAATAAATTAAAATATCATCATAAAGTTAATTTAGTTCAGTAATTCAATACAAAAAGGGAAACATATATTATATAGAGTCATTACAAACAGAGTGATCTATTTCAAGTGTTTATTTTTGTTAATGTTGATGATAATGGCTTACAGACAATGAAAACCCTAAAGTCATTATCTCAGAAAATTAGAATAATTACCACAAAACACTTGCAGAGTAAAGATGAGCCACCCCTTTAGTGTTCGAGTTCGGTTTGGTTCGTCGAATGGCGGCTTAGTTCGGCGAACGTTCGACGAACACCTTCGAACCCCATTGAAAACAATGGCAGGCAAACACAAACACATACAAACACATAGAAAACACCTTCTAAGGTGTCCAATAGGTGACAAACAACTCACAAGACACCACAAACACATGGAAAGTGACAAGTACATATACTCATGCTAAAACAAAAGAGGTGGATGAGTAAAAGGAGGAGGAGACACAGATGTAGTAGTATCTCTAAATGAAAATCGATGCCATGACTGTGCAACTGGAGCCTTGCTCATTTTGGGCTTCCAATCTGGAAAACTGGCCTGAGCTCGCCACCTATGCTTGGGGATCTTGTCGTGCCCCGCAGCCAGCGTTCTCTCTGAACGTGTCTTCAGTGCTGCTGGGTGTGTGCTGACAGATATGCGCACGCATCTGTCCAGTGACAATGTGGACAGACTAACGTTCATCAAAATGAACAAATCATGGATCTGCAAGGACTTTTCTACCCCTGTGTCACCCTGGGGAGACCAAAGGCTTGTGGTTTTTTGATAGTGCTTCATGCAAATCAACATTTTAAGTTTGCATCTGTGGGATAATATTGATGCCACTTAAGTGTTGTCCGGGGCCCAGTTTTTGGAAAAAAGGGAGACTCTGGTTGGAGTCCCCTTGCTATGTTTTAAATGATCCAAGATGAACAAATAATGGATCTGAAAGGACTTTTTTTTACCCCTGTGGCATCCTGGGGAGACGAAAGGCTTATGGATTTTTGATAGTGCATCATGCAAATCAACATTTTAAGTTTGCATCTGTGGGACAATTGATGCCACTTAAGTGTTGTCCAGGGCCCAATTTTTGGAAAAAAGGAGACTGTGGTTGGAGTCCGCTTGCTGTGTTTTACATGATTTTAGAAGGGCATGACATGCCTAAGAGGTTGACTTTCAGCATCTGCAAGCTGTTGGCTACAGAAATGCTGCCTTTCCACCCGGTGGACACAGAGGATTTTCGAGACCTTATGTCCATCGCAGTGCCCCAAGAGCAGATGCCCAGTCGCTACTAATTCTCCAAGAAAGGCGTGCCTGCGCTACACCAGCATGTCGCACACAACATCACCGCTTCCTTGAGAAACTCTGTGTGTGACAGGGTGCATTTCACCACAGATACTTGGCCCAGTCAACATGGAAAGGGGCGTTACATGTCGCTGACTGGGTACTGGGTAACTATGGTGATAGATGGTGAAGGGTCTGCTGTACAAGTCTTGCCGTCTCCACGAGTTGCGTGTCAATCCTTCCTCTGTATGTAGAAGTTCCTCCACTGCTTCTGCCTCCTCAACCTCGTCGCGGTCATTCACCTCCGCTCTAATACTGGCCACCCGCGTTGTAACTGTGCACAAGGAATCCCGCACACTTCCCTACTATGCTGGCAGCAGAGCTCAACGCCATCAGGCGGTCAACTCTTTACTTTGAAATGTATGGGAAATGTGAGTCACATCGCTGAGGAGTTGTGGACGGTTAGCTCTGTAGACCGAGTTTCAGCAATGGTTGTCTCCACTCAACCAACAGCCAGGGAAGGCCGTGTGTGACAATGGTGCAGACCTGGGTGCAGCTTTTCGCCGTGACAATGTGACACACGTGCCTTGTATGGCTCATGTGTTCAACCTGGTTATCCAGCAATTTTTAAACCACTATCCCGGCCTACATGGGCTTCTGCAGAGGGCACGGTGTAATGCCTGCCTGGATCCACACACTCAAGGATAGGCTAGAGGGAAGCCACTCACCAAGCAGGACCCCTAGAACCCTGAAACCCTTTAACCCCTATATAGGGATTTGGAATTACACAGGGCCCAAGGTGATCAATACCTGTGGAAGGCTGCAGTCCGAGAGAGTAGTAGACAGGCTGGGTCAAACCATGAATAGCGGAACATGAACATAATCGGACGGCAAGGACTTAATCAGAAAACAAGCAGAGGTCAAATGCGGATCGGGCAACGAGGTACATAAACAGCAGGCAGGAGACGTAGTCAGGAAACAAGCGGTAGTCAGCACACAAAATCACAAAACAGAACTGGGCGGAACAGAAACCAGAAATTCAGAACTGTGTCTGGCAGTGGTAAGCAGACAGGAGGGGCCTAAAAAAGAGTGTGGTGTCTTCCCATTGGTTGTAGCTGAATGATAGTACTTCAGCTGTAAGACAACCACCACCTTCAGTCAGCCAGTGGTACTGCAGTTCTCAAGGTAACCCAGCCCAGTGGATGAGCGGAACCTGCGGCCACCGGCGCCGCTGGCATCGACTCCTCTCCCATCACCAGCACTATCTACGAAAGGAACACGGTGTCATCTGGCGGAGTACAAGTTGCTGGAGCGGACTCTGGGGGTGACGTAACAGCCATGTGCGACAATGATGCAAACCTGGGTGCAGCCCTTTGCCGGGGCAATGTTACACACGTGCCTTGTATGGCTCACATGTTGAACCTGGTTGTCCAGCAACTTTTAAACCACTATCCCGGCCTACATGGCCTTCTCCAGAGGGCACGCTCGCTATGTGCTCACTTCCACCATTCACACCCCTCAGCTGAACAACTTGCATCGCTCCAGAAGTTTTTCGGTCTGCCGGTTCACCGCCTGAAATGTGATATGCCGACACACAGGAATTTGAATCTGCACATGTTGCAGCATCTGTGGCAGCACCAGCGAGCCCTGCTGCAATACGTTATGATGTATAGCCTGTGCTAATGAGCTCGAGAGGTGGTGCAGATCACACTGCTGGAGTGGTCTCAGATCAAGGACCTATGCACCCTTCTTCACAGTTTAAAAATGTCGATGAAGATGTACAGAGCTGACGTTGCCATCATCAGCATGACAATTCCGGTCATCTACATGCTGGAGCACACTCTAAGCAGTATTCATAGTCAGGTAGTGGGACAAGAGGAAGGGGAGGAAGGACAGGAGGAGTCATATGCGGGAGGGATAACAAGATCTTTAAGGTCCAGATGGTCAGCAGCACCACTGTGGCAGGCATGGGACGGTGGGGGAGAGGGATTAACAAGGGCGCATAGTAGCAGCCAAACTGTTGAGGAAGGAGCAGGAGCCCAGGAAGAAATGGAGGACGAACTGGCGATGGGCATGGAAGACTCAGCAGATGAGGGAGACCTTGATCAATTTTCTGTTGTGCGAGGTTGGAGGGAGAGGGCAGAGGAAGGAAGCATGATTCTCACCTTGACGCCAACAACACAGCAAGGACTTTGTCCTCCTGGATGCGCAAGACACATGAGCGCCTTCTTGCTGCAGTACCTACAACATGACCCTCGGATTTTCAGAATTCGAAGTAATGCTGACTACTGGGTTGCCACACTGTTAGATCCCCGGTACAAGGCAAAATTTGGTGAAATAAGTCCTGCCATAGAAAGGGACACACATATGCAGGAGTAACAGCAGAAGCTGGTACGCAATCTTAATTCGGCTTTGCCACCAAACACCAGTGTTGCACAGAGTGAATCTCAATGCTTTGTCATGGCTAGGAGGAAATGGGGTTTTACATGTCCACATTTGAGGGACCGAGGGCTGACTGCTTTGCTGAGACGGCATTGAGTAAGGTGTCCCTGCAGAGTTGCAAATTTGGTCATATACAAAATGAGTCGAAAAATGCCAGATGCTGGTGGAAAGGGGAACAGGTGTGTTGAAAAGGGGAAAAAAGTTTGTGTCCGTGGGTTTGGTGGTAAAGCAACAGTAACATCTGCCGAAGAAACACCATCTGTTACGGGGGGACTGGCAGATTTGGATAAGGTGGTATATATCCCAATCGCGAGTCAGGGTCCACCGTGCTCCCAGATGGAAAAGGAGATGCTGGCAACCCGAAGGTTAGGCGGAGGATACAGAGCTGGGTGGCTCTGAAACTAATAGTAGCCTGAACCGAGTTAGACGACACTCGGATCTGGAGACTGTGAACCCTGTTAGCGTCACAGGGTCCACACACCCAGCCCAGGAACTCCCTGTTAACAACACAGTGGCCTTTGGGTACGCTGTCCGTGTGCGCAGGGGGCACACCTGTGGAAAGCAGGCGCAGCAGCCCAGTTAATGCCACTGGCATGCACTAGCAGGACTGGTAGGACAGGAGCTGGCCATAACCATTCTGCATTGCCAAGTGTGGTGGCGTCCAGCACCGACACCCTATCCTTGCCTACCTCTGTCCTAGAGCTGCAATGGGTTCAACACATGGAGGTGTGCTGTGTCTGAGCATAATAGAAGACTGCGCACCTCCATATTGTCTCCAGCCCCTTTTATAACCTGGGTCCGCCCCAACCCAGAGTGGACCACAATGCACCTCCAGGAGGCAATAGCAGAGTGACACGTCATCATTGACATAACCAGCGGACTATCCGGAACTGCAACTTCACTGATGACCTCATGGCAGCCACGCCCAAAAAACCTCACCATTCATCGTCTGACGAACAATGATGAGGTGCTAAGTCACAGGGGCGGGCCTCTGCGAGCCAGTCCGGAGTGGCCACATCATCAGGACACCTGATGCCCTCTGGTCTATCAGGGCCTGCCACCTCAAGGACATGGCCAGTGAGGTTCTTACCGGACCTAGCCTCTGATGGACTAAATGCTCAGTAGGCACAACACAGACACGTCACACAGTCCAAGTACCTGTACAAAGTGGCTTTTCGCACTAAGTGTGGGAGCATGCTCAGTAGCTCAAACTGAGGACTTAGCCTCAGGAATGGCACAGTCAGGCTGAGCATGCTCACTAGGCGAAACACTGGACTTAGGCTGTGGCTGGGGTAAATCGGCACAGGCATGCGTACTAGCCGCCTCTCCACACTTAGACGTGGAGGAGGAAGCAGCCAGCTGGACGACCCGAGGCATGGCCAAAAATGGCAGCTGACGCCTTGGCGCAACTGGAACCGCAGAAGGCTGCTTGCGGCTAGGGTGGCACCGATTTGTAACCCAAACGTCCAGCCAAAATAAGATGTCTACTTCTTCCCGTGGATAATCTGGTATGATCCCTTTGTTTACGGACACGACCAACCCTAACAACTGTAGATGAGGCACCAAAAGAACAGGTGCTTGAATGGATCTTTAGTGCTCCATCAAGTGGCCTCTCCACTTCAACTTCAATATCCCAAATACTCCATTCCTCTGTGGTGTCACCCCAATCGCACTTGCTTCCTACCAGCTCTCAAGTTTCCAACCGCCCACCTGAGTATGGGGTAACAGAGATGGTTGAGTCTGCAGAGCTGTTCAGTCACACTATAGCCTGGGAATCAGAGGTCTGCTCAAAAGCTGCAGTGAGTCCAGACAAGGAAATGATCTGCACTGATGCCCAGAAGCTTTGTGAGTCGGATCCAGGCCCCAATGAAGAAGGTTCTGAGCATAATGTAGACCCTCATTCCCAAACTGTAAATCCTCTTGGTGGAGACAATGGGGAACATGCTGATGAGACTCAGATACCTGATTGAAACAACAACTTTCCTATTCGGTCAGGGCAGGAAGAGGTTGGCTCTGAGGAGTCAGGACGAGGGGAGTGAAAACACACAGGGTGATGATGAGGTTGGAGACCCCACTTACTGTCAAACCACAGTCAGCCAGTCGATGAGGTCAGCAGAGGAGGTGGAGGAGGATGCTACTGACTACGAGGTTAGGTTGCGTCTTCCTGGACAGAGACAAAGTACTGGAAACACGTCAACAACTGAATCCTCAGCCACAACTCTGCCTCTGAGCAGAAGTTGTGGTGGCTCTGCAGGTTGCATGGGATGTAAGCCTTGCCTAGCCTGGGGCTTTTTGTGACATCACAAAGGATCACACAACTCATGTCATCTGTAAGATTTGTCACCAATCTCTAAGTAGAGACCAAAAAACCACTACTTTGAGCACTTCTTCCATGAACTGTCACATGAATATGAAGTGATAGGGTGAGGGTGTATTGATGACCTTTATCCACTGTGAATGCAAGATGCTTATTTGCCGTTCATTGTATGCATTGTTGCTGACTACCCACAAGAGGCTGCTGGTTTGCATCTGCCTTTGACTGTTTTGTCACTATAGCAATATCAAAACGGTCTTCGGCTGTGGACTTGGAGACCGGAGTAGGTGCTGTATGTGAGCTGAATGAAAAGAGAAAGGTGTGCGGAACAGAAAGGAGCCGCCGCGGAAACACTTTGGTGGATTGTGAGGAGACTCGTGTTGGAGTTTGGTGCTGAGGACCATAACGCCTGTGAGCAGCATCCTGTGCCGGAAACCGCCATTCTTCCATTGCTGGCTACACTGATTACCGTGAGAGGATCGTCAAGTCTGTATTTATGGCAACTGGACACCACAGTACCTGGGTACGGTAGGCTGGGCCCAGCCAGGACTGCGTGCACCCAACACTTTGATTTGGTAACAAAACACATAGCTGTTCTGCTTAGGCCGACTATATAGACAATCAGACTTGCTGCCTCTGCTCTGTCAGTTTGTCAGTTACAGTTAAAATCCTAGAGGGACAGAGACACATGTTTGCATTGACTGTTACTTTCCAAGATTTCCATGACTGTGTTGCTGAGCTGTGTGGTTTGCCTTACCACTTTTATCACATCTGCCTTATCAGTGAGGCTTCAGCAAACAAGGGTATTCAGGGGGGTTAATGGGTTTTGTCTATGTATAGGTAGATTAGTTGTAAGCTGTTGTGATGCGCCACTTGTAGGTCGTGTTCGCACACACACACACACACAATTACTCCAGCTTCGCAGAGGGATTCCCATGCATTAGGCAACTGTTTAGACAGTCCCTTGGTTAGGCAAAGGTTGGTGAGAAGGGGGTATAAATCGCCATTACGAGTGTCGCAGCCTAGGGGTGTAGGCTTTTGGACTTGTGAATAGATTGTTCTATTCTTTCAGTTTTATGCATGGTTGTCATTGTTTGCTTTGGTAAAGTTAAACAATCATTTAACAATACAACTGCCTAGAGTCCTTTTCCTAGTGCATGGTTTTGCTGTATACTGGGGAGCCCACACTGTACACAACTTTAAATGAAGCATAAGTTGCAGTGGGAAGGTCACTGTGCTACAATGCGGCCTAGCGGGGCGGTGCAACCACAATCTGCCCCATCAAGTGCATGTGCATGCTCTTCATCCTCTGTGACTGTGGGGACAGCAGTCACACATACTTTTGAATGCAGACCTTACACCCCTTTAACTACAACAGGCAGTGTGATTGCCAGGTCGTCAGATGTTTTGGAAGTGGAAACAGCTGCTAGTGTTGAGCTCTATTAGACATCTAGAGCACCACCTTTGGATGAAGGCAACATTATATCTATGTCGCGGGCGGGGAGGACGCCACTGCGCTGCGCTCGCTAATGCTCGGGTCCGGCGCTGCTGCGATGGCTGCTCGGTGGCTCGAGCAGTGGGCCGGATCCGGGGACTCGAGCGGCGCTCCTCGCCCGTGAGTGGAAGGGGTGGTTGGTTTGGGGGATTTAGTCCGTGACGCCACCCACGGGTTGTGGTGAGGTTGGGCACCACTGCTGCTGGTGACGGGGATCCCGGGAGCGATGGTAGGGAGCAGCTGGGATGTTGTTTTCCCCCTCCGTGGGTAGGGGTTGGTGGTCCCGGGGCCCGGTGAGGTGACGGGGAGGCAGGGCTGGCAAGGTGCAGGGTCGCCTGGACTGCGCAGCGCGGTGCCGGATGGCACAGTTGTACTCACTCAGCCACAAATGTATGCAAAGTCTCTGGTAAACCAAACGGCTGGATGGACAGGTCCCGCAGCCGGCTGCTGTGGTTTCTCCCGGACGGTTGGTGGTGGCTGCCTTTCCCTGCACCTTTGTGTATGTTCAGTCCCAATGGCTTCCCAACGGTAACCCGCTCCCCAGCGTGTATATGTGCCGGAGGAGCCCTTTTGCCCGCAGGCTCTGGCCCTTGGAACTCTAGCTGTGGCGGTAGCTGTATTTCCTTCTACTGGTCAGACGGTTGCCTTCTATCGGGTCTTGGATGTTAGGAAACCCCTGGGGTTCCGGTCACTGACGGATTTGACCTATTAACGGCGACTCCAAGCCTGGTCGGGGTCTGCAGGCCCTGCCGGTGTGTGCTGGCTTCACTTCTCTCCCCGGTTCAGTACCGGCGGGCCACCGCCAGACCCCGGTCCTACGGTTAGGCGTTGATTTGCCTCTCCTGCAGACGGCCACCACCGTCTGCCAACCTTGCTCTTAGTGCCCGGGCCACACAGCCGGAAACACTCAGTTTACTCCTTCTCACTCCTTCACTCCTCACACTTGCACCTCCCTAACTGATCTGACTTCCTTTTCCCGCCTCCAGGACTGTGAACTCCTCAGTGGGTGGGGCCAACTGCCTGGCTCTACCCCACCTGGTGTGGACATCAGCCCCTGGAGGGAGGCAACAAGGATTTTGTGTCTGGCTGATGTGCCTGTCTCGGGGTGGGGGTGTGTGTTGTAGTACCTGTGATGACCTGGCTAGTCCAGGGCGCCACATTCCCCCTTGGTTAAATGCAGACCGTCCGCGGGCTGCCCGTCCCTCACCGGTTTTATTTTTCTTTTCAACTGTAAAGATATAAAACAACACAGTATGGATTTCAAATCTTCCCTTACGGGAGGCATGTCACTTAAACGTTGCAAAACACATATATATATACATTTTTAATAATAACAGACGGACGGCTTCTGCTCTCCCACCCAAGCAACCTAGCCCTGATGCTGCCCCTAAGAAGTGGGCAGCACCCCTTGACCCCAGTCCTGATCCAGGCTGCCCGAGCAGGACGGGTACGGTGCCTCGCACCCGGCTGTCACTTCAGGGGACCCCACGTCCATGGGGGACCCCTGACCCCAGAGGATCGCCACTGGTTGCGGTAGTGGCGGGCCTGGGCCATCACTTCCCTCCAGGCCCATCCTCCAAATCCGCCTCTCCGGAGGCGGCAACGGAAAACATGCCCCCAACTTATTTACAATCCCACCAGTTCGTGGGTGCCCTGTAAGTTCTCAGGCATGTCCATGAAGAGTTCCTCATGCCAACGGTAACAAAGGGTCCCTGCGGGGACAACTTGCCGGCAACGGCCGGGTCAATCACGGTGTCAATCAGGTTATTTGCTCGGTCTGATTCATTCATTTACTTATGTACACACTCAACGTATAAGACCCCTAAATGGTAGTTTCCCTGTACCTAAGCGGGGGCCGGCCTAGGTTGGGGCATGTGGACCTTTGGGGCCCAATGTTAGTGGTGACAGGCAGTGGGGCGGAGGAAACAACTGGTTCCCCTTCCCGTCTCTTGTGTGGGGCAGGCGGAGACGCAGGGGGGCTGGGTACAGGTGCATCCCTGGGCACTGGTTCATTGGCGGCTACTTCCATCTCTTTTTCCTCCACAGGTTGTGGGAACAGTATCACGGGAAGAATCACTGCGCCGTTCTGCGTAGGCCAATCTGCCGGGAAATCGCCCATCATGGTGTGGATTACCTCTTTTTCTTTCTCCCCAGCCGGTCTGGGGGCCGGAACTTCAGTTGCCACCCTCAACGGTGGTGTGCACCTCTTCAGGTGGTCCCTGGACACCATGGCCGAAGTCTTCCCCTGGTCACGACTGATCTGGTAGGCCTTCCCATTCTCCCATTCAGTGGGTTGTATAACATACAGGGTCTTCTCCCATTGGTCATCCAGCTTATGGGTTCTTCTCTTTCGCTTCAGTACTACATCCCCAGGCTGGAAGGGACCTGCAGGAGCCTTCCTGTTGAAGCGCTGCTCCTGCTGTCCCCGACTCCGGCACAAGTTCTTTTCTATGTATTCTTGGACCTGTCGGTACTGCGCCCTCCGCCGAGTGTCCCATCCAGCAGTCGAAGGGAGGGCTTCTGGGGCTTCCAAACCCATTTCTAGGTCTACTGGCAGCCGGCCTGGCCGAGCTCTCATCAGGTATGCTGGTGTACATTTGGTAGAGCTGGAAGGGATGTTATTGTACATATCGACGAGGTCAGGCAGCTTTTCTGGCCACAGGTTCCGCTCTTCTAGCGGTATCGTCTTAAGGAGACCCAGGACCAGATGGTTCATCTTTTCACACATGCCATTGGTCTGGGCATGGTAAGGCGTGGTCCGAATTTTCTTGCAGCCGTACAACTGGCAGAATTCTTGAAACACCTCCGCTTCAAAAGCCGGGCCCCGGTCGTTAAGTACCCTCTCCGGGTACCCGTGCGGTCGGCAGAAATAGGCCTGGAATGCTCTAGCGGCGGTACGGCCGGTCAGGTCCTTGACTGGGACAACCACCATAAATCTTGAATAGTGGTCTACAATGGTCAGAGCGTAGGTGTACCCACTTCGGCTAGGGGTGAGCTTCACGTGGTCGAGGGCGACCAGCTCCAGCGGCTGATGCGTATGATTGGGAGCAAAGGGGCCTTCTGGCTGGCCTCGTCCCTTCTTCTCAGTGCACAGGGACCACATTCTCGGCACCAGGCCTCCACAAACTCACGCATCCCACTCCAATAGAATTGCTTCCTCAACAGCATCTCCAGCTTCTTCCACCTAAAGTGCCCGACACCATCATGGTATGCCTGCAGAACAGTGGGCACGTTAGTCTGGGTAACCACCAGCTGGTGAACCTTCTCATGGGTCTTCGGGTTGATCAATTCCCGATACAGCTTCCCCTTGTGCAGGTACAGCCGGGCTTGTTCCCTCCACAGTCGTTGGGCCTCGGCGGAGGTGGCAGGGTCTATTCCGGCAGAGCCTTGTTCCACCAGGGTCTTGACCAAGCGGACAGCAGGTGCCTGGTCCTGGGCTTCTTGCCACCCTTGGCTGTTCAGCGGGTCTAAGTTCACTTGTTGTTGCTGGACATGCAACTTCTCGGCTGGCGGCCGGTGGAACGCAGGCAACTCGATTTCTTCGAGGTCATCATCGTCTGGCCCCTCTCCCAACAGGTGGGGCATCCGGGAGAGTGCGTCTGCGATAGCATTTTTACGACCGGCTCTGTATTTGATGGTGAAGTCATAGTTAGCCAACCTGGCCACCCACCGCTGCTCCAATGCACCCAGCTTAGCTGTATCCAGATGGGTTAGCGGGTTATTGTCCGTATAAGTGGTGAACTTGGCTGCTGCTAGGTAATGGCGGAATCGCTCGGTGATGGCCCACACCACTGCTAAGAGCTCAAGCTTGAAAGAGCTGTAGTTCTCAGGGTTCCTTTCCGTAGATCGGAGTTTCTGGCTAGCATAAGCAATCACCTTCTCCCTTTTGTCCTGGACCTGGGATAAGACTGCTCCCAAGCCTACATTACTGGCATTGGTGTAGAGGATGAATGGGAGACTGTAGTCGGGGTACCCCAGGATTTCTTCCCCGGTCAAGGCCGTCTTCAGCTGGCGGAAGGACTCTTCATGCTTTTCTTCTCACGCCAACGGGGTTCCAGGGGACCTGCCACCCTTGGTCTGTCCCATGAGGAGGTCTTGCATGGGGGCGGCCATCTTTGTGCATCCCTTAATGAAGCGGCGATAGTAGCCCACCAGGCCCAGGAACTGTCTCACCTCTCTCAGCGTGGTCGGCCTCGGCCAGTCCTGAATGGCAGTGATCTTTTCGGGATCTGGGGCGACGCCTTCTGCGCCCACCACATGTCCGAGGTACTGCACCCTGGGCTTCAATAGATGGCACTTGGAGGGCTTCAATTTCATCCCGTACTTGGCAAGGGACGCGAACACCTCAGCTAGGTGCTCCAAGTGGGCTTCATACATTTGAGAGTATACAATTACATCGTCCAGGTACAGCAAGACGGTCTCAAAATTCAGATGTCCCAGATAGCATTCCATCAGCTGTTGGAAGGTTCCAGGGGCGTTGCAGAGCCCGAACGGCATGCTGTTGAACTCACAGAGTCCCATGGGTGTAGCGAAGGCAATCTTCTCGTGGTCCTCGGGTGCCATGGCCACCTACCAGTAGCCACTGGTGAGGTCCAGGGTGGAGAAGTAGTTAGCGGTTCTCAGTGCGGCCAGTGACTCTTCAATACGGGGCAGAGGATAAGCATCTTTATGCGTTATCTGGTTAATCTTCCGGTAATCCACACACATCCTCATGGTGCCATCCTTTTTCTTTACCAGCACCAGCGGGGCGGCCCAGGGACTGCAGCTATCCCGAATAACCCCTGCCTCCTTCATGTTCCTCAACATGTCTTTGGCACATTGGTAGTGTGCGGGTGGGATAGGTCTGTATCATTCTTTAATGGGGGGATGCTCGCCGGTGGGGATGTGGTGTTGGACCCCTTTAATCCGCCCAAAATCTAGTGAATGTTTGCTGAAAACCTGCTCGTACTCCTGTACCACCCGGTATACCCCTTCTTTGTGATGTGTGAGGGTAGCATCAGTGCCTACATGTAACTCTTGACACCACTCATCTAACCGCTCAGGGGATGTGTAGTGACTGGCAGAAGGTGGTGAGGTTGGGGGAACCGTCTCCTGGATGGTGTCGGGGTCTAGGGTAAGCAGCTTGGCAAGGGTAGCGTACCGGGGAAGCCTGACCTCCTCCTCCCCACAGTTTAACACCCTTACGGGCACTCTCCCCTTCTTAACGTCTACTACCCCTCGGGCGGCCATTACTGTGGGCCAGTATTCGGAGGGCATGGGCTCTACCATGGCTGGGTAATCACGCCCCTGGGGACCCACCGCCGCCCTGCACCAAATCATCATTTCGCTCCTGGGAGGCAAAATCAAAGGGGCCACATCCATCACTCTCACTCCCCCAATCTCCCCTCCTGTTGAGTTCACTTGCTGCCGATACATCAACGCCCGGATCTGACACTGCACAGCCCTCTGTCGGCCTCCTGCTGCAGTGGCGGCCAGCTGCTGCAGTAGGGTCAGCACCTCACTCATGCAGTGCTCCATCACATTAGTCCCTAGCACTACCTTCGGGTTATGGTCGCTGGGTTCATTCATTATCACAATCATTCCCTGGTGCTGCAGTTCAGGCCGTCCCACGGTCATGGCCACTTGTTTGTATCCCACTTAGGTCAAGGGGAGTCCATCAGCTGTGATCAGTGTCATGCTACCGTCTGGAGGGGCAAGTTCATCATCCCCCCAATACCGCTGATACCGTGTGTATAGTATCATGGTTACCTGGGATCCAGTGTCCAGGAGTGCCATCAGCGGGATGCCGTCTACTGCCAGAGGGATGATGGGCGGGGCTCCGATGTACCGGTCCCGCCAGTCTGAGGGGCCACTGGGTTCTACTCCTGAGGATTGGCCCTTGGCCCCAGGGGTTGCTCGTTTAATGGACACCGTCGAGAGTAGTGGCCGTGCTTGCTGCACCTGTAACAAATTGGAGGTCCATACCGTGAGTCATTGGCCCTTCTCCGCTGCATTCAGGGGATGTCCTCCACGCTGTCGGCGAGCTGCATCCTCCCCGGGGGCTTGGATCTCGTCAGAGGCTGGAGTGCGGCGAGGATCTTGGCGAGGTCTCCATCCATGCGACGGACCTGGGCAGCCAGCTCCTCCATCATTCCGCCAGGGGCTGCAGTGGTCGAGGGAGCTGGGAGAGGAGGGGTTACCAAGATGGGAGCCGTCTCAGCTGGCCATGGGGCTGCTTCAGGGACGTCAGACGCTGGGGGCTGCAGAGCTTTGATGGCCCGTTCTTTCAGCACGGCAAAGTCCACGTTAGGGTGTTCTAGGGCCCACAGCCGGAGCTGCTTGCGGTCCTCCGGGGATCCCAGTCCCTGCACGAACTGCTCGACTAACATTTTGTTGCTGTCTGCATCATTAATGGTATCCACCCGCTTCAGTATATGGAGGGAAGTTTGCTGGCGCAAGGCATAGTCTCTAATACTATCTGCAGGCCGCTGTCGACATTGATAAAACTGCATCCGCAGCTCGGCTTCGGTGCGGGTCTCGAAGGCAATCTGAAGCTTTTCAAAGATGGTGGCCACGGAGGACCGGTCCCCCTTGGTCCAGGTCTCCGTCTCCTGCTCAGCCGCGCCGGTTAGCTGCCCCAGCACTACCGCTGCATGTTGCTTATTGGTCAGAGGATACAGTTCAAGGACCGGGTTAAGCTTCTTCCGAAAGACCTGAAAACATCAGGTTTTCTGTCGTACTGCGGCAGCCAGGTAGCCCCGGGCACATAGGGCAAAGAGAACGGCATCACCTGAGCAACGGCGGGGGCCACGGCCTCCCCTGCTCGTGCGACTGGAGCACGGGCTGGCCCATTTCCATCCACGGGTGCCGCTGCAGCTGCGACCGCCACTTCTCCAGCGGCTCCGTCGGGCGCAGACATCTTGTTGCCGCCCCCCCCTTGGTCTTTTCTCTGCACCTCCTTTTCAGGGGTGGGGCTTCGGCTTTCGCGCCTCCACTGCTCGAGAAGACGCTCGAGCAGGAAAATCTTTGCGCCAAAGATGGCGGATTCTGAAATTTTTCGGCCGGACACCGCCGGCAGGGCACAAGGCACACTTCTACCAGCCGGTAGAACGGTAAGATCCTGTTCGTGACGCCAAGTTGTCGTGGGCGGGGAGGACGCTACTGCGCTGCGCTCGCTAACGCTCGGGTCCGGCGCTGCTGCGATGGCTGCTCGGTGGCTCGAGCGGTGGGCCGGATCCGGGGACTCGAGCGGCGCTCCTCGCCCGTGAGTGAAAGGGGTGCTTGGTTTGGGGAATTTAGTCCGTGACGCCACCCACGGGTTGTGGTGAGGTTGGGCACCACTGCTGCTGGTGACGGGGATCCCGGGAGCGATGGTTGGGAGCAGCTGGGATGTTGTTTTCCCCCTCTGTGGGTAGTGGTTGGTGGTCCCGGGGCCCGGTGAGGTGACGGGGAGGCAGGGCTGGCAAGGTGCAGGGTCGCCTGGACTGCGCAGCGCGGTGCCGGATGGCACGGTTGTACTCACTCAGCCACAAATGTACGCAAAGTCTCTGGTAAACCAAACGGCTGGATGGACGGGTCCCGTAGCCGGCTGCTGTGGTTTCTACCGGAAGGTTGGTGGTGGCTGCCTTTCCCTGCACCTTTGTGTATGTTCGGTCCCGATGGCTTCCCAATGGTAACCCGCTCCCCAGCGTGTATATGTGCCGGAGGAGCCCTTTTGCCTGCAGGCTCTGGCCCTTGGAACTCTAGCTGTGGCGGTAGCTGTATTTCCTTCTACTGGTCAGACGGTTGCCTTCTATCGGGTCTTGGATGTTAGGAAACCCCTGGGGTTCCGGTCACTGACGGATTTGACCTCTTAACGGCGACTCCAAGCCTGGTCGGGGTCTGCAGTCCCTGCCGGTGTGTGCTGGCTTCACTTCACTCCCCGGTTCGGTACCGGCGGGCCACCGCCCGACCCCGGTCCTACGGTTCCGCGTTGATTTGCCTCTCCTGCAGACGGCCACCACCGTCTGCTAACCTTGCTCTTAGTGCCCGGGCCACACACCCGGACACGGTCAGTTTACTCCTTCTCACTCCTTCACTCCTCACACTTGCACCTCCCTAACTGATCTGACTTCCTTTTCCCGCCTCCAGGACTGTGAACTCCTCAGTGGGTGGGGCCAACCGCCTGGCTCCACCCCACCTGGTGTGGACATCAGCCCCTGGAGGGAGGCAACAAGGATTTTGTGTCTGGCTGATGTGCCTGTCTCGGGGTGGGGGTGTGTGTTGTAGTACCTGTGACGACCTGGCTAGTCCAGGGCGCCACATCTACACCTGCACCTTCTCACAGATTGGCTAGACACCCTGCAGTTTAAAATTGCGTAGCAAAAATGGAGATATGCTGTACAATGCAGATGTGGTATAGCAAAATTGTCAGCAGAGGAACCCTAACGTAGTATCCCAGACATTGAAAGTATGTCCCTAAAAATGGCAGCACTTTTTGCAATTAAAATTGCGTACTAAAAATGGAGATGTGGTGTACAATGCAGAGGTGGTATAGCAAAATTGTCAGCAGAGGAACCCTAACGTAGTATCCCAGACAATGAAACTAGGCCCCTAAAACTGCCTGCACATTTTGCAATAAAAATTGCGTAGCAAAAATGGACAGGTGCTGTACACTGCACAGGTGCTGTAGCTTGCTTGTCAGCAGAGGAAGCCTCACTTTCTATCCCTAACAATGAAACTATGCCCCAAGGAAGTGCCTGAGCTGGTGTAGCCAGACGCTGTGATATAAACCCCTGCACAGCGCTGGCACAGACCTGCCTAGCAACAATGGCTATGAACGGCTGTAATGTAGCCCTAATAAGGGCTGAAATTACAAGTAGTCCCTAATCCCTAAAGGGATGTGTAGATTGTATGTCTATAGCGCACACAGCAGCAGCGGGAGCGGGTACGGTGACTGTCACCCACCCGCAGCAGAGAGATAATGGCGGTGATGGGGAAAATGGCTGGGTCTTATAGGGCAAAGACATGTGACATGCACAGCCTATGACACATGCCCTTGCTTGTCTGGCAAAAATCCACTTTACTGTGTGTGTGTCTGTGATTGGCTAACAGCCTAGCCCGCCCCACTGTACGCGCGTTTAGGAAAAAAAATGGCGATCGCCATTCCTTCAGTACTCAGCAGCAGCACTGATCTAAACCCCGTCCCCCCCACACTATACGCTGAATTTTGATATTATCATTATGACTCACAGTATTACAGTGAAAAGCCAGCTACTAACTAGCTATCCTTATTGGTGATCGAGCCATTATCGAACGGTAACTCGAACTGCAGAACTTGAAGCAAATTGTTCGAGTTTGTCGAACGACTCGAACACCGACCAAAATCACTCGAATTTGAAATTGGCAAACCGTTCAAATTGAACTTCACTCAACTCTACTGCAGAGGCTTCCTAAGCATTTAAAATGGTTCCCTTATCGGGTCCAGTAGTCTACACAATCATGGAGAAGACTGCTGACTTGACAGAAGTCCAGCAGACAGTCATTGACACACTCAACAAGGAGGGTAAGCCAAAAAAGGTCATTGCCAAAGCAGCTGGCTGCTCACAGAGAGCTGTATCCAAGCATATTAATGGAAAGTTGAGTGGAAAGAAAAAGTGTGGTAGAAAAAGGTACAAAAGCAACAGGGATAACCGCAGCCTTGATAGGATTGTTAAGAAAAGTCTATTCAAAAATTTGGGTGAGATTCAGAAAGAGTGGACTGCTGCTGGAGTCAGTGCTTCAAGAGCCACCATACACAGTTGTATCCAGGACTTGGGTTACAACTGTTGCATTTCTTGTGTTAAGCCACTCATGACCAATAGACAACACCAGAAGTGTCTTATCTGGGCCAAGAAGAAAAAGAACTGGACTGTTACTCAGTGGTCTAAGGAGTTGTTTTCTTTGATGAAAGTAAATTTTGCATTTCATTTTTAAATCAAAGTCCCAGAGTCTGGAGGAAGAATGGAGAGGCCACAATCCAAGCTGCTTGAGGTATAGGTTGCACAATCAGTGATGGTTTGGGGAGCCATGTCATCTGCTGGTGTAGGTCCACTGTGTTTCATCAACACCAAAGCCAGCTCAGTCGTCTACCAGGAAACTTTAGAGCACTTCATGCTTCCCTCTGCTGACAAGCTTTTTGGAGGTGGAAATTTCATTTTCCAGGAGGACTTTGCACCTGTTCTCACTGCAAAAAGTACCAATACTTGGTTTAATAACCACAGAATCACTGTAATTTATTGGCCAGCAAACTCGCCTGACCTAAACCACATAGAGAATCTATGAGGTATTGTCAAGAGGAAGATGAGAGACCCCAGACCCCACATTGCAGACTAGCTAAAAGCTGCTATTAAAGCAACCTGGGCTTCCATAACACCTCAGCAGTGCACAGACTTAGCGCCTCCATGCCTCACCACATTGATGTGTAGCGCCCCTGAAACCATCAGGGTGCTACAAGGCTTTGCATCCCCACAAGGATGCAGAGCCTACCCCCTTTGGGACCCAGAACCCCAGTGCCGGTACCAACAAAAACCCAGGTAATCCCAGTTTTCTCCAACAATCCCCCATACAATGGTACCCAGCTAGGGTGGGACCATGGATGGCTGCCTAGAGGTGGAGCCAATCCAGTCCACTAGTTGACCAGGTGGGAGGGGCAGACTGTGGAGAGTAGAGAGACAAGTATCAGACAGGCGAGAAGTGATGGTGGAAGCGAAGCGACGTCCTCACTCAGGTTAACAGTGACCTTGTACCCTGGAGAAGTAGGTGCCGATGGAGTACAGTGGAGTACTCCCGGAACTACGCACTGACGGGGTACAGGACCCTAGGACAGGAAAGAGCTCCAGGCCGACCTGTTAACACCTGCACAGCAGGGGGGCCATCACGGACCTTGCTGACCCTAAAAAATTTGAAGACTCAGTAGCAAAGGGAGAACCAGGTACAAGACCAGACACTCCAACCCCACAGGGTTCACACTACCGTCAGGCGGACAGAAATGGATAAACCTCAAAACGGGGACGCCCAGTTGTTCTATACCATGGGGACCCACTTACCAGAGACACGTGCAGGGGAAGAAGGTACCAGAGAAACCAGACTGGCACTGGGACAAAGGGAACCTGGAGGCAAAACCAGCTGGCCTCGAGCAACCAGTCAACACCTACTAGCAGTTAGTAAACCAGTTGAACACCTGTGTGGACTATCTTCTTCCAATGCCCACTTCACCATACACCCTCCGGGGCAAAACCCTACTTGCGGAGGGTCTACCATTCTAGCTACCAATTCCACCAACCCCAGTGAAGACATTCTGTAGCGGCGGCTCAATACACTTAGCCGGAACACCGCAAGTGGCGTCACAAGTGAACATTATTTTATTCTCCCCTATAAATATCCCCATTACAAAAAGGGCCCAGGGCACAGAACCAGGCAACGGCCACCACCATGACATTCCCAATAGAGACACTGCCCGGGACCGAGTACCCCATATCCCTGGGCGCAACAGTTGCAGTAATTCATGCAAAAGGAGCCTCGACTAAGTATTGAGGGCATTTACTGTACAGAATTTTCAGTAGACCAACACTTCTGAGTTAAAAATAATTTTTTCAGTTGGTAATATACTAATTTTCTGAGATAATATCTTTTGGGCTTTCATTGGCTGTAAGTCATAATCATCAACATTAACAGAAATAAACACTTGATATAGATCACTCTGTAATGACTCTATTGTATAATATGTGTTTCCCTTTTTGCATTGAATTACTGAAATGAACATTCTTATGATATTCTAATTTATTGAGATGCACCTGTACATGGAGCAGTAAATATGGAAAGGGACAGTTTGCAGGCTACTGTATCAATCTTTTGAGAGCAAGCAAAGCACTACTGCAACTTGGACAGACAGTGAAGCTTTCACTGTTCGGTGCTAATTCTGGTTACAATGTTAGATCTTTATTATTGACCTCCTAGAGTCCTAATACATCTCCACTGCATCCTCTTGTATGAACTTAACACCACCCCCAACAATAACAGAGCTAAATTACATCTTCTTCCAATTCTCAGTTTTTTCATTCTTATAAGGCCTGTTTCACACGTCAGTGATTCTGGTACGTTTGTGCTTTTTTTTCTACGTACCAGAATCAATGACATACGCAGACCCATTATAATCAATGGGGCTCCTCACACATCAGTGATTTTTCACTGACCATGTCTCCGTGCGGCGTACCCGCGTGTCCGTGATTGCCGGAGACATGTCCATTTTTTTCTGGCATTACTGATGTCCCACGGACCACGCAGTGGTGTGATCCGTGAAACACGTGCCAGAAAAAAACGTGCATATAAAATAAAAATCCTTTTTACTCACCCGGCTTCAGTGGCGCTCTGTGCAGCCTGTTCTGCCTGCTTCTTCTGAGCCGGCTCATTCTCATTACTGTCATGCATATTCATGAATGCATGACACAGCCGACCCGGAAGCAGCTGCTGTGGAGGTCAGCACCGGACGGATGCTGCACCGCGGGAGCGTTCAGTACCATGGAGAGCGGGAGCGGGCACAGGTGAGTTAGGCCGGCTTTGCATGTTGCGACATCGCAAGCCGATGCTGCGATGTCGCACGCGATAGTCCCCGCCCCCGTCACAGGTACGACATCGTGTGATAGCTGGCGTAGCGAAAATTATCGCTACCCCAGCTTCACATGTACTCACCTGCCCTGCGACCGTCGTTCTGGCCGGCGAACCACCTCCTTCCTAAGGGGGCGGGTCGTGCGGCATCATAGCGACGTCACACGGCAGGCGGCCAATAGGGCGGAGGGGCGGAGATGAGCAGGATGTAAACATCCTGCCCACCTCCTTCCTTCCGCATATCCTGCGGAAGCCACGGTGGCGCAGGTAGGAGATGTTCCTCGCTCCTGCGACTTCACACACAGCGATGTGTGCTGCCGCAGGACCGAGGAACAACATCGGACCGTCACGTCAGCGTAATTCTGGATTACGCCGACGCTGCACCGATGATACGATTACGACGATTTTGCGCTCGTTAATCGTATCATCTAGGCTTTACACACTACGATGTCGCATGCGATGCCGGATGTGCGTCACTTTCAATTTGACCCCACCGACATCGCACCTGCGATGTTGTAGTGTGCAAAGCCCGCCTTAATCTCTATGTGCAATCACGGACCACGGAGAACGGAGCCCGGATTGCACTTAGACAACCTCCGTGTGCCGTGAATCACGGCACACGGAGGGACTTGTGCGTGTTTTACACGTCAGTGAAGAATGTTTTTCACTGACATGTGAAACGAACCTAAGGCAAAGTATTGCTAGGTAGTGATGAGTAGACCCATGGCTGTTCTGGTTCGCCGGTTTTAGGTGGACTTTCCTTAGTACCACTGTACTAATGGTGAGGCCAGAACAAGTAGAGGCGGTTTCAGAATGAATGGCTCAGACTGCCTTCAGTTGCTTTGCTTTGTCTTCCACTAGGTCCCCTCTTAATCATGGCCTTAGTTTCGACTAACAACAAAATAGAATCGCAGTCCTATTCCATTATTTCTACCTGGAGTACTGTACTAACGTGTGGCTGTCCATTTTGAACAATCATTTTTTCAAGATAAATGCTTGGGATCCAGGGATACTAAGTCAACTACATCAGGGAGGTGCCTAAAGGCAAACTAGTTGGGACTGGCAGTAGCAAGCTTTGCAGCAGACCGCCAGCTTGATCCAAACCACAAACAACTACCACAACTGTGTATGCTACAGGAGCTGAATTTTTTTCTCTGTGGGGGAACTGTGAAATCAGTCTCTGGGCACTCTTAACATTTTTGATCTGTGGGTTAACTCTGAAATTAGTCTCTGTGGGGACATTCGTAAAATCTTTATTGTATTCATTTACTTCCTATTTAACCATAATTGCTATGGTGACAGGACCCCTTTAAGTAATTTTCCTATCCACATTTGTTTGCAAGGAAATTGTCCTTCTCTTACCCCTATTTGCTTTCTTTTACAGCCCCCTAGGCTAGCTAATGTCTGACTGAATCTGATAAACCCAAACATCTATGGGTCTGCTCATCCCTACTCATGGCCTCTGGATATCACCATTGTACTTAATTCAACGTCTCCTGCAAGGCATTGGAATTAGAGATAAGCGAGTACCGTAATATTCGTAATTGCTACACTCGTAACGAGTACTTTGAAATACTCGTATATTCATTCCGAATAGCGAGTACAATGCAAGTCAATGGGAAATGCGAGTAATTTTCTGCTGGACCCAACAAAAAGGTCCGAGGGCCTGAGGAAAAGGCTGAAATGGATGGGAAAGTGATGAAACTGAATGGGGAGAGCCTGGAGAATATACCTGCATGCATTTCTGATTCACATATGGTTTCTGGGAATGAGGATGTCACAGTATTACACCACTTTTACGGATGCACAAGAACACCTACCAAACCTAACCTAAATTGAATTTTAGAGGCCAAAAAGGTTAACAAACAGTTTTTCCTGCATAATCATTTGTATATGTATTCATTCCGAATAGTGAGTACAATGCAAGTCAATGGGAGATGCGAGTAATTTTCTGCTGGACCCAACAAAAAGGTCTGAGGGCCTGAGGAAAAGGCTGAAATGGATGGGAAAGTGATGAAACTGAATGGGGAGAGCCTGGAGAATATACCTGCATGCATTTCTGATTCACCTATGGTTTCTGGGAATGAGGATGTCACAGTATTACACCACTTTTACGGATGCACAAGAACACCTACCAAACCTAACCTAAATTGCATTTTAGAGACCGAAAAGGTTAACAGTTTTTCCTGCATAATCATTTGTATATAAGGCTAAATAAACCGGAGAAAAAAAAATATCCCTTTTAGCGTTTGTTCACATGTAGTGTTTTGGCTTTTTTTTTTTTACTTTACAATTGGAAGGGCCCTGACATACATTTTGTAGGTCCCTCTGTCATACATAATTTCTAGTTAGCTATTCCCATCCCCAGCACTTTACAAGGCCAACAACAATGTGCCCGTTGATATGTTGATCTTTGACCTGAGGGGCCTCAAGTGGTCCTGTAACATACGTTTTGGAAGAACTGCTGATATTTATACATTTGGGTGGTCCCTCCCTCATTGAGACTCAGATAGTGGAATACATATTCTGTAGCATTTGAGAATGTGCCCATTGTGGTGGTGGTGTTTACCCTCCTCCTCCTCCTCCACCGTGTCATTCTGCGGCCCTCAATTCAAGTTTTCAGAGGTCCATTAGTTGTTCATCAACAATCATTTTGAATTGCTTTCGAATATGTATCTCCTAGCTCAGTCACAATGTAGGACAAGGGTCTCCAATGACAAATATTAGTTTGGTAGGAGCACTGTTCTGGTTTGTCCAGTGAACAATGTACCTAGTGTTTACAAAAATTAGCCCTCTGCCCTGAGTCATGGTTGATGCAGGGAGTCACCATCACAAGGGCCTCCAATGACAAATAGTAGTTAGGCTGGAGTAGGAGTACTGTCCCGGTTTGTCCACCACTGCACAATATGCCTAGTGTTTACAAAAATTAGCTCTATGGCCTGAGTCATGGTTGATGCAGGAAGGAAACGGCTTTATATGGGAAGGGGTGGACGTTAACAGCAGTATTCAAAATCAACATCTTGGGAACATTTATTTTGGCCTGCTCTAATGTGGAGGGATTACAAACTGTGGAGAAATCCATTCCTTGCTGAATTTAATCAGAGTAAGCCTGTCTGCATTTTCTGTGGAAAGGCGTGTGCGCCTTTTAGTGATGATTTTCCCAGCAGAACTGAAAACATGCTCTGACATCACACTAGCAGCCGGGCAGGCCAGAACCTCCAAGGCATATAAGGAGAGGTCAGTGTCCAGCTTGGACACCCAATAATTAAAGGGAACTGAAGCGTCAGAAAGGACAGAGGTATGGTCACTTAAGTACCCCATGACCATGTTGTGCAACATCTCCCTCCTTTGCATTATTACAGGTACAGATAGCCCTTGCTGATGAGCTGGTTTATTAAAAATGGCCCAGTTTGCACACATTTTCCCCCTACCTCTGTTGGACCTGGTGTTCTTGTCTGTGCCCATTAATCCTTGGTGTTCAAAAGAGTTGGTAACTCTGCCACCAGAGTTGTCTGAGGGTGATGTTTTCACCAACTGATCTACAATGACCCTCTTGAAGGCTTCCATTGTACAACTCTTTGGTGACTCCAAAAGGAGAGAAGGACATTTGTCCTTGTACTGTGGGTCCAGAAAGGTGGCCAATCAGTATAGGCTGTTGGATAAAATGTGTATCATGCTAGGGTCTTGCCACAGAGACTTACACATGAACTATGCCATGTGGGCCAAGCTTCAAACAGGCAGAGGTTCTGTGTCTCCACCAGAAGGAACAATACCCATCCTCTCCTCACATTGCCTCGCCTCCAGCCCATCCACACTGAACAGACATAAAGATGGGGTTGAGAGTCCCCTATGTAGCATTGGGAGTCCCCTCAGTAGCACAGAAAAACAAGTTATTTCTCTCCTCATCCTCCTCATCATCACCCAACGTTGCATCAGAATATTGTCTGGGTAGTATCTCCCATTGGGAAATCTGGCTCTATAGTCACATGCTGGGCACTCAAAGCTTCCTCTTTAAGATTATGTAGTGATTGTTTCAATAGACACAAAAGTGAGATGGTTAAGCTGATAATAGCCTGATCACCGCTCACAAGCTTGGTGCAGTACTCAAAGTTCTCAAGAACCTCACAAATGTCAGCAATTCACACCCACTCAACAATTGTTATGTGTGGTTGCTGGCTCTCAGTCTGACGGGCATGTTAAGCTGATATTCAGCTACTGTCGTCTGCTGTTCACTAATTCTCGCCAACAGAGAGTGTAGGTACTGTCCCAACTGGGTACACCTTGACGTTTGGTGGGATAGCTTTATGCTTTTTTTGATCAAAAACAGTGTTTACTAAGTACCCTATGTTTATATGCACTATGCTTTTATTTAGTTACAGCAGGGTATGTTTTCACAATTTTTTCCTTGGTTTCTCTTTGTCTCATGGCCAGTGTGAACATGGTCTCACAAGTTCCATGTATACCATCTCATACTCCGGCTCACTTTTTTGCTTTTATGTAGTTTTTTTGTATTCAGTACAAACAGGGAGTGGCCCCCTTCTCAGCGAGCTGGACATTTCATTTTGTGAATCCCCCTGACTGTGTGTGTCCTGTTGGGACCCGGTCGCTCTCAGCCCTTAGCCACATTGAGGCCTATTTTAGACCCATGGTAAGGTTTTAATATTAGAGAGTGTAGGTACTGTCCCAACTGGGTACACCTTGACGTTTGGTGGGATAGCTTTATGCTTTTTTTGATCAAAAACAGTGTTTACTAAGTACCCTATGTTTATATGCACTATGCTTTTATTTAGTTACAGCAGGGTATGTTTTCACAATTTTTTCCTTGGTTTCTCTTTGTCTCATGGCCAGTGTGAACATGGTCTCACAAGTTCCATGTATACCATCTCATACTCCGGCTCACTTTTTTGTTTTTATGTAGTTTTTTTGTATTCAGTACAAACAGGGAGTGGCCCCCTTCTCAGCGAGCTGGACATTTCATTTTGTGAATCCCCCTGACTGTGTGTGTCCTGTTGGGACCCGGTCGCTCTCAGCCCTTAGCCACATTGAGGCCTATTTTAGACCCATGGTAAGGTTTTAATATTAGAGAGTGTAGGTACTGTCCCAACTGGGTACACCTTGACGTTTGGTGGGATAGCTTTATGCTTTTTTTTATCAAAAACAGTGTTTACTAAGTACCCTATGTTTATATGCACTATGCTTTTATTTAGTTACAGCAGGGTATGTTTTCACAATTTTTTCCTTGGTTTCTTCTCGCCAACATATGTAGCGTTCCACCACGTGGGCAGGTGGCACATGAGTCAGTGACTTGGCAAATTCAAGCTCTTTTGCAGTGCTGTAAAACCAGCAAAAGCAGTAGAGGAATGGCGGAAATGGGCACTAATACAGCACACTTTATCAAGTAGGTACAGCAAGTCAGAGTATGTTTTCAGAAGTTTCTGAACAACTGGGCTCTGTACATTAGCCATGCATGGCACATTTACCACCTTGCCGGCCTTTAAAGTGGTCACCACATTACGCCCATTGTTGCAAATGACCAGACCGGATTGGAGGTGCAGTGGGGACAGGCACTGATAGATCTGCTCTTTTATACCTCGACACAGCTCTGCTGTAGTGTGTGGTTTGTGACCTAAACAGATCAGCTTCAGCAGAGCGTTTTGCCACTTTGCCGATGCGCTGCTGCACGTTTGGCAGTGATGGGGAGGGTTATTCAGTAGTAGATGAGAGTGAGGATCAGGAGGAGGAGGGGAGACAGGAAGTGGCATATGATGAGGTGGAAATGCTGGTAGAAATTGGGCCCATTATTGTTAGCATGGGTAGGATGTGTGATGTTACAGTTGACACTTTGTCCCAGCATCCACCAGTTTTAACCAGTGTACCATGACAGATATGTAGTTGTCGCGGGCGGGGAGGGGGGCCGCTGCGCTCACCGCGCTCGGGTCCGGCTCTGGGCTGCTGCTTGCTCGCCGCTGCTCGGTGGCTCGAGCGGTGGGCCGGATCCGGGGACTCGAGCGGCGCTCCTCGCCCGTGAGTGAAAGGGGTGGTTTGGGGTTGGAGGGTATGGTCCGTGACGCCACCCACGGTTTGTGGTGAGGTTGGGACACCACCGCTGCTCTGGACGGGGATCCCGGGAGCGATGACAGGGAGCAGCCGAGATGTTTCTCTCCCCTCCGTGGGTAGGGGGATTTGGTGGTCCCGGGGCCCGGTGAGGTGTCGGGGGAGGCAGGGTTGGCGAGGTGCAGGGTCGCGGGGGCAGCGCGGTGCCAGATGGCATGGTGGTACTCACTCAGCCAAGAATGGATATAGAGTCTCCGGTAAAACAAACGGCTGTATGGACGGGTCCTGCAGCCAGCTGCTGTGGTCACTCCCGAAAGGTTGGTGGTGGCTGCCTTTCCCTGCACCTGTTGTGTGTCTTCGGTCCCAATGGCTTCCCACCGGTAACCCGCTCCCCAGCTTGGATGTGTGCCGGAGGAGCCCCTTTTGCCCGCAGGCTCTGGCCCTGGGAATTCTAGCTGTGGCGGTAGCTGTATTTCCCTTTCTCGGTTTGGACAGTTGCCTTCAATCGGGTCTTTGCTGTTAGGAAACCCCGGAGGTTCCAGTCGCTAACGGATTTGACCGGTTTTAACGGCGACTCCAAGCCTGGTCGGGGTCCGTAGGCCCTGCCGGTTTGTGCTGGCTTCTCTTTGCTCCCCGGTTCGGTACCGGCAGGCCACCGCCCGTCCCCGGTCCTACGGTTCCGCGCCGATCAGCCTCTCCTGCAGACAGCCACCACCGTCTGCCAACCTTGCTCTTGGTGCCAGGACCACGTACCCGGACATGGTCAGTCTGCTCTTTCTCCTCAACTACCACTTCTTGCTCCTTTTCCTTCACTCTCCCTGAACTACTCCGACTTCCTTTCCCGCCTCCAGGACTGTGAACTCCTCAGTGGGTGTAACCAACCGCCTGGCTCCACCCCACCTGGTGTGGACATCAGCCCCTGGAGGGAGGCAACAAGGATTTGTGTGTGACTGATGTGCCTATCTCGGGGTGTGGGGTGTGTTGTTGCAGTTCTTGTGACCACCTGGCTTGTCCAGGGCGCCACATATTGTCCCTGTACACAACAACTTGTCCACGAGTCTGTTGTTAGGTGGACCTTCCATGTTATGGCGTTGGTCAGAGCAAGTTTGAGATTGTTTAACACGTACTTGTGTAATGCGGGGACGACACAATGGACAAAATAGTAGTGGCTGAGAACACTGTATCGTGGGGCAACCACAGCCAAGAGATCACGGAAACAGTGTGTTCCCATAGGCCTAAACGGCAACATCTCCACAGCTAGCAATTTGGCAATTTGTGAGTTTAGGTTTTGTACCTGTGGGTGCATGGCTGAGTATTTACACTTCATTTCCAAGATCTCAGGTCCAAACAACTGGATGCTTTGCTGGGATAAGGAAGTGGATGTGATTGATATTTGCTGTGTCTGTGTAGTCGCACCTTGTGGGCAGGATGTATGAGCGCCTACTACCTGAACAGCAGATTGTGAAGGACATAGCACAGGTGACGTGGCAGTGGTTTGACCTGCAGACATAAATTTGGTATCCTGGTGTTCCGCCCATCTACTGGCGTGCTTGGCTGTCATGTGGTTCTGCATACTAGTGGTGCCTTTGCCCTGGCCTCTGCTCAACTTCATATGGCAGATGCTACAGATTACAATGTTTTTCTCTGAAGGACTTTCAGAAAAAACTTCCAGAAAGTGGATAAACGCCCCCTTGCCCTGACTTGGGCCATAGTGGGGGTGCTCTTTGGAACAGTTGACCCAGTTCACACTCTGGGCAAACCGCTACCCCTTGGTGCCTGTGTTGGTGCTACATATCCATCTTCCTCTGTTAGTGGACTCATCATCATCAGAGATTGTAGGCTGACTTGATGGCAAATGTGTCTCATCATCATCAGTCTCCACCTCTGGAGACAGTAAATCAGGTTCCTCAAAGTGCCTTTCTTCTAGCCATAGGTCTTTAAATAGTTGCGCATCAACGCACACCACCTCCTCACGTCCCTCTTCAATGCTGCACAGTGAGAGGTCAGAGCCAACCAAAGGATACATACAAAACAGATTCTCAGAGTGGCCAAGCTTGTCTCCTGTGACTGATGATGGAGGGAGGAAGGAGACCCAGGTTGAGGATTGGATGGGCTAGCTGTTACTGATGGACCTACTGATATGGTAAAGGGTGAGGGTAAACCGATATCAGAGGTCAGGGTCCACCGTGCAGTGATGGTAAACTGCAGCCTAAGTCTGTACTGATATTCAACAAAACCCCAAATATAAATAGGCACCTGTGTTAAAGGTCACACAAGTGTAGTCGCAGGTTTACAAAGACTCTACGTAAATATAAAGAACCTGTGTGTACAGTCTCTGTGTTATAATCCACACAGAAGCTACCGTATAATGAAGTAAGACCCTGTTGCTTCACAGGACCTGATACGGGTAATAATGTAAAAGAAACTGATCCCTGTTTAGAGATAGGACCAGATAAGGGAATAAATATAATAAGGCCTGGACCTGTTTACTCACAGGAGCAGAATAGGCACTATGCTCTCCTGTGACTTCACAGAAGTAGGTACAGTTAGGTCCAGAAATATTTGGACAGTGACACAAGTTTTGTTATTTTAGCTGTTTAAAAAACATGTTCAAAAATACAATTATATATATAATATGGGCTGAAAGTGCACACTCCCAGCTGCAATATGAGAGTTTTCACATCCAAATCGGAGAAAGGGTTTAGGAATCATAGCTCTGTAATGCATAGCCTCCTCTTTTTCAAGGGACCAAAAGTAATTGGACAAGGGACTTTAAGGGCTGCAATTAACTCTGAAGGCATCTCCCTCGTTAACCTGTAATCAATGAAGTAGTTAAAAGGTCTGGGGTTGATTACAGGTGTGTGGTTTTGCATTTGGAAGCTGTTGCTGTGACCAGACAACATGCGGTCTAAGGAACTCTCAATTGAGGTGAAGCAGAACATCCTGAGGCTGAAAAAAAAGAAAAAATCCATCAGAGAGATAGCAGACATGCTTGGAGTAGCAAAATCAACAGTCGGGTACATTCTGAGAAAAAAGGAATTGACTGGTGAGCTTGGGAATGGAGTGGTGGATGATCGCCGCATACTTTCTTTGGTGAAGAAGAACCCGTTCACAACATCAACTGAAGTCCAGAACACTCTCAGTGAAGTAGGTGTATCTGTCTCTAAGTCAACAGTAAAGAGAAGACTCCATGAAAGTAAATACAAAGGGTTCACATCTAGATGCAAACCATTCATCAATTCCAAAAATAGACAGGCCAGAGTTAAATTTGCTGAAAAACACCTCATGAAGCCAGCTCAGTTCTGGAAAAGTATTCTATGGACAGATGAGACCAAGATCAACCTGTACCAGAATGATGGGAAGAAAAAAGTTTGGAGAAGAAAGGGAACGGCACATGATCCAAGGCACACCACATCCTCTGTAAAACATGGTGAAGGCAACGTGATGGCATGGGCATGCATGGCTTTCAATGGCACTGGGTCACTTGTGTTTATTGATGACATAACAGCAGACAAGAGTAGCCGGATGAATTCTGAAGTGTACCGGGATATACTTTCAGCCCAGATTCAGCCAAATGCAGCAAAGTTGATCGGACGGCGCTTCATAGTACAGATGGACAATGACCCCAAGCATACAGCCAAAGCTACCCAGGAGTTCATGAGTGCAAAAAAGTGGAACATTCTGCAATGGCCAAGTCAATCACCAGATCTTAACCCAATTGAGCATGCATTTCACTTGCTCAAATCCAGACTTAAGACGGAAAGACCCACAAACAAGCAAGACCTGAAGGCTGCGGCTGTAAAGGCCTGGCAAAGCATTAAGAAGGAGGAAACCCAGCGTTTGGTGATGTCCATGGGTTCCAGACTTAAGGCAGTGATTGCCTCCAAAGGATTCGCAACAAAATATTGAAAATAAAAATATTTTGTTTGGGTTTGGTTTATTTGTCCAATTACTTTTGACCTCCTAAAATGTGGAGTGTTTGTAATGAAATGTGTACAATTCCTACAATTTCTATCAGATATTTTTGTTCAAACCTTCAAATTAAACGTTACAATCTGCACTTGAATTCTGTTGTAGAGGTTTCATTTCAAATCCAATGTGGTGGCATGCAGAGCCCAACTCGCGAAAATTGTGTCACTGTTCAAATATTTCTGGACCTAACTGTATGTACAGCATACCCAGTATGAATAGGGATGTAATGAAGAACACTACCCATGTTCCGCTAATATATGCATTGGGTTATTGCAGAGGTGAGCGTGCAGGATATTGCACCTATATCGGGTTGTAATAGGGGATAGCTGATAACCACCGGTCCCTTATCGGCACAACCCCGATATCCCTTGAGCCCAGCCTAGCCGGCTTCTGACCCTAACTCGGGCTAGATGTGACCGTGACACCTCACCCTAACCTGCCTGCTGACCCTCAATCAGTCCGGCAGGACTTCGCCGCGTATCCCTATCTAAGGTAGCTGTGTGTTGCTGCATGCACAAAAATGAGTGTGCACCACCATGTGGGCATCAGGGCTATTTATCACCTTTTTATACCCCCCACAAGATGAAGGAACCACGTGCAGCCAGCCCCTTTGGCCAATGAGAGCCTTACAGGTCACTGATGACGTCACCACGGCCAATAGAACCTTGCCACATCACTGATGATGTCACTGCGACCAATAGAAATTTGCCACATCACTAACATGCTCAGATAATAGCAAAAGACCCATAGGAGTCCCGCACATGCTCAGTAGGTTCTTTTTGACACTTAGTGTCAGAATTCCAAAAAGTCCTGGTCACCATCCATGGGTCAGGAGACTGGGCCGAGCAACCTCTGGTACGGGGAGGAGGAACAGCTCCAGAAGAAAAACGAGGAGCCCCCATACTCCGGTTCATGACACTAGCCTTCTGTGCATCCACAGTAGACTGTGTGGTCATGGAAGATTTGTTGTTGCTTGACAAATGTGAAGAGTCCTTGTCTGCCATCCAAGACAGGATCTACTCTCGCTCTTCTGGCTTCCACACACATTAATATTCCAGACCAGTAAATTTGGCAAGGAGCATAATGGATGCATCAAGCTTCTTCTGACCAGACACAGACTCAGTGCCTTGTCGCCCACCACTGACAACACCACGTCCACATCCAGGTCCCTGTCCCTTAACCCCTTAACGACCTTTGACGTACTGGGTACGTCACGGTGACATGGTGCTAAACGACCCATGACGTACCCAGTACGTCATGGCGAAATCGCGGTCCCGGAGCCCCGGGTAGTCCAATTTCTTTGATTAAACGGTAGATTCGGGAAGGAAGGAACCTCTGCCTGACCTCAGGAGGGGTGGTGCCTCCTCCCCGAACCTAGAGAGTCTGTGATTGGCTGAGAAACGCCGCTCAGCCAATTACAGTCAATGTAATGTTCCAGCCATTGAAAATGGCTGGAACATTTAAATCCACCCTGATCAGTGCTGCTGTAGCACTGGCCATTGGCTGGAGCTGGGTGATCGGTGCTTCACCCGCCCCCAGCTCTGATTGGAGAGACCGGTCTTGTGACCGTTTTCTCCAATCAATGTGGATCTGGGGCCTGTGACAGTCCCTGGAAGCCGAGGAGAGCGGTCTCTGCGGGTGCCCATCAGTAAGTTGCCGCCCCCGTCGCCCGCCCCTGTCCCCGATCGCCCTGCCAGCCCCGCCGCTGCTCCCGATCCACCGCTGTCCCCGCCGCCACGCTCGCCACTGTCCCCGCCGCTGCTCCCGATCCAGCACTGTCCCCACCGCTGCTCCCGATCCACCGCTGTCCCCGCCGCGCTCGCCACTGTCCCCGCCACCACGCTCGCCACTGTCCCTGCCGCCACGCTCGCCACTGTCCCCACCGCCACGCTCGCCACTGTCCCCGCCGCCACGCTCGCCACTGTCCCCGCCGCTCGCTACTGTCCCCGCCGCTGCTCCTGATCCACCGCCACCACGCTCGCCACTGTCCCCGCCGCCACGCTCGCCACTGTCCCCGCCGCTGCTCCCGATCCACCGCTGTCTGCGCCGCTGCTCCCGATCCACCGCTGTCCCCGCCGCGCTCGCCACTGTCCCCGCCGCCACGCTCGCCACTGTCCCCGCCGCTGCTCCAGATCCACCGCCGCCACGCTCGCCACTGTCCCCGCCGCCACGCTCGCCACTGTCCCCGCCGCCACGTTTGCCACTGTCCCCGCCACTGCTCCCGATCCACCGCTGTCCCCGCAGCCACGCTCGCCACTGTCCCCGCCGCCGCTCCCGATCCACCGCTGTCCCCGCCGCCACGCTCTCCACTGTCCCCACCGCCATCGCACCCACCTTTTTCAGCCGCTGCTGTCACCGAATCGGCCCCCACTGTTCCCAATTGGCGGCCGCCGCCGCCTCCTTCATCGGCTGCCCCTTCTCCATCGCCACTACACCTCCTATCCCTCCATGTGGTGCAAGCCACCCTCCCCCCCGGGGGGAGGGTGGCCCCCAGAACATGGAGGGGGGAGGGTGGCTTGCAGCACATGTGGGGGGAGGGTGGCTTGCAGCACATGTGGGGGGAGGGTGGCTTGCAGCACATGTGGGGTGCTGCAAGCCACCCTCCACCCACATGTGCTGCAAGCCACCCTCCCCCCACATGTGCTGCAAGCCACCCTCCCCCCTCCATGTTCTGGGGGCCACCCTCCCCCCGGGGCCCCCCCTCCTCCATGTTCCATCTCTCTCTCCCATCAGACTCTGCCCCCCTCCCCGATCTGCTGCCTGCTCTCTCCCATCCTCTTCATCTACTGCCCCCTCTCACCCTCCTCAATCTGTTGCCTCCTTCATCTGCTGCCTATTCTGTCTGCTGTGATCCTGCTGCCTAGATCCATCCTGTAAGGTAGGTATCCCCATCTCACCTTCCTCCCCCCCATCCTCCGCCGCTCCTCCATCTGCTGCGCCATTTCCCATCATCCATCCGCTGCACCCTTTCCCATCCTCTGCCGCTCCTCCATCCGCTGCGCCATTTCCCATCATCCATCCGCTGCGCCCTTTCCCATCCTCTGCCGCTCCTCCATCCACTGCGCCATTTCCCATCATCCATCCGCTGCGCCCTTTCCCATCCTCTGCCGCTCCTCCATCCACTGCGCCATTTCCCATCATCCATCCGCTACGCCCTTTCCCATCCTCTGCCGCTCCTCCATCCGCTGCGCCATTTCACATCATCCATCCGCTGCGCCCTTTCCCATCTTCTGCCGCTCCTCCATCCGCTGCGCCCTTTTCCATCCTCTGACGCTCCTTCATCCGCTGCGCCATTTCCCATCATCCATCCGCTGCGCCCTTTCCCATCCTCTGCCGCTCCTCCACCCGCTGCGCCCTTTCCATCTTCCATCCGCTGCGCCCTTTCTCATCTGCCGCCCCGCCCTCTCGCATCGCATTATCCAGCGCAGTTGCTCGCTTCCAGACTGCAGTGGATGATGCGATGCGAGACTCGTGTATTGCTCTCACGTTTGGCACTGGTCTTAGTGGCAGGCGCTCATATTTTTATTTTTTTTTTACTCTTTTTTTTTTTTTTACTGATGTCTGTATTTTTTATTTCGCCAAACTAATTTTTTTGTATGGGGGGGGTCTAGTTTCCAAAATGGGATCACATGTGGGGGAGCTCCATTGTTTAGGCACCTCAGGGGGTCTCCAAATGCAACATGGCGTCTGCTAAGAATTCCAATCAATTTTACTGTGAAATGGCGCTCCTTCTCTTCTGAGCCCCGCCGTACGCCCAAACAATTGATTTCCACCACATGTGAGGTACCTGTGTACTCAGGAGAAATTGCACAATACATTTTATGGTGCATTTTTTCCTGATACCCTTGTGAAAAAAAGCTACCTGTTTGAAAAAACAATTTTGTGGTAAAAAAAAAGAATAAAATATTTTCACGGCTGAACATTACGAACGTTTGTGAAGCCTCCAGGGGTTCAAAGTGCTCGCTAAACAGCTAGATAAATTCCATGAGGGGTCTAGTTTCCAAAATGGGGTCAATTGTGGGGGAGCTCCATTGTTTAGGCACTTCAAGGGGGTCTCCAAACGCAACATGGCGTCCGCTAATAATTCCAACCAATTTTGCAGTGAAATGGCGCTCCTTGCCTTCCGAGTCCTGCTGTGTGCCCAAACATTTGATTTCCACCACATATGAGGTATCTGCGTACTCAGGAGAAAATGCACAATACATTTTATGGTGCATTTTTTCCTGATACCCTTGTGATAAAAAAAGCTACCTGGTTGAAGCAACAGTTTTGTGGTAAAAAAAAAATTTTTTCTTTTCACGGCTCAACGTTATAAACTTCTGTGAAGCCCCCAGGGGTTCAAAGTGCACATCAAACATCTAGAAAAATTATTTGAGGGCTCTAGTTTCCAAAATGGGGTCACTTATGGGGGAGCTCCATTGTTTAGGCACCTCAGGAAGTCTTCAAACCCGACATGGTGTCCGCTAATGAGTGCAGCTAATTTTGCACTCAAAAATTCAAATGGCGCTCCTTGCCTTCCAAGTCCTGCCGTGTACCCAAAAATTTGATTTCCACCACATATGGGGTATCTGCGTACTCAGGAGAAAATGCACAATACATTTTATGGTGCATTTTTTCTGGATACCCTTGTGATAAAAAAAGCTACCTGGTTGAAGCAACAGTTTTGTGGTAAAAAAAATGTTTTTTCTTTTCACGGCTCAACGTTATAAACTTCTGTGAAGCCCCCAGGGGTTCAAAGTGCACATCAAACATCTAGAAAAATTATTTGAGGGCTCTAGTTTCCAAAATGGGGTCACTTATGGGGGAGCTCCATTGTTTAGGCACCTCAGGAAGTCTTCAAACCCGACATGGTGTCCGCTAATGAGTGCAGCTAATTTTGCACTCAAAAATTCAAATGGCGCTCCTTGCCTTCCAAGTCCTGCCGTGTACCCAAAAATTTGATTTCCACCACATATGGGGTATCTGCGTACTCAGGAGAAAATGCACAATACATTTTATGGTGCATTTTTTCTGGATACCCTTGTGATAAAAAAAGCTACCTGGTTGAAGCAACAGATTTGTGGTAAAAAAAATTTTTTTTCTTTTCACGGCTCAACGTTATAAACTTCTGTGAAGCCCCCAGGGGTTCAAAGTGCACATCAAACATCTAGAAAAATTATTTGAGGGCTCTAGTTTCCAAAATGGGGTCACTTATGGGGGAGCTCCATTGTTTAGGCACCTCAGGGAGTCTTCAAACTCGACATGGCGTCCGCTAATGAGTGCAGCTAATTTTGCACTCAAAAATTCAAATGGCGCTCCTTGCCTTCCGAGTCCTGCCGTGTGCCCAAACATTTGATTTCCACCACATATGAGGTATCTGCGTACTCAGGAGAAAATGCATGATACATTTTATTATGCATTTTTTTTTTTTATGGCTAAAGTAACATTTTTGTGTTAAAAAAGTAACATTTTCATTTTTTCTTCTACATTGCTTTGGTTGCTGTGAAGCTCCTAAAGGGTTAATAAACTTCTTGGATGTGGTTTTGAGCAGAGTGAGGGGTGCAGATTTTAGAATGGGGTCACTTTTGGGTATTTTCTGTCGCCTAGGTTTCTCAAATCACTCCAAATGTGATGTGGTACCTAAAAATTTTTTTTTTGTAAATTTTGTTGGAAAAATGAGAAATTGCTGATGAACTTTGAACCCTTCTAACTTCCTAATGGAAATTTTTTTTTTCAAAAATTGCACTGGTGTAAAGCAGACAAGTGGGAAATGTTATTTAGTAACTATTTTGTGTGACATATCTCTCAGATTTATGGACATAAAATTTCAAATTTTGAAAATTGCAAAATTTTCAAAATTTTCGCCAAATTTCCAAAATTTTCACAAATAAACGCAAAACATATCAGCCTAAATTTACCACTGACATGAAGTACAATATGTCACGAAAAAATAGTGTCAGAATCGCCAGGATCCGTTGACGTGTTTCAGAGTTATAACCTGTCAAAGTGACACTGGTCAAAATTGCAAAAAATGGCCGGGTCTTTAAGGTGAAAACAGGCTGGGGGCTGAAGGGGTTAAAAAAAGTATTTTTTTGTCATTTTGGCTTTTGGTGACATATTTTCAGATGCTGATAGCCCAAGACAAGCAAACTTCGACCTTAAAAATATTGTGGAAAAATTACAACTGAGTATTTTGCGCCAGGCAGCACAAAATGGTAGAGTCCTGCTTTGTACTTGCAAAGCCTACTAGCAACATATTAATGTGGCTGCTGTGAATGGACGGCACAAGTCAATCTGTGAACCCCTAAATATTGTGGAAACAGGAACGGTGCGTTTAGTGTCAGGCAGCAGTAAATGGTAGCGTACTGGTTTGTAACTATTTGCAAAGTGTCTTGCAGCTACAGTCTCTGTCACTTATGCTGTAAACACATAGTATTTAGTCAGTAAGGTACTGCTGCAGTATGGTGCCTATACCTGCTAGCTTATGTTTGCCACAAAACTCACTATCCATGCATGCACACTCCAACCTTAATCCCTGTGGTGGGGCCCGAGCTCAGAACTTACCGACCGAGACCTGTTTGCTATAGAGATGAGCTGTTTGTCTTGATGGCCAACACCTGAGCGGAAGAGGAAAAGGTAGAGTTCTTCCAAAACAATATATGGAATCATTGTCGGCCAATGGGAGGCCCTCCAGACGCGTCACAGTAGACGGATTATGGAGATTACAACTCTGCTTCCACCCCAGTCATCCCCAACACAATCCTCTCCCTGCCTGGACGAGCTGGACCAGAATGAAATCCTCAGACAACTTGAGCATTAAATTGTGTCCTGAAATAATAGAGTCTTCACGAATGGCACCGGATGAAGCCTTCTCACTACTTCTCCATTTCAGCTCTTTCTCTTGACACCCCTAAGATGGCTGTATCATCACTTCTTGTCAGCCACTTCTTCCTCAAGCTTGCACCACCCTCTCTCCAGGCTCCATCTGAAGTTAACAGAATGCAGTTTAAATCAACAACACATAGTCTATGTAAGAGTAAAGAGTGACTTCTGGTGCCTGGCAGTTCACACTCCAGTTTCCTTTCCTACAATCTCACATGTCCGTCTTTGTGGGGTGCACTCATATAGTGCTGGGCAGCCTACCTCGTCTCATAGTATGGGCATCATTAATAGCCTGTAAGCCAGACTTGTATCTGTTGACTGGTGTCCTATGCAAGCCTCATCTGTGTGCATTTGTAATACTAGGCAGCCACCCTCTCCATGAATTTTGCAGGTTTTGTGAGTGACTGTTCCATCAGTATTTTGCACTTGTGCTGCCCCCACCTTTATCATTGGGGTCTAGTGTATTGATAATCTAGCTTGGTTTGGTAATACCATACCTCCCAACCATCCCGGATACAGCGGGACTATCACGATTTTCAGGGTTTGTCCCGTTGCCCCGCATGGGAGCTATGTATCCCGTGGCTCTGCCCACCCTCTCCCTGCCTCGCTGCTTTTTTTTCCTACCATCCTAACACGTGATGTGAGCGTTAAAGAGCGGAGCGCTCCACCCGAAACTAGTCTCTGTCTGTGCTGTTGCTAAGGTAATGAATCTCCCCAGCGCTGATTCCCCTCCCCCCAGCCCCGGAGCCTGTCTCTTCTAGCTGTTTCTCTGACTCCCGTGTGTTTGCTTCTCAATGCTGCAGGCACACACCACGGTAGATCAGGACACATTGGGGAGAGGACACAGTGTACTCACCACTTGTTTCCTCTCCTGCAGGTGCACAGACAGCACTGGCCAGTAATATGCAAAGATAGAAGCATTGCCAATGCTCCTATCAGCTTACCGACCACATGATCTCCTGCTAGGCAGAGCTGCTTCATCATTCTAAGGCTATGTTCACACATTAGTTTTTTGGCATCAGGCACAATCCGGCGTGTGCCTGATGCAACGGATCCGGCGCAGACTGTGTAAAAACGGATGCGACGGATCCAGCAAAAAACTGATCCGTTTTTTTTTTTTGTTTGTTTTTTTTTCCATTTTCATGCCGAGAGAGAGAGAGAGAGAGAGAGAGAGAGGGACCATAATCACTGCACACACCGGTACTACCGCCACCATCATCATCACCGCACACACCCTGACACTACCGCACTCATCAACACCGCACACACCCCGGCACTACAGCACCCATCATCCCCGGACACACCCCGACACTACCGCACTCATCAACACTGCACACACCCCGGCACTACCGCACCCATTATCCCCGGACACATACCGGCACTACCGCCCCATCATCATCCCCGCTCACACCCCGGCACTACCGCACCCATCATCATCCTTGCACACACGCAGGCATTACCGCACCCATGATTATCACCGCACACACAAGCACTACCGCACCCATCATCATCACCGCACACACAAGGACTACCGCACTCATCATCATCCCCGCAAACACGTAGGCACTACCGCACCCATCATCATCTCCGCACACATGCAGGCACTACCGCACTCACCATCATTCCCGCACACACAAGCACTACCGCACTCATCATCATCCCCGCACACACACACCGGCACTACCTGAGTGAAGTATCCGGTGACAGCGCAGCTCACTTCAGTTGCTGCGTGGAGCTGACACAGAGCGGTAGTGTTCTACGGCGCTCCCTGTCAGCATCATGTATCAGAGCTGAATGTGTCATGAGACCTCGTGTGGATTACGTCGGACCTGGAGGGGTAATTGGGGATTTTTAGTAAAGTGGTGAAAGAGGGTATTTTTTGTCTTTTATTTCAAATAAAGTATTTTTTCGGGTGTATGTGTTTATTTACTTTCACTTACAGGTTAATCATGGAAGGTATCTCGGGGAGACACCTGCCATGATTAACCTAGGACTTAGTGGCAGCTATAAGCTGCCATTTAACTCCTTATTACCTTGATTGCCACTGCACCAGGGCAATTCGGGATGAGCCGGGTAGAGTCCCGGGACTGTCGCATCTAATAGAAGCGGCAATTCTGGGCGACTGCTGACTGATATTTTTAGGTTGGGGTGCTCCCCATAACGTTGAGCTCCCCATCCTGAGAATACCAGCCTTCAGCTATGTGGCTTTACCTTGGCTATATCAAAATTGGGGGGGACCACATGCCGTTTTTTTTTTAATTATTTATTTATTTATTTTACTGCACTATATAGACCCGCCTACTGGCGGCTGTGATTGGTTGCAGTGAGACAGCTTTAACTCAGCGTGGGGGCGTGTCTGACTACAACCAATCATAGGTGCTGGTGGGTGGGGAAGCAGTGAATACTAGATGGAATAATGAGCGGCCGGCATTTTCAAAAGAGGAGAACCCGCCAGAGAAGTGTGACAGCCGTGCAGTGCCACGATGGTGATCGGTGAGTATAAAGGAGGGAGAGACTGACCGACAGAGAGAGAGACCAACGGACTGACCGACAGAGAAAGAGAGAGACTATTTACACACCGTCTGGGCATGCCCAGAAACAAAAAATGGCGCTGGCTTCCGGCATATGACGGATGACCCCGGATCCGGCGTCCATAGGCTCCCATTATCAAACACGCATACGGTGCCGGATCCAGCGTGATCCGTTTTTTTGCCGGACAAAAAAAAGTTCACCTCAGTGTTCCATCCGGCCGCCGGACAAGCAAATTTACCGGATCCAGCGAAAACCAGGTGGAACGCAAGGCCATCCGACGCAATCCGGCTCTAATAAAAGTCTATGGGGTAAAAAACGCATCCAGCGGCAACAGACACAGGATGCGTTTTTTCATGTTTCTGCCGGATTGCGCCTGATGGCAAAAATCTGATGTGTGAACATTAGCTGCACACTCTGTTCAGCTCTCCTCCTGGGTCCTAGCTGCCTGCACACTCTGTTCAGCTCTCCTCCTGGGTCCTAGCTGCCTGCACACCCTGTTCTGCTCTCCTCCTGGGTCCTAGCTGCCTGCAAACCTTGTTCAGCTCTCTTCCTGGGTCCTAGCTGCCTGCACACCCTGTAGTTAACTCCCTGCCTGTTCTGCACATTGCTGATCTGTGGCGGCTCAGAGCGATCATGCACAGCTTCTGCAGTTTCAGTTTGCTGGATGGGTATGGATGGAGAGTGGATATGGGTGTGGCTGTTTGTGAAATGGGTGTGGTTAGGGGGCGTGGCCTAAAAATTGTCCCTTTGTCCCTCTTTTCCTTCTTTAAAGGTTGGGAGGTATGGGTAATACTGTATAAATTTTTTCTGTGAGGTCTAATGAGTGTATTATAGAGAGGGGGCAGCCAGCACTGCCTATGAATGGCATGCAACAAATAAAAAGTTTAAAATTCACAAATTCATTCCTAGGAGGAAAAATAGGTGTGGGGGATTTAGATGTAATGTATGTCCTTATGCCCAAAATAGAAAAACTGTGATTTCACTTCCTTCTGGTAAGACGCATATGATATAATCTTTTATCAATTGTGATACAGACCATGCGATTTATTGTATTGAATGTGCAACATGTGAATTGTGTTATGTTGTATATACGTCTCGTAAAATAAAAAAACGTGTGGCTGAACACATTGCAAACATTAATAATGGCAATGCTTCATATTCAGGAGCTGCCAAACACTTTATAACTGCACATAGGGGAAGGCTGGATAGCTTCTCTTTTTTTGCTGTAGAGAAAGTCAATGCATCCACTAGAGGTGGTAACAGGATGAAAAATCTAGCTTTGAGAGAAGCTTACTGGATCCTTACATTAAATTTTTTTTTTCCAGAAGGTATGAACTATAGAAATGATTTATATTATATATATATTGAATAAAAAGAAAAAAAGAAAAAATTCTCCCTTTTTTTTTTCCTCACTCCAATGTGTTCAGTCACACAGTTCATTGCAATGAGATTAAATATGACTTGCTCTGTGTCGTTGCTGAAATATTATTAATGGTACTTTTATATGAGATACTCTATACTACGGTGTTTCACAATCCCTTCCCCCTTCTTTTTGTCCAATTCTACTTTTTTGTTTTTAGTGTGTGATTTTAATCATGTGTTACTTATTGTCTCTAACTATATTGTTGATCTTTGCCTATAATTGTCTAGAGCTCAGTAAAAATGTTAGCCTATGATTAAGGACACTCTTTTGCGTTGGAAACGCGTCAGGATCTTCTAAATATGGATGGACTTTTTTAATACTACGTGACAATAAAGAAAGAAATTATTTTACGTTGGATGTGCCGATATCTTTTCCTTCCATTCAAGTTATAGTCCACCTGGCAGACTTCATGTTCACTCCATGGATGTGTGGTGACCTCTTCCATTGGGCGTGTCAAGCTTTCCTCCACTTCGTTTGTTAAATTCATTCCTACTGTACTATAATGCTGGTGTGTGTGGCCTCGCTGCATATGCTCGCACCTGGACTGCCTTTATTCGCAGCTGTCTTTGCTATATGAGCGGTTCTGAAATGTCACAGGTATATGTGTTGCTTTTATATGGTTCTGCTTATTAAAATATTTAGGAGGCCGTTTGGCACAATGGTAAATTATATAATATAGAGTAGGACCCCCCCTATTGAGAATTGCTGTGACGTGGCAGGGGTGGCTCAAATTATTGATCATTTGTTTGCGAAAAAATCTCATTTTGCATTATACTACAGTAGGAATGAATTTGTGAATTTTACACTTTTTATTTGTTGCATGCCATTCATAGGCAGTATTGGCTCTCCCCTCTCTATAACTATTTGAATGTATGTCCTATGTGATCCATTTCTTTTAATTTACTTAAGGGACACACAAGTATGAGGACCCTTGAGTTGATTTGAGAGCTTGCTTCTTTTGGTTAAAATATGGACTTAATTTATTTTATAAATAATTTATTCATCTTTCCATTGCACATATTTTTATTCAGAATGCAGCCACGTCCTTTAGTGTTGGTTGGGTGAATTGGGCTGTGTGTCCTTGGGAGGTATAGTTATATAGGGCTACGGAGCTTGCCTGATCTAATAGTATGAGCATTATCAAAAGGGTGTAAGCTGGACATTATGCATCACACGTTCATGTTTGACTGGGGCCAGTAGCGTAACTAGAGTTAGATGGACCTGGCCCCCCCTATCCCCGCACTCCTCGGCACACAAGATAATTACACTGACACTTGGCTCTTTCCCTCAGCATCCTGCTTTCCCATAGTCCGATATCCCGATATAATATCCAATATTATAATGCATCTCATAGTCCTCTATATATTATAATGCAGCCCCATAATCCTTCATATATTATAACACTCCCCATAGTCTTCCAAATAGTATAATGCACCCCATAGTCCTTCATATAGTTTAATGCACTACTCACAGTCCTCCATAAATTATAATGCACCCCATAATTCGCCATATAATATAATGCATCCCCATAGTTCTCCATATAGTATTATGCAGCCCACATATTCCTCCATATAGTATTATGGAATCCATATATTCTTCCATATAGTATTATGTAGAACCTATATTCCTCCATATAGTATTATGCAGCCCCCATATTCTTCCATATAGTATTATGCAGCCCACATATTCCTCCCTATATTATTAGGCAGCCCCCATATTCCTCCATATAGTAATATGCAGCCCCTATATAGTAGTATGCAGCCCTTATATTTCTCCATATAGTAGTATGCAGCCCCCATATAGTAGTATGCAACCGCCATATAGTAGCATGCAACCCTTATATTCGTCCATATAGTAATATGCAGCCCCATATTTCAACATATAGTATTATGCAGCCTCCATATTGCGCCATATAGTATTATGCAGCCCACATATTCCTCTATATAGTATTATGCTGCCCACATAGTCCTCTGTTATGATTCAGTGACCAAGGAGGATCAGAAAAAGGACAAAAACTTGGAAACGCAAAAAATAACCAGAGTGGCTGGAACCTTAACGGACTGCAGACCTAATACTGACACACAACTAGAAGTAGCCGTGGGACGTGCCTACGATGACTTGGTCGCCTCGACACAGCCGGAGAACTAAATATTCTTACAGAGAGAAATATTAGAAAAGCTAATCTGCCTTGGAGTAGTCCCCAAAGATATAGATAGCCCCCCACATGCAAAGACTATGGTGATCTAAAAAAACACAATACGTAGCTAGAGAACAGATTCAGGAAAGATGAGGCCATAACTATCTGCATAGGAAAGGATAGGAAAGAGCACTGACTGCAGCCGTAAAAACCCTAGTAAATACCAGCATGCCTGATATGGAAAAGTACTGAGTCTACACAGGCTCTCCCCCACTATATCAGTACTTTCATGTTACTGGGATCCAAGAAAAACACTGATATTTATGAGGTAGTACATTTTGTACCAAGCATGACAAAACACAATACATAGCAGAACATGGAGCAAGGTACACAGACATTCCCAGCAGGGAATGATCCAACACCACCAAGAACTCCAGACAGGTAAAATAACAATAAAGTGGAAACCATAAACAGAGGTACAAAGACCAACTTATCTGAGAGGAGTTTTGGTAGACACACAGAAAAGGGCTGGTTTCAGAATGTCCTTAGCACACATGAGATACATTGAGCACTTGCAAAGAACAGGAGGAAACTATTTAGTTATATAGGCCCAATCCGAATGGGCTGATTGCAAATCCTCCTCAGCTGGCTGGTTCCCATTCAGCAAGTCAACTGTACTACCAGCACTGACCACAAGAGGGAGCCCCAACCTGGAATCTAATTCAAATGTATTCACAACAGTCCTCCATATAGTATTATACAGTCCCCATATTCTATGATATATTATCATTGGGCATTGCTTCTAAGGGGCACTTTGCACTCTACGACATTGCAGGTGCGATGTCGGAGGGGTCATGTCGAAAGTGACGCACTTCCGGCGTCGCACTCGACATCGTAGTGTGTAAATCCTAGATGATATGATTAACGAGTGCAAAATCGTCGTAATCGTATCATCGGTGTAGTGTCTGGGAATTCCATAATTACGTGACTGCGACAGGTACGATGTTGTTCCTCACTCCTGCGGCAGCACACATCGCTGTGTGTGAAGCCGCAGGAGCGAGGAACATCTCCTACCTGCGTCCTGCAGCTCACGCCGGCTATGCGGAAGGACAGAGGTGGGCGGGATGTTTACATCCCGCTCATCTCCGCCCCTCCGCTTCTATTGGCCGCCATGTGACGTCATGTGATGTCGCTATGAGGCCACACGACCCGCCCCCTTAATAAGGAGGCGGGTCGCCGGCCAGATCGACGTCGCAAGGCAGGTGAGTCCATGTGAAGCTGCCGTAGCGATAATGTTCGCTACGGCTGCTATCACAAGATATTGCTGCTGCGACGGGGGCGGGGACTATCGTGCTCGGCATCGCAAGCATTGGCTTGCGATGTCATTGTGTGCAAAGTGCCCCTAAGTGTCCAAACAGATTACTAGCCAAACTGGAAATGCTTTGCTTCTATTCTAAAATATATGACAAGTTTTACATACTGCGTCTTTTTGTATTAGATTTGGACACATGTGTAGCACCCCAGGGTTGCCACAGTAAAAACAAAAAGGGTTAACTCCCCACACAACACTATCACCTCCTGGCCAGAAGGGGGAGACCAAGCTGCTTCCCTGTATATTCTGGTGTGGAGAGGAAGTGGTCAGTTAGTTTCAGTTTATTCAGTCAGTGCAGAGGACTGAGGAAAGAGGATCTGCAGGTTGGAGCTGGGACAGCTCATCTCAGGATCCGCTGACCAATTCCAGGCCTAAGCCGAGGGTCTGAGTAAAGGAGACAGATTAATCAGAGGAACATACCTGGGAGAAAGAGTATTGCTGAACTCACCCCAGTGGAGTGCACAGAACGGATGCCGGATCCGAGGCTGAGCAGATTACACACAGCACAGCTAACACCGGAGAAGTGAAGAGTCCAGATCTTTCACCTGTACCAGAGACACAGCAACACACAGGAGAGTTCAGGAATATACAAGTAAGGACTCGAGTTGCCTGTCAGGTCGGTACCCGGGAGTATCAGGGCTGGCTGCTTAGTTTATACAGCAGCAGGGCCACACAAGCACAGTGCAGAAAAGGGAGCCAAAACGACCCGGCTGGGTGGGAGAAACCCTGAACCCTTCACAGACTCCGTGGACAGTACTCTGCTGAATACCATCATCAGTAAAGGACAAAGAAACTGCAAAACCGTGAGTCTGCTTGTTTATTGTGCTCGTGTCCTGCACCTCCCCATAGACTATCACACTGCCCCGGGGAGAATGCTCTACCCGTGGGGAGCCATCCCATCTCAAGCTGCTATCAAGCTGTACCCTGGAGATTCTGCAGCAGCGGTGGTCATCTCTGATCACATTCCACTGGTGGCGTCACAAACATAACCCCCCTTTTTATTGTGGAACCAGGGATCACAGACCGGGTCACAACACCGTGATCCCCTTTCCAGAAGTGACCCCTTGGCCCGGTTCTGAGTATCCCCTTAACCCCTGGTGACACACATGCACACAAACATACACACACTCACACACACACACCTACACACAGTCACACTGAGGATCTACATCCTCGAGCTTTACAATACATATTCTTGTGTAAAAAGTTTTACTGGTAAAGGTTACAGAGTGCACCTTTAAAGTTCAATGACTAATTTATGTAGTAAAATCAGTCTAGTTGGGTCTGTAGAACCATATAATTTAGATGGAGCTGAGAGAATGAATATATTGCCTCTGAATAACTTATCCTCTCTCAAGAACATTCTAACACGGCGCTCTGTCTTCATTAGATGCTGAAGGTTGATAAAGCACAATGAAAATTTAAGGTAGTTTTAATTTACTGCTCACATGTGGCCACAATGCTAAATATGCCATCTGCACTAGGTGATCTATTGCTGCTCTGCAGCATTGCTTTAGAACATTTAGTATTGATCTTTATTTTGCTTGCATAGTTGTGATTATGCAATATTTAAAAGTCTGCATAAGGGTTTTTTTTTTAGAAAGTTGTAAAAGTAATGTTAAAAGGGTTTTCTAATTTGAATTCATGGCATATTGCAAGGATATGTCAAAACTTCATTACGATTTGTGGGAATTCCATTGGACATCATAGCAAAGTGACAGCAGGTCTGGTAATTTTACTTCATGGTACAAATCGAAATCTTAAACAGTATGCACCTAGTTGTAGTGTTTTAGGCATTGCCTGGTCATCAGTATGTGCCGCCCCTGCAGCAGTCGAACTGCTTGGATCCGGGGTTGCTGTGGCTCGAGGGTCTCCAGACCTGGGAGCTCACGGCCACTCGAATGTAAAGGGGGTATTTACAAGGGATAAATGTTCGTGACGCCACCTGCGGGTTGCGGTAAGGGGAATACCGCTGCTGCCGATAGGATAGTATGGGGGCAGCAAGGTGTCGGTCCCTCCACAGGTAGGGATGGCCCCGGATAGTGGGGGGGGAAGTAGGTATGGTGATTGGGTGGCTTGGCCTTGGGAAAGCAGGGTTCAGGGGTCAGGTTACTCACTGCGGTAGTCGTGGTGCTGTATTAGTTGGAATAACCAGACACTCACACAGATGGTAAATCAAAGTCTATAGGTACCGCAGTCTTTGCAGAGGGAGCCCGTCCAGGTCACGCTCCTACCGGTGTCACTTGGTAAGTACGGAGCCCTGCCTCCATGCACAAATTGTTTAACAGTTGTGGCCCCTTGGCTTGAAGCTTTCTATGCCCCGCTACCCGTGTGTATGGCAGCTGTGCTCTTGGTGGCTGGCACTTGGGATTTCAGTGGGTTGTGTATTTTGGAGAACCCTATCCCCCACGTTGTGCTGATGCCTTCAATCTCTGAGCTCTTGGGGAAAGTTCATAAAGAGACTATCCTCCACAGGTTAATTATCAAGGCGCCCAAAGCTCTTCCCTGATCTAGGGTCTTGTAGCCCGCCGTGCTCGGTATCGGTAAGGTAATTGGACTTTCTGGTGCCAACAGTCCTCCTAGACTGTGTCTGTCACACTCCTGTCCAGTGTTCCTGATACCGGTCCCCAACTCCTGTGGTCCCGGACCACCGTCTGCGACCCAACCTGTCACCTCCCTGGGAGCTACAACTCCCCAGCTCCTCATTCTTTGAGGACTAACATTGAACTCCTTGTCTCCCCTCCCACCAGTCTGCCTGACCCCCTAGGTGGGTGGCTGTGCTTCAACTTGACCAACCCACTGGTGTGTCTGTACAGGTCATGGTGTGAGGTGTGGTTGGGATTTGTAGTGCGGATGTTATTGACACCGTTGTTGGGAACCTGGAACCATGGGGAGTAGGCCCTGCACCCTGGGTGACAGGATACAGTTCCCTGTAGCACCCTGATGTATTTAGGGGCACTACAAGTAGAGCAATGCTATGAAGGGACTTAAGCCTGCTTTACATGTTACGATTCTGCATACGATATCGTATGAGTTCGTAACCGCCCCCATCGTATGTGCGGCACGTTCAATTTTGTTGAATGTGCCGCACAAACGATTAACCCCCGTCACACATACTTACCCATCCATACGACCTCGATGTGGGCGGAAAACATCCACTTCCTGGAGTGGGAGGTACGATCGGCGTCACATCGACGTCACGCGGCAGCCGGCCAATAGAAGCGGAGGGGCGGAGATGAGCAGGACGTAAACATCCCGGCCACTTCCTTCCTTCCGCATTCCTGGAGCCGCAGGACGCAGGTAAGATCTGTTCATTTTTCCCGTGGTGTCACACACTGCGATGTGTGCTACCCCGGGTACGATGAACAACCTGACGTTCAATTCATGAGGAATGAACGACGTGCGTCCGATGAACGTTTTACCATTCATTCGCAATCGCATGTAGTTGTTACACACTACAATGTACCTTACGATGCCGGATGTGCGTCACTTACGACGTGACCCCGCCGACACATCGTAAGATATATTGTAGTGTGTAAAGCGGGCTTTAGACCCTTCAGTCTAAGTGAACCCCAAAAGGTGATTAAAAAGATAATGTGGATTGGAATGCAATTCAAACTATAAGGCTGTGTGTTATTGGTGCTAGTTGCAAATAACTAAAATAATAATGCTTGCAACCGAATCCTGAGGTCCGTGATGCAGCTGTAAGCTGCAGCTAAGTTACCCACATGGCAAAGGCATGGCTAAATTACCCACATGGCACATGGAGAAGTTCCACGCAGACTTGTGTTACTTCACACACACTATGAGTATAATAGATCAGCAATATTCCCTGTTATGTCGCAGGGAATATGCAAAATAATACTAAGTCACAGTAACCTCTGTCGATAGCAAAAAAAAACCACTAACCAAACGAAGAGGACGTGAAGAGGTGTGATAACTGCACAATCTGTGGGTCTGCACAGGTAGCCTGCCTGTACAATTGGTTCCTACTGCGGAGTAACCCTCTCGCTAAACCCGGTTGCGGTTGGTGTACAACTAGCCCTCACGCGTCTCCGCAACAATAATTGACATGCTGTGGCTTGGGAAGCCGCACTGCAGGTCAGTTTACGCTATGGGAAAAACAAGCACAGTGGGCATAGGATTTCTAGAAATCCCATCCACTGTGCTTGTACTGTATAACGCAGCGTCTTGGACACAGTGAAAACATGCTGCGTCCAAAACGCTGTGAACCCTGATCCTAGGTACTCAGCCTAAGGCCCGTTTCACACGTCAGTGAAAAACACAGACGTTCTTCACTGACGTGTAAAACATGCACATGTCCCTTCGTGTGCCGTGATTCACGGCACACGTGGGTTGTCTAAGTCTTTGACACCTTTCACTCCCTCCTCAGTCCCAAAGCACAGACCCCTATCACAGACCTTCATGCTGATGACCTGGCCTCGTATTTCACAGAGAAAATAGAAAACATCCGCCAAGAGATCAGCTCCCAACCACCAAGCTTTGTGAATCCCATCCCTCCCCATATCCCATCCAGCTCACTTTCCACATTTGACCCAGTCACAGAGGAAGTCTCCCGGCTCCTCTGTTCTTCTCGTCCTACCACTTGCCCTACTGATCCCTTCCCCTCACACCTACTCCAGACACTCTCTCCGGTTGTCACTACTCACCTAACTAAAATCTTCAATCTCTCTCTCTCTTCTGGTATCTTCCCTTCCTCCCTCAAACACTCTATCATTACTCCATTATTGAAAAAACCTTCCCTTGATCCGTCCTGCACAAGCAACTACAGACCAGTCTCCAATTTCTCCTTTATCTCTAAACTCTTGGAGCGCCTGGTCTACTCTCGTCTCACCCACTACCTTTCCACTCACTCTCTTCTAGATCCTTTACAGTCTGGCTTCCGCCCTTTACACTCAACAGAAACTGCCCTTGTCAAAGTGACCAATGACCTATTGATAGCAAAACGTAACGGTGACCACTCTATGCTTATTCTTCTTGACCTTTCTGCCGCCTTCGACACTGTTGACCACCATCTCCTTCTCTCTATGCTCCATTCAATCGGCCTAAAGGACACTGTTCTTTCCTGGTTCTCTTCCTATCTTTCTGGCCGCTCATTCAGCGTATCATTTGCTGGCTCCACATCTTCTCCTCTTCCTCTCACTGTTGGGGTCCCTCAAGGTTCAGTCCTAGGCCCTCTTCTTTTCTCCCTCTACACTGCCCCAATTGGAATGACCATCAACAGATTTGACTTCCAGTACCATCTTTATGCTGATGACACACAGCTATACACCTCATCCCCTGAGCTCACCCCCACTGTACTAAAGAACACAAGTGACTGCCTGACTGCAGTTTGCAACATAATGTCTGCTCTCTATCTGAAACTTAACCTTTCCAAAACTGAACTTCTGCTTTTCCCTCCAACTCCCAACCTTCCTAAACCTGACATCTCCCTCTCTGTGTGTGGCACAACGATAAGTCCTAGGCAGCAAGCCCGCTGCCTGGGGGTTATACTTGCACTGATCTATCCTTCACCTCCCACATACAATCTCTTGCCCGCTCCTGCCGCTAGCACCTTAAGAACATCTCTAGAATCCGCCCCTTTCTCACAATGGAAACGACAAAAACCCTCACCGTGGCCCTGATCCACTCTCGCCTTGACTACTGTAACTCTCTATTAATTGGTCTACCCCTAACTAGACTCTCTCCTCTACAGTCCATCCTTAATGCAGCAGCCAGGGTCACCTATCTGGCTAACCGCTACTCAGATGCCTCTGCTCTGTGCCAGTCATTGCACTGGCTGCCCATATATCACAGGATCCAATTCAAACTGCTTGTTCTCACCCACAAAGCTCTCCACAGTGCAGCACCCCCATACATCTCCACCCTCCTCTGTCTATCATGCCACCTGTTCTCTACGCTCTGAAAATGACTTTTGACTAACATCCACACTAATTTGAACCTCCCACTCCCGAATCCAAGACTTCTTCCGAGCTGCACCAAACCTCTGGAACGCTCTACCCCAAGAAGTTAGGACAAATCACAACTTACTCAGCTTCAGACGCTCCCTAAAAACGCATCTTTTTAGGGTGGCCTATCACACTCCCTAGCCAAACTAATTTCACCTAATCCCTCTACAACTTCTCAGAACATAACCCCATGTCAAACTCCATGGCACCCAAATGCATCTCAAGGCTCTGGCCTATTGGTCCAGGAAGCCATTATCTATCCCCCATTTCCTTGAGATGGCTGGATTGTTATTGTAAATAAGCACTTGTACCTTGCCCCTCCCCCCATCTCATTGTAGATTGTAAGCTCTCATGAGCAGGGTTGCCTTTTTTCCCTTTAAATATTGTATCTTCTATAATTTTTACTTGTTTGTATATGTTTAAGTATATGATATGTATATGTATATGACCCTCCTGAATTGTAAAGCGCTGCAGAATATGTTGTCGCTATAGAAATAAAGATTATTATTATTATTATTATTATTATTAAGTACAATCCGGGCTCCGTTCTCCGTGGTCCGTGATGGCACATAGAGATTAACTCACATGTGCCCGGTCCCGCTCTCCATGGTGCTGAACGCTCCAGCGGTGCAGCATCCGGCCGGCGCTGACCTCTGCAGCAGCTGCTTCCGGGTCGGCTGTGCTGTGCATTCATGAATATGCACAACAGTAATGAGCTAGCTCAGAAGCAGCCGGCAGAACAGGCTGCAGAGAGCGTGGCTGAAGCTGGGTGAGTAAAAATGCTTTTTATTTTATATGCACGTTTTTTTTCTGGCACGTGTTTCACGGACCACACCACTGCATGGTCCGTGGGACATCAGTGATGCCAGAAAAAAATGGACATATCTTCTCCGTGCGGCATTCACGGACACGCGGGTACGCCGCACGGAGACACGTTCAGTGAAAAATCACTAATGTGTGAGCAGACCCATTGATTATAATGGGTCTGCATATGTTAGTGATTCTGGTACGTAGAAAAAAAAGCACAAACGTACCAGAATCACTGACGTGTGAAACAGGCCTTAGGGTATTTTAACCCCTTCACCCCCGGCCACTAAAACACCCTAATGACCGGGCCATTTTTTGCAATTCTGACCAGTGTCACTTTGACAGGTTATAACTCTGGAACGCTTCAACGGATCCTGGCGATTCTGAGATTGTTTTTTCGTGACATATTGTGCTTCATGTCAGTGGTAAATTTAGGCCGATATTTTTTGCGTTTATTTGTGAAAATTTAGGAAATTTGGCGAAAATTTTGAAAATTTCGCAAATTTCAAACTTTGAAAATTTATGCCCATAAATCTGAGAGATATGTCACACAAAATAGTTACTAAATAACATTTCCCACTTGTCTACTTTACATCAGCGCAATTTTCGAAACAAATTTTTTTTCCGTTAGGAAGTTAGAAGGGGTCAAAGGTCATCAGCAAATTCTCATTTTTCCAACAAAATTTACAAAATAATTTTTTTAGGGACCACATCACATTTGAAGTGACTTTGAGAGGCCGAGGTGACAGAAAATACCCAAAAGTGACCCCATTCTAAAAACTACACCCCTCACACTGCTCAAAACTACATCCAATAAGATTATTAACCCTTTAGGTGCTTCACAGGAACCAAAGCAATGTGGAAGGAAAAAATGAAAATTTTACTTTTTAACACAAAAATGTTACTTTAGCCATAAAATTTTCATTTTTACAAGGGAGAAAAGAGAAAGTGCACCCCACAATTTATTGTGCATGTTCTCCTGAGTACGCTGATACCCCATATGTGGTAAAAATCAATTGTTTGGGCGCACGGCAGAGCTCGGAAGGGAAGGAGCGCCATTTGAATTTTTGAACGCAAAATTAGCTGCACTCATTAGCGGACGCCATGTCGGGTTTGAAGACCCCCTGAGGTGCCTAAACAATGGAGCTCCCCCATAAGTGACCCCATTTTGGAAACTAGAGGCCTCAAATAATTTTTCTAGATGTTTGGTGAGCACTTTGAACCCCTGGGGGCTTCACAAAAGTTTATAGCGTTGAGCCGTGAAAAGAAAAAAAAAAATTTTTACCACAAAACGGTTGCTTCAACTAGGTAGCTTTTTTTTTCACAAGGGTAACAGGAAAAAATGCACCATAAAATGTATTGTGCATTTTCTCCTGAGTACGCAGATACCTCATATGTGGTGGAAATCAAATGTTTGGACACACAGCAGTGCTCGGAAGGCAAGGAGCGCCATTTGAATTTTTGAGTGCAAAATTAGCTGCACCTGTTAGCGGACGCCATGTCGGGTTTGAAGACCCCCTGAGGTGCCTAAACAATGGAGCTCCCCCACAAGTGACCCCATTTTGGAAACTAGAGGCCTCAAATAATTTTTCTAGATGTTTGGTGAGCACTTTGAACCCCTGGGGGCTTCACAAAAGTTTATAGCGTTGAGCCGTGAAAAGAAAAAAATTTTTTTTACCACAAAACGGTTGCTTCAACTAGGTAGCTTTTTTTTTCACAAGGGTAACAGGAAAAAATGCACCATAAAATGTATTGTGCATTTTCTCCTGAGTACGCAGATACCTCATATGTGGTGGAAATCAAATGTTTGGACACACAGCAGTGCTCGGAAGGCAAGGAGCGCCATTTGAATTTTTGAGTGCAAAATTAGCTGCACCTGTTAGCGGACGCCATGTCGGGTTTGAAGACCCCCTGAGGTGCCTAAACAATGGAGCTCCCCCACAAGTGACCCCATTTTGGAAACTAGAGACCTCAAATAATTTTTTCTAGATGTTTGGTGAGCACTTTGAACACCTGGGGGCTTCACAAAAGTTTATAGCGTTGAGCCGTGAAAAGAAAAAAACAATTTTTTACCACAAAACGGTTGCTTCAACTAGGTAGCTTTTTTTTCACAAGGCTATCAGGAAAAAATGCACCATAAAATGTATTGTGCATTTTCTCCTGAGTACGCAGATACCTCATATGTGGTGGAAAGTAATTGTTTGGGCGCATGGCGGGGCTAAGAAGAGAAGGAGCGCCATTTGACAGCAAAATTGGTTGGAATCATTAGCGGACGCCATGTCACGTTTGGAGACCCCCTATGGTGCCTAAACAGTGGAGCTCCCCCACAAGTGACACCATTTTGGAAACTAGAGCCCTCAAATATTTTTTCTAGATGTTTGGTGAGCACAGTACCCACAGGACTAGCAGGAGGATCACTGACCAGAAGAGCTGCAGAGGAACAGATGGCAGAGAGATGGACAGCTTTACAGGAGCAGCAGGCAGATCAGCAGAATGCCCAGGAAGGACCCAGCGATGGACGCAGATGTGATCAGGCCGGTGAAGACAGGTAAGAGGACGTCGGGGGAGAGCAGAGGGGGAGGGGGGGGGGGGGGGTGAGAGCAGAGGGGGAGGGGGGAGAGCAGAGGGGGAGAGCAGAGGGGGAGGGGGGGAGAGCAGAGGGGGAGGGGGGGAGAGCAGAGGGGGAGACCGGAGAGGGAGCTGCAGAAGCAGAATAGAAATAATGGGGGAGGCAGTCAGATCGCGGGGGGAGCGGATCGGGATGTCGGGGGGGGGGGGGTGGTTGGGGGGAGCAGATCGCGGGGGGGCACGGCAGGGGCTATCACGGCAGCGCGCAGGGGCACCACGGGAGCGCGCACGGGCTGCAAAGTGAGCACAGTACTCACTTTGCAGCAGCAGCGGTGGTAGCAGATCGGGATGCCGGGGGGGGCAGATCGGGGCGTAGGGGGGCAGATCGGGGGGGGGCACGGGCAGGGGCCTTCACGGGAGCGCGCAGGGGCCTTCACGGGAGCGCGCAGGGGCCTTCACGGGAGCGCGCAGGGAGCGGAATACTTACCATTAGAGCTGCAGCGGCGGAGACATCAGAGGCGGCGGCGGCAGCAGCAGCGGTGGCGTGGTACCAAAAGTACCAGCCACTGCACGCTGCAGACATGTTGGGGGAGGGTCCCCAGAGCAGTACAGGCCTGGGGAGGGCGGCCACCGGCAGATCAGACCGCCCCACTGCACACTGATTGGAGCGATTGCGCGTCATAGCACGATCGCTCCAATCAGTGCTGCAGGGGCTGGGGGCGGCATGTTTGAGGTCCACCTATGATATGCTGCTGCAGCTGCGGCATCTCATAGCTGGATCTCACAGGATCGCACTAATTCGGGCATTATTTTTGCCGAAATTAGTGCGATCGATGTGGTTGGCGGTTCAGATTTGAACAGCCAATCACATCGATCGTCGATAGGGGGTGGCGATGCCGCCCCCCCTGGGGTCAAGCAAAGGTCCCCTGCTGTAAGAAACAGCAGGGGACATCATTTGAAAGCCGTTGCTATGGCCACGGCAATCAAATGAAGTTTAGGCCGTAAAATTACGTCCCTGGTCGTTAAGTCACGTTAAAATAGGACGTAATTTTACGGCCCGCGGTCGTGAAGGGGTTAAGTTAAAGGTATTTTCCAATCTACAAAGATTACATTAATATGCATTAAATGTAGTTTAATTTATGACTTACTAATATACTAACTGTACTGTCCTCCAATTCTTTTTAATTTTAGGAACTGAAATATCATGTCGTATATAGGTCCATTAGAGAGCTGATGCACATGGAAGCGCCCTAACATGGTTGAGATTTGTTTACGTTCATTGTTCTTCCTTTTACTCACTCCCTCTTCACATTGTTTTTCCTTGCCTTCACCCTCCTCCCCTTTTTCATCCGCAATAAAGTAATTGTTTTACCTCCCCCTCCCCTCTCCTTTCTCTTTTCCTATCCCTTCCCCCCCAGATGAAAAGTTTTATTCATACAATAGATCCCCACATGTATTCAAATAATGGTATGCTACGCATGATAATATCTTGATTGTGTGGATTTGATATGTTATTTTGTTAATCTTATTTTAATAAAAATATATGAAAACAGGCTGTGTTCATTCCCCTTTATAGCTAGTCTAGCTGCCCAGACTTGGAGGTTTGTAACCCAGATAGAGGCATTGGAGTTATGGTCCTGGTGTATTGAGATACTACTTACCGGGCTCACATGCATTGGCCAGTACATTAGCTAAATATCTCTTTTTTCAAATATTCCTATAGCAGTAATGCAATACTAGAGTACCCTTATTCATTGTTAGCATTTTAGAGTGCAGCTACAGTATATCTATTTTTTAGTTATTCAGTGTAAATGACATGCAGGCACTAAGGCAGATCAGTGATCAACAATACCCTGTGACCTTTTGATGCCACGTCGCCCCGAGATCATATCAGGCCGCGACACACTTGAGACATTAGCACAGCAGATGTCACTGGAAATATCTACATACATAATCTCCAGTTTCTGTAACCCTATTCCAGCATGCATCGCGGCATTGTCAGTTGCGCAGCCGCAGTTCGCGCCCACATCATAGACATAGTAACCAGGGACAACAGTGCAGGAGGAACCTAAATTGCGGTGAGTGACGAAGACATGGCAGGCGGCACAGACAGAGACATGGCAGGCGGCACTGACAGAGACATGGGGGACGGCACTAACAGACATGGCGGGCGGCACTGACAGAGACATGGCGGGCGGCACTAACAGACATGGCGGGCGGCACTGACAGAGACACACACATGTACACAGAAGACACGTACATACAGCGTACAGCTATATACACACACACATATACACAGACGACACGTACATACAGCGTACAGCTATATACACACACACATATACACAGACGACACGTACACACAGCGTACAGCCACATACACACACCTATATACAGACAACACATACATCGTACAGTCATATACACACACACATATACACAGTTAACACGTACACACAGCGTACAGCCATGTACACACACATATACACAGACGACACACACACACCGTACAGCCATGTACACACATATACAAAGACCACACTTACACAGAGTATACAGCCATATATACACACATATACACAGATGACACGTACACATAGCGTACAGCCATATACACACACATATACACAGACAACACGTACACACAGCGTACAGCCACATACACACACCTGTATACAGACAACACATACACACAGCGTACAGCCATGTACACACACATATACACAGACGACACGTACACACAGCATACAGCCATGTACACACACATGTATACAGACGACACGTACACACAGCATACAGCCATGTACACACATTTACAAAGACGACACATACACAGAGCATACAGCGATATATACGCACACATATACACAGATGACACGTACACACAGCGTACAGCCATATACACACATATACACAGATGACACATACACACAGTGTACAGCCATATACAGTTAGGTCCAGAAATATTTGGACAGTGACACAATTTTCGCGAGTTGGGCTCTGCATGCCACCACATTGGATTTGAAATGAAACCTCTACAACAGAATTCAAGTGCAGATTGTAACGTTTAATTTGAAGGTTTGAACAAAAATATCTGATAGAAATTGTAGGAATTGTACACATTTCTTTACAAACACTCCACATTTTAGGAGGTCAAAAGTAATTGGACAAATAAACCAAACCCAAACAAAATATTTTTATTTTCAATATTTTGTTGCGAATCCTTTGGAGGCAATCACTGCCTTAAGTCTGGAACCCATGGACATCACCAAACACTGGGTTTCCTCCTTCTTAATGCTTTGCCAGGCCTTTACAGTCGCAGCATTCAGGTCTTGCTTGTTTGTGGGTCTTTCCGTCTTAAGTCTGGATTTGAGCAAGTGAAATGAATGCTCAATTGGGTTAAGATCTGGTGATTGACTTGGCCATTGCAGAATGTTCCACTTTTTTGCACTCATGAACTCCTGGGTAGCTTTGGCTGTATGCTTGGGGTCATTGTCCATCTGTACTATGAAGCGCTGTCCGATCAACTTTGCGGCATTTGGCTGAATCTGGGCTGAAAGTATATCCCGGTACACTTCAGAATTCATCCAGCTACTCTTGTCTGCTGTTATGTCATCAATAAACACAAGTGACCCAGTGCCAATGAAAGCCATGCATTCCCATGCCATCACGTTGCCTCCACCATGTTTTACAGAGGATGTGGTGTGCCTTGGATCATGTGCCGTTCCCTTTCTTTTCCAAACTTTTTTCTTCCCATCATTCTGGTACAGGTTGATCTTTGTCTCATCTGTCCATAGGATACTTTTCCAGAACTGAGCTGGCTTCATGAGGTGTTTTTCAGCAAATTTAACTCTGGCCTGTCTATTTTTGGAATTGATGAATGGTTTGCATCTAGATGTGCACCCTTTGTATTTACTTTCATGGAGTCTTCTCTTTACTGGTGACTTAGAGACAGATACACCTACTTCACTGAGAGTGTTCTGGACTTCAGTTGATGTTGTGAACGGGTTCTTCTTCACCAAAGAAAGTATGCGGCGATCATCCACCACTGTTGTCATCCGTGGACGCCCAGGCCTTTTTGAGTTCCCAAGCTCACCAGTCAATTCCTTTTTTCTCAGAATGTACCCGACTGTTGATTTTGCTACTCCAAGCATGTCTGCTATCTCTCTGATGGATTTTTTCTTTTTTTTCAGCCTCAGGATGTTCTGCTTCACCTCAATTGAGAGTTCCTTAGACCGCATGTTGTCTGGTCACAGCAACAGCTTCCAAATGCAAAACCACACACCTGTAATCAACCCCAGACCTATTAACTACTTCATTGATTACAGGTTAACGAGGGAGATGCCTTCAGAGTTAATTGCAGCCCTTAGAGTCCCTTGTCCAATTACTTTTGGTCCCTTGAAAAAGAGGAGGCTATGCATTACAGAGCTATGATTCCTAAACCCTTTCTCCGATTTGGATGTGAAAACTCTCATATTGCAGCTGGGAGTGTGCACTTTCAGCCCATATTATATATATAATTGTATTTCTGAACATGTTTTTGTAAACAGCTAAAATAACAAAACTTGTGTCACTGTCCAAATATTTCTGGACCTAACTGTACATACACATGTACACAGAAAACATGCGCACATAGCCTCAGACATCACAATGGTGTGAGGGATGTCACACGATACAATTCACTAGGTTCGTGCAACAAAACGCTCAATTCTAGAGAATGATACGATGTGTTTGCGATCAACGGTTTTGCGTTCAATCCTGATCGCACGTAGCTGTCACACGCAGATACCTCACAAACGATGCCGGATGTGCGTCACTTACAACTTGACCCCAACGACGGATTGTGAGATATATTGAAGCATGTGTAGCGGGCTTAAGGCTGTGTGTTATTGGTGCTAGTTGCAAATAACTAAAATAATAATGCTTGCAACCGAATCCTGAGGTCCGTGATGCAGCTGTAAGCTGCAGCTAAGTTACCCACATGGCAAAGGCATGGCTAAGTTACCCACATGGCACATGGAGAAGTTCCACGCAGACTTGTGTTACTTCACACACACTATGAGTATAATAGATCAGCAATATTCCCTGTTATGTCGCAGGGAATATGCAAAATAATACTAAGTCACAGTAACCTCTGTCGATAGCAAAAAAAAACCACTAACCAAACGAAGAGGACGTGAAGAGGTGTGATAACTGCACAATCTGTGGGTCTGCACAGGTAGCCTGCCTGTACAATTGGTTCCTACTGCGGAGTAACCCTCTCGCTAAACCCGGTTGCGGTTGGTGTACAACTAGCCCTCACGCGTCTCCGCAACAATAATTGACATGCTGTGGCTTGGGAAGCCGCACTGCAGGTCAGTTTACGCTATGGGAAAAACAAGCACAGTGGGCATAGGATTTCTAGAAATCCCATCCACTGTGCTTGTACTCTATAACGCAGCGTCTTGGACACAGTGAAAACATGCTGCGTCCAAAACGCTGTGAACCCTGATCCTGGGTACTCAGCCTAAGGCCCGTTTCACACGTCAGTGAAAAACACAGACGTTCTTCACTGACGTGTAAAACATGCACATGCCCCTTCGTGTGCCGTGATTCACGGCACACGTGGGTTGTCTAAGTCTTTGACACCTTTCACTCCCTCCTCAGTCCCAAAGCACAGACCCCTATCACAGACCTTCATGCTGATGACCTGGCCTCGTATTTCACAGAGAAAATAGAAAACATCCGCCAAGAGATCAGCTCCCAACCACCAAGCTTTGTGAATCCCATCCCTCCCCATATCCCATCCAGCTCACTTTCCACATTTGACCCAGTCACAGAGGAAGTCTCCCGGCTCCTCTCTTCTTCTCGTCCTACCACTTGCCCTACTGATCCCTTCCCCTCACACCTACTCCAGACACTCTCTCCGGTTGTCACTACTCACCTAACTAAAATCTTCAATCTCTCTCTCTCTTCTGGTATCTTCCCTTCCTCCCTCAAACACTCTATCATTACTCCATTATTGAAAAAACCTTCCCTTGATCCGTCCTGCACAAGCAACTACAGACCAGTCTCCAATTTCTCCTTTATCTCTAAACTCTTGGAGCGCCTGGTCTACTCTCGTCTCACCCACTACCTTTCCACTCACTCTCTTCTAGATCCTTTACAGTCTGGCTTCCGCCCTTTACACTCAACAGAAACTGCCCTTGTCAAAGTGACCAATGACCTATTGATAGCAAAACGTAACGGTGACCACTCTCTGCTTATTCTTCTTGACCTTTCTGCCGCCTTCGACACTGTTGACCACCATCTCCTTCTCTCTATGCTCCATTCAATCGGCCTAAAGGACACTGTTCTTTCCTGGTTCTCTTTCTATCTTTCTGGCCGCTCATTCAGCGTATCATTTGCTGGCTCCACATCTTCTCCTCTTCCTCTCACTGTTGGGGTCCCTCAAGGTTCAGTCCTAGGCCCTCTCCTTTTCTCCCTCTACACTGCCCCAATTGGAATGACCATCAACAGATTTGACTTCCAGTACCATCTTTATGCTGATGACACACAGCTATACACCTCATCCCCTGAGCTCACCCCCACTGTACTAAAGAACACAAGTGACTGCCTGACTGCAGTTTGCAACATAATGTCTGCTCTCTATCTGAAACTTAACCTTTCCAAAACTGAACTTCTGCTTTTCCCTCCAACTCCCAACCTTCCTAAACCTGACATCTCCCTCTCTGTGTGTGGCACAACGATAAGTCCTAGGCAGCAAGCCCGCTGCCTGGGGGTTATACTTGCACTGATCTATCCTTCACCTCCCACATACAATCTCTTGCCCGCTCCTGCCGCTAGCACCTTAAGAACATCTCTAGAATCCGCCCCTTTCTCACAATGGAAACGACAAAAACCCTCACCGTGGCCCTGATCCACTCTCGCCTTGACTACTGTAACTCTCTATTAATTGGTCTACCCCTAACTAGACTCTCTCCTCTACAGTCCATCCTTAATGCAGCAGCCAGGGTCACCTATCTGGCTAACCGCTACTCAGATGCCTCTGCTCTGTGCCAGTCATTGCACTGGCTGCCCATATATCACATGATCCAATTCAAACTGCTTGTTCTCACCCACAAAGCTCTCCACAGTGCAGCACCCCCATACATCTCCACCCTCCTCTGTCTATCATGCCACCTGTTCTCTACGCTCTGAAAATGACTTTTGACTAACATCCACACTAATTTGAACCTCCCACTCCCGAATCCAAGACTTCTTCCGAGCTGCACCAAACTTCTGGAACGCTCTACCCCAAGAAGTTAGGACAAATCACAACTTACTCAGCTTCAGACGCTCCCTAAAAACGCATCTTTTTAGGGTGGCCTATCACACTCCCTAGCCAAACTAATTTCACCTAATCCCTCTACAACTTCTCAGAACATAACCCCATGTCAAACTCCATGGCACCCAAATGCATCTCAAGGCTCTGGCCTATTGGTCCAGGAAGCAATTATCTATCCCCCATTTCCTTGAGATGGCTGGATTGTTATTGTAAATAAGCACTTGTACCTTGCCCCTCCCCCCATCTCATTGTAGATTGTAAGCTCTCATGAGCAGGGTTGCCTTTTTTCCCTTTAAATATTGTATCTTCTATAATTTTTACTTGTTTGTATATGTTTAAGTATATGATATGTATATGTATATGACCCTCCTGAATTGTAAAGCGCTGCAGAATATGTTGTCGCTATAGAAATAAAGATTATTATTATTATTATTAAGTACAATCCGGGCTCCGTTCTCCGTGGTCCGTGATGGCACATAGAGATTAACTCACATGTGCCCGGTCCCGCTCTCCATGGTGCTGAACGCTCCAGCGGTGCAGCATCCGGCCGGCGCTGACCTCTGCAGCAGCTGCTTCCGGGTCGGCTGTGCTGTGCATTCATGAATATGCACAACAGTAATGAGCTAGCTCAGAAGCAGCCGGCAGAACAGGCTGCAGAGAGCGTGGCTGAAGCTGGGTGAGTAAAAATGCTTTTTATTTTATATGCACGTTTTTTTTCTGGCACGTGTTTCACGGACCACACCACTGCATGGTCCGTGGGACATCAGTGATGCCAGAAAAAAATGGACATATCTTCTCCGTGCGGCAATCACGGACACGCGGGTACGCCGCACGGAGACACGTTCAGTGAAAAATCACTAATGTGTGAGCAGACCCATTGATTATAATGGGTCTGCATATGTTAGTGATTCTGGTACGTAGAAAAAAAAGCACAAACGTACCAGAATCACTGACGTGTGAAACAGGCCTTAGGGTATTTTAAGTTAACCCCTTCACCCCCGGCCACTAAAACACCCTAATGACCGGGCCATTTGTTGCAATTCTGACCAGTGTCACTTTGACAGGTTATAACTCTGGGACGCTTCAACGGATCCTGGCGATTCTGAGATTGTTTTTTCGTGACATATTGTACTTCATGTCAGTGGTAAATTTAGGCCGATATTTTTTGCGTTTATTTGTGAAAATTTAGGAAATTTGGCGAAAATTTTGAAAATTTCGCAATTTTCAAACTTTGAAAATTTATGCCCATAAATCTGAGAAATATGTCACACAAAATAGTTACTAAATAACATTTCCCACTTGTCTACTTTACATCAGCGCAATTTTCGAAACAAATTTTTTTTTCGTTAGGAAGTTAGAAGGGGTCAAAGTTCATCAGCAATTTCTCATTTTTCCAACAAAATTTAGAAAATAATTTTTTTTAGGGACCACATCACATTTGAGGTGACTTTGAGAGACCGAGGTGACAGAAAATACCCAAAAGTGACCCCATTCTAAAAACTGCACCCCTCACTCTGCTCAAAACCACATCCAAAAAGTTTATTAACCCTTTAGGTGCTTCACAGGAACCAAAGCAATGTGGAAGGAAAAAAATCAAAATTTTACTTTTTAACACAAAAATGTTACTTTAGCCATAAAATTTTCATTTTCACAAGGGAGAAAAGAGAAAGTGCACCCTACAATTTATTGTGCATTTTCTCCTGAGTACGCCGATACCCCATATGTGGTAAAAATCAATTGTTTGGGTGCACAGCGGAGCTCGGAAGGGAAGGAGCGCCATTTGAATTTTTGAACGCAAAATTAGCTGCACTCATTAGCGGACGCCATGTCGGGTTTGAAGACCCCCTGAGGTGCCTAAACAATGGAGCTCCCCCACAAGTGACCCCATTTTGGAAACTAGAGCCCTCAAATATTTTTTCTAGATGTTTGATGAGCACTTTGAACACCTGGGGGCTTCACAGAAGTTTATAACGTTGAGCCGTGAAAAGAAAAAAATTTTTTTTTACCACAAAACTGTTGCTTCAACTAGGTAGCTTTTTATTTCACAAGGGTATTGGGAAAAAATGCAACATAAAATGTATTGTCCATTTTCTCCTGAGTACGCAGATACCTCATATGTGGTGGAAATCAAATGTTTGGACACACGGCAGTGCTTGGAATGCAAGGAGCGCCATTTGAATTTTTGAACGCAAAATTAGCTGCACTAATTAGCGGACGCAATGTCGGGTTTGAAGACCCCCTGAGGTGCCTAAACAATGGAGCTCCCCCACAAGTGACCCCATTTTGGAAACTAGAGCCCTCAAATATTTTTTCTAGATGTTTGATGAGCACTTTGAACACCTGGGGGCTTCACAGAAGTTTATAACGTTGAGCCGTGAAAAGAAAAACATTTTTTTTTACCACAAAACTGTTGCTTCAACTAGGTAGCTTTTTTTTTCACAAGGGTATTGGGAAAAAATGCAACATAAAATATATTGTCCATTTTCTCCTGAGTACGCAGATACCTCATATGTGGTGGAAATCAAATGTTTGGACACACGGCAGTGCTCGGAATGCAAGGAGCGCCATTTGAATTTTTGAACGCAAAATTAGCTGCACTAATTAGCGGACGCCATGTCGGGTTTGAAGACCCCCTGAGGTGCCTAAACAATGGAGCTCCCCCACAAGTGACCCCATTTTGGAAACTAGAGCCCTCAAATATTTTTTCTAGATGTTTGATGAGCACTTTGAACACCTGGGGGCTTCACAGAAGTTTATAACGTTGAGCCGTGAAAAGAAAAAATTTTTTTTTTACCACAAAACTGTTGCTTCAACTAGGTAGCTTTTTTTTTCACAAGGGTATTGGGAAAAAATGCAACATAAAATGTATTGTCCATTTTCTCCTGAGTACGCAGATACCTCATATGTGGTGGAAATCAAATGTTTGGACACACGGCAGTGCTCGGAAGGCAAGGAGCGCCATTTAAATGCAAAATTAGCTGCACTCATTAGCGGACGCCATGTCAGGTTTGAAGACCCCCTGAGGTGCCTAAACAATGGAGCTCCCCCACAAGTGACCCCATTTTGGAAACTAGAGCCCTCAAATAATTTTTCTAGATGTTTGGTGAGCACTTTGAACACCTGGGGGCTTCACAGAAGTTTATAGCGTTGAGCCGTGAAAAGAAAAAAAAAATTTTTACCACAAAACGGTTGCTTCAATTAGGTAGCTTTTTTTTTCACAAGGGTAACAGGAAAAAATGCACCATAAAATGTATTGTGCATTTTCTCCTGAGTACGCAGATACATCATATGTGGTGGAAAGTAATTGTTTGGGCGCATGGCGGGGCTCAGAAGAGAAGGAGCGCCATTTGACAGCAAAATTGGTTGGAATCATTAGCGGACGCCATGTCACGTTTGGAGACCCCCTATGGTGCCTAAACAGTGGAGCTCCCCCACAAGTGACACCATTTTGGAAACTAGAGCCCTCAAATAATTTTTCTAGATGTTTGGTGAGCACTTTGAACACCTGGGGGCTTCACAGAAGTTTATAGCGTTGAGCCGTGAAAAGAAAAAAATTTTTTTTACCACAAAACGGTTGCTTCAACTAGGTAGCTTTTTTTTTCACAAGGGTATCAGGAAAAAATGCACCATAAAACGTATTGTGCATTTTCTCCTGAGTACACAGATACCTCATATGTGGTGGAAAGTAATTGTTTGGGCGCATGGCGGGGCTCAGAAGAGAAGGAGCGCCATTTGACTTTTCAAACGCACAGACGCAGTGCACAGATCGGTCGCTGCAGGACGCACGGTCGGATGCGATAAAAAAAGCGTCGGGGATACGTAAAAAAAAAAGTCACGCCAAAAATTGACCATGGATGCAGATATGTTATGTGCATCCCTGATCAGCGCTCGGCGGGACGCACGGACGGATGCGATACAAAAATTGTCGCGAATACGGAAAAAAGTCACGCCAAAAATTGAGCAGGGATGCCGATCCGTTATCTGCATCCCTGATCAGCGCTCGGCGGGACGCACGGACGGATGCGATACAAAAAGCGTCGCGAATACGGAAAAAAGTCACGCCAAAAACTGACCACGGATGCAGATCCGTTATCTGCATCCCTGATCAGCGCTCGGCGGGACGCACGGTCGGACGCGATACAAAAAGCGTCGCGAATACGGAAAAAAGTCACGCCAAAAATTGAGCAGGGATGCCGATCCGTTATCTGCATCCCTGATCAGCGCTCGGCGGGACGCACGGACGGACGCGATACAAAAAGCGTCGCGAATACGGAAAAAAGTCATGCCAAAAACTGACCACGGATGCAGATCCGTTATCTGCATCCCTGATCAGCGCTTGGCGGGACGCACGGACAGATGAAGTGTAAAAATGGACAGGATACAAGAAAAAAAAAAAAAAAAAAGTTATACTCACAGTACCAAGAGGATCACTGACCAGAAGAGTTGCAGAGGAACAAGAAGGCAGTGAGATAGACAGCTTTACACCAGCAGCAGGCAGGACGTTGGACAGATCAGCAGAAGGACCCAGCGATGGAGGCAGATGTGATCGGGCCAGTGAAGACCTCGGACGACCCGTGAAGGCAGGTAAGAGGACGTCGGGGGGGGCAGGGGAGAGGGGGGGGCAGAGGGGGGGCAGATGGGGGGGGTTAGAGGGAGAGCAGAGGGGGCGGAGAAGCAAAGGCAGAAGGAAGGAACCTTGGAAGCAGAATAGAGATGACAGAGGAGGCAGGCAGATCGCGTGGGGAGCAGATCGGGATGCCGGGGGGCAGATCGGGGCGTAGGGGGGCAGATCGGGGCGTAGGGGGGCAGATCTGGGGGGGCACGGGCAGGGGCCTTCACGGGAGCGCGCAGGGGCCTTCACGGGAGCGCGCAGGGGCCATCGCCGGAGCGCAATACTTACCTTTGGAGCTGGTGCGGTGACAGCAGAGGCGGCGTCTGCGGCGGCAGCAGCGGTGGCGTGGTACCAAAAGTACCAGCCACTCCACGCTGCAGCCATGTTGGGGGAGGGTCCCCAGAGCAGTACAGGCCTGGGGAGGGCGGCCACCGGCAGATCAGACCGCCCCACTGCACACTGATTGGAGCGATTGCGCGTCATAGCACGATCGCTCCAATCAGTGCTGCAGGGGCTGGGGGCGGCATGTTTGAGGTCCACCTATGATATGCTGCAGCAGCTGCGGCATCTCATAGCTGGATCTCACAGGATCGCACTAATTCGGGCATTATTTTTGCCGAAATTAGTGCGATCGATGTGGTTGGCGGTTCAGATTTGAACAGCCAATCACATCGATCGTCGATAGGGGGTGGCGATGCCACCCCCCCTGGGGTCAAGCAAAGGTCCCCTGCTGTAAGAAACAGCAGGGGACATCATTTGAAAGCCGTTGCTATGGCCACGGCAATCAAATGAAGTTTAGGCCGTAAAATTACGTCCCTGGTCGTTAAGTCACGTTAAAATAGGACGTAATTTTACGGCCCGCGGTCGTGAAGGGGTTAAGTTAAAGGTATTTTCCAATCTACAAAGATTACATTAATATGCATTAAATGTAGTTTAATTTATGACTTACTAATATACTAACTGTACTGTCCTCCAATTCTTTTTAATTTTAGGAACTGAAATATCATGTCGTATATAGGTCCATTAGAGAGCTGATGCACATGGAAGCGCCCTAACATGGTTGAGATTTGTTTACGTTCATTGTTCTTCCTTTTACTCACTCCCTCTTCACATTGTTTTTCCTTGCCTTCACCCTCCTCCCCTTTTTCATCCGCAATAAAGTAAATGTTTTACCTCCCCCTCCCCTCTCCTTTCTCTTTTCCTATCCCTTCCCCCCCAGATGAAAAGTTTTATTCATACAATAGATCCCCACATGTATTCAAATAATGGTATGCTACGCATGATAATATCTTGATTGTGTGGATTTGATATGTTATTTTGTTAATCTTATTTTAATAAAAATATATGAAAACAGGCTGTGTTCATTCCCCTTTATAGCTAGTCTAGCTGCCCAGACTTGGAGGTTTGTAACCCAGATAGAGGCATTGGAGTTATGGTCCTGGTGTATTGAGATACTACTTACCGGGCTCACATGCATTGGCCAGTACATTAGCTAAATATCTCTTTTTTCAAATATTCCTATAGCAGTAATGCAATACTAGAGTACCCTTATTCATTGTTAGCATTTTAGAGTGCAGCTACAGTATATCTATTTTTTAGTTATTCAGTGTAAATGACATGCAGGCACTAAGGCAGATCAGTGATCAACAATACCCTGTGACCTTTTGATGCCACGTCGCCCCGAGATCATATCAGGCCGCGACACACTTGAGACATTAGCACAGCAGATGTCACTGGAAATATCTACATACATAATCTCCAGTTTCTGTAACCCTATTCCAGCATGCATCGCGGCATTGTCAGTTGCGCAGCCGCAGTTCGCGCCCACATCATAGACATAGTAACCAGGGACAACAGTGCAGGAGGAACCTAAATTGCGGTGAGTGACGAAGACATGGCAGGCGGCACTGACAGAGACATGGGGGACGGCACTAACAGACATGGCGGGCGGCACTGACAGAGACATGGCGGGCGGCACTAACAGACATGGCGGGCGGCACTGACAGAGACACACACATGTACACAGAAGACACGTACATACAGCGTACAGCTATATACACACACACATATACACAGACGACACGTACATACAGCGTACAGCTATATACACACACACATATACACAGACGACACGTACACACAGCGTACAGCCACATACACACACCTATATACAGACAACACATACATCGTACAGTCATATACACACACACATATACACAGTTAACACGTACACACAGCGTACAGCCATGTACACACACATATACACAGACGACACACACACACCGTACAGCCATGTACACACATATACAAAGACCACACTTACACAGAGTATACAGCCATATATACACACATATACACAGATGACACGTACACATAGCGTACAGCCATATACACACACATATACACAGACAACACGTACACACAGCGTACAGCCACATACACACACCTGTATACAGACAACACATACACACAGCGTACAGCCATGTACACACACATATACACAGACGACACGTACACACAGCATACAGCCATGTACACACACATGTATACAGACGACACGTACACACAGCATACAGCCATGTACACACATTTACAAAGACGACACATACACAGAGCATACAGCGATATATACGCACACATATACACAGATGACACGTACACACAGCGTACAGCCATATACACACATATACACAGATGACACATACACACAGTGTACAGCCATATACAGTTAGGTCCAGAAATATTTGGACAGTGACACAATTTTCGCGAGTTGGGCTCTGCATGCCACCACATTGGATTTGAAATGAAACCTCTACAACAGAATTCAAGTGCAGATTGTAACGTTTAATTTGAAGGTTTGAACAAAAATATCTGATAGAAATTGTAGGAATTGTACACATTTCTTTACAAACACTCCACATTTTAGGAGGTCAAAAGTAATTGGACAAATAAACCAAACCCAAACAAAATATTTTTATTTTCAATATTTTGTTGCGAATCCTTTGGAGGCAATCACTGCCTTAAGTCTGGAACCCATGGACATCACCAAACACTGGGTTTCCTCCTTCTTAATGCTTTGCCAGGCCTTTACAGTCGCAGCATTCAGGTCTTGCTTGTTTGTGGGTCTTTCCGTCTTAAGTCTGGATTTGAGCAAGTGAAATGAATGCTCAATTGGGTTAAGATCTGGTGATTGACTTGGCCATTGCAGAATGTTCCACTTTTTTGCACTCATGAACTCCTGGGTAGCTTTGGCTGTATGCTTGGGGTCATTGTCCATCTGTACTATGAAGCGCTGTCCGATCAACTTTGCGGCATTTGGCTGAATCTGGGCTGAAAGTATATCCCGGTACACTTCAGAATTCATCCAGCTACTCTTGTCTGCTGTTATGTCATCAATAAACACAAGTGACCCAGTGCCAATGAAAGCCATGCATTCCCATGCCATCACGTTGCCTCCACCATGTTTTACAGAGGATGTGGTGTGCCTTGGATCATGTGCCGTTCCCTTTCTTTTCCAAACTTTTTTCTTCCCATCATTCTGGTACAGGTTGATCTTTGTCTCATCTGTCCATAGAATACTTTTCCAGAACTCAGCTGGCTTCATGAGGTGTTTTTCAGCAAATTTAACTCTGGCCTGTCTATTTTTGGAATTGATGAATGGTTTGCATCTAGATGTGCACCCTTTGTATTTACTTTCATGGAGTCTTCTCTTTACTGGTGACTTAGAGACAGATACACCTACTTCACTGAGAGTGTTCTGGACTTCAGTTGATGTTGTGAACGGGTTCTTCTTCACCAAAGAAAGTATGCGGCGATCATCCACCACTGTTGTCATCCGTGGACGCCCAGGCCTTTTTGAGTTCCCAAGCTCACCAGTCAATTCCTTTTTTCTCAGAATGTACCCGACTGTTGATTTTGCTACTCCAAGCATGTCTGCTATCTCTCTGATGGATTTTTTCTTTTTTTTCAGCCTCAGGATGTTCTGCTTCACCTCAATTGAGAGTTCCTTAGACCGCATGTTGTCTGGTCACAGCAACAGCTTCTAAATGCAAAACCACACACCTGTAATCAACCCCAGACCTATTAACTACTTCATTGATTACAGGTTAACGAGGGAGATGCCTTCAGAGTTAATTGCAGCCCTTAGAGTCCCTTGTCCAATTACTTTTGGTCCCTTGAAAAAGAGGAGGCTATGCATTACAGAGCTATGATTCCTAAACCCTTTCTCCGATTTGGAAGTGAAAACTCTCATATTGCAGCTGGGAGTGTGCACTTTCAGCCCATATTATATATATAATTGTATTTCTGAACATGTTTTTGTAAACAGCTAAAATAACAAAACTTGTGTCACTGTCCAAATATTTCTGGACCTAACTGTACATACACATGTACACAGAAAACATGTACACACAGCACACAGCCATATACACACACACATGTACACAGGTGACACACACACACAGCGTACAGCCACATACACACACCTATATTTAGACAACACATACATACAGCGTACAGCCATGTACACACACACACATACACAGTCGACACGTACACACAGCGTTCAGCCATGTACACACACGACACGTACACACAGTGTACAGCCATGTACACACATATACAAAGACGACACGTACACAGAGCATACAGCCATATATACACACATATACACAGATGACACGTACACACAGCGTACAGCCATATACACACACATATACACAGACGACACATACACACAGAGTACAGCCATATACACACACATGTACACAGACGACTCGTACACACAGCGTACAGCCATATACATACACATGTACACAGATGACACGTACACACAGTGCACAGCCATACACACACACAGACGACACATACTCACAGCATACATCCATATACACACACATGTACACAGACCACATGTACACACAGTGCACAGCAATATACACACACATGTACACAGACGACACGTACACACAGCGTACAGCCATATACACATAAAAGTACATAGACGACATGTACACACAGCACAGCTCAAGAAACATAACACCAGATACCAATATACAGCACACAACAAGGAAGAGACAGTGCACAGGGGTGAAAGACGTCAAATAACGCAACACATACAATACACAAATGCGGAACGATGATATACAACACAGATATATTGGAAAGTGCAAACAGTGTGACACATGTCCACTGCTCCTGTCAGCACCACTAAGCATAGACAGATGTTCATTCCACTGCACTCCCGATGCGATAGCATCGGGCCTATTTCTAATCATCTATAATATAATGCTGATAGTGTCTTTCTGTCTGAAGCCGGGCGACCTGTTTGATTGGCCAAAGTCGGGATCAAACCGTTAAATTGGTCAAAAGTCCTTTTTTTTTTTTTAAAAAAAAAAAAAGGTTAGCCACTTCAGAATTAACTGGGGCCTCATTTATGATCGTTCTTGTTGCCTATAGCAACCAAAGTGCAGCTTTTATCATTGAAGCTGCTGTGGTAAAGTGAAAGCTGAGCTCTGATTGGTTGCTATGGACAACTAGACCCTTATTAAGTGTAACCAATAATCTTGTCTAAGCCGAGTCGGCGCATGCACAGTGCTATGTTCACATCAACATAGCACTACACATACGCCGGCTGTCACCTCTGCCTGCCCACACTAGCGTCATGGTGAGGGATGGATTAGAAAGGCAAGAAACCACCTGACACACATTACATGCGTCATAGTGAGGCAGGTCAGCAGCATGGAAATATCACATGACCTGAAAATGCAAGATAGCAGGGGTCTGGCTCCTACACCAGGGAGCGCAAGGTCTCTTTGGAGGCTGCACTGTGCTGTGTGTTTAAAGAGGCCAGTAGTGGTGCCTCAGAGCATGACGCCCATGCAGAAGGAGGTGGAGCATCTGCTGAACAGGTACAGCAGTGCAGTGGCCAGAGAAGGCCACTGAAATCACTGCGACAACCACAAGGGTGTGCGCTGCTGCTCTCTGTTATTTGACAATACGCAAACCCACTCACACCCACTCACACATGAGGCCAATTCACTGACAACACCTGTGCCGACCACCCCACGCTGCTGCTCTCGGATATCTGCCAATACACATATACAGTATATATATATATATATATATATATATATATATATATATACAGTCATATGAAAAAGTTTGGGCACCCTTATTAATGTTAACCTTTTTTCTTTATAACAATTAGGGTTTTTGCAACAGCTATTTCAGTTTCATATATCTAATAACTGATGGACTGAGTAATATTTCTGGATTGAAATGAGGTTTATTGTACTAACAGAAAATGTGCAATCTGCATTTAAACTAAATTTGACAGGTGCATAAGTATGGGCACCTCAACATAAAAGTGACAGTAATATTTTGTAGATCATCCTTTTGCAAAAATGACAGCCTCTAGTCGCTTCCTGTAGCTTTTAATGAGTTCCTGGATCCTGGATGAAGGTATATTTGACCATTCCTGTTTACAAAACAATTCCAGTTCAGTTAAGTTTGATTGTCGCCGAGCATGGACAGCCCGCTTCAAATCATCCCACAGATGTTCAATGATATTCAGGTCTGGGGACTGGGATGGCCATTCCAGAACATTGTAATTGTTCCTCTGCATGAATGCCTGAGTAGATTTGGAGCGGTGTTTTGGATTATTGTCTTGCTGAAATATCCATCCCCTGTGTAACTTCAACTTCGTCACTGATTCTTGCACATTATTGTCAAGAATCTGCTGATACTGAGTTGAATCCATGCGACCCTCAACTTTAACAAGGTTCTCGGTGCCGGCATTGGCCACACAGCCCCAAAACATGATGGAACCTCCATCAAATTTTACTGTGGGCAGCAAGTGCTTTTCCTGGAATGCCGTGTTTTTTTGCCTCCATGCATAACGCCTTTTTGTATGACCAAACAAGTCAATCTTTGTTTCATCAGTCCACAGGACCTTCTTCCAATATGTTACTGGCTTGTCCAAATGTGCTTTTGCATACCTCAGGCGACTCTGTTTGTGGCGTGCTTGCAGAAACGGCTTCTTTCGCATCACTCTCCCATACAGCTTCTCCTTGTGCAAAGTGCGCTGTATTGTTGACCGATGCACATTGACACTATCTGTAGCAAGATGATGCTGCAGGTCTTTGGAGGTGGTCTATGGATTGTCCTTAACTGTTCTCACCATTCTTCTTCTCTGCTTTTCTGATATTTTTCTTGGCCTGCCAGTTCTGGGCTTAACAAGAACTGTACCTGTGTTCTTCCATTTCCTTACTATGTTCCTCACAGTGGAAACAGTTTAAATCTCTGAGACAACTTTTTGTATCCTTCCCCTGAACAACTATGTTGAATAATCTTTGTTTTCAGATCATTTGAGAGTTGTTTTGAGGAGCCCATGATGCCACTCTTCATAGGAGATTCAAATAGGAGAACAACTTGCAAGTGGCCACCTTAAATACCTTTTCTCATGATTGGATACACCTGCCTATGAAGTTCCAAGCTCAATGAGGTTACAAAACCAATTTAGTGCTTTAATAAGTCAGTAAAAAGCAGTTAGGAGTTTTCAAATCAAGAAATTGATAAGGGTGACCATACTTTTGCACCTGTCAAATTTAGTTTAAATGCAGATTGAACATTTTCTGTTAGTACAAGAAACCTCATTTCAATTCAGAAATATTACTGAGTCCATCATTTATTAGATATATGAAACTGAAAAAGCTGTTGCAAAACCCCTAATTGTTATAAAGAAAAAAGGTTAACATTAATAGGGTGCCCAAACTTTTGCATATGACTGTATATATATATATATATATATATGTACAGTGGGTACGGAAAGTATTCCAAACCCTTTACATTTTTCGGTTTTTGTTTTGTTGCAGACATTTGGTAAGTTCATTTTTTTTCCCATTAGTGTGCACTCTGCACCCCATCTTGACAGACAAAAAAAAGAAATGTAGACATTTTTCCACATTTTTTAAACAAGAAAAACTGAAATATCACATGGTCATAAGTATTCAGACCCTTTGCTCAGACACCCATCTTTAAGTCACATGCTGTCCATTTCCTTGTGATCCTCCTTGAGATGGTTCTACGCTTTCATTGGAGACCTGGTTATATAAGACCTCACAGCTCATAGTGCATGTCACACCATATGAGAATCACGAGGTCAAAGGAACTGTGCAAGGAGCTCAGAGACAGAATTGTGGCAAGGCACAGATCTGGCCAAGGTTACAAAAGAATTTCTGCAGTACTCAAGGTCCCTAAGCGCACAGTGGCCTCCATAATCCTTAAATGGAAGAGGTTTGGGACCAACAGAACTCTTCCTTGACCTGGCCGTCCAGCTAAACTGAGCAATCGAGGAAGAAGAGCCGCCTTGATGAGAGAGGTAAAGAAGAACCCCAAGATCACGTTGGCTGAGCTCCAGAGATGCAGTAGGGAGATGGGAGAAAGTTGCACAAAGTCAACTATCACTGCAGCCCTCCACCAGTTGGGCCTTTATAGCAGAGTGGCTGACAGAAGCCTCTCCTCAGTGCAAGACATACAAAAGCCCGCATAGAGTTTGCAAAAAAACAAATAAAGGACTCCCAGACAATGAGAAATAAGATTCTCTGGTCTGATGAGACAAAGATAGAACTTTTTGGTGATAATTCTAAGTGGTATGTTTGGAGAAAACCAGGTACATCATCACAGTGAAACGTGGTGGTGGCAGCATCTTGCATGGGTGTATTATTCAGCTACAGGCACAGGACAACTGGTTGCAATTGAAGGAAAGATGAGTTGAGCTAAGTACAGAGATATCCTGGAAGAAAACCTCTTCTAGAGTGCTCTGGACCTCAGACTTGGCCGAAGGTTCACCCTCCAACAAAACACAGGATCCCCAAATCCAGGTGTGAAAAACTTGTTGCATCATTCCCAGGAAGACTCATGGCGGTACTAGCTCAAAAGGGTGCTTCTACTCAATACTAAGCAAAGGGTCTGAATACTTATGACCATATGATATTTCAGGGGTTTTCTTATAAAAATTGCAAAAATGTCTACATTTCTGTTTTTTTTCTGTAAGGATGGGGAGCAGAGTGTACATTGAGAAAAAAATGAACTTTTTTGAATTTACCAAATGTCTGCAACGAAACAGAGTTAAAAACTTAAAGGGGTCTGAATACTTTCCGTACCCAATGTATATGTATATACAGTGCCTTGCGAAAGTATTCGGCCCCTTTGAATTTTTCAACCTCTTCCCACATTTCAGGCTTCAAACATAAAGATAAAACATTTTAATGTTATGGTGAAGAATCAACCACAAGTGGGACACAATTGTGAAGTTGAACGAAATTTATTGCTTATTTTAAACTGACATGTCAATTGTTTTTGCCATTTGGGTTTTGCACTGCAAAGCTGAGTTTTTGACCAAAGTTCTGCAACAAAAAGGCTGCAGTTTGAACTGCATAGTGCGGACAAGAAACCCAAATTCCCATAGACTTTGCTTGAAAAGCAGAACACAACCATTTTGGCATTAAACGCAGTTGAAAAACCAGCAAAAAAGCAGGTAAAAAGCAGGTAAAAAGCAACGTGCGGACATAGCCAAATGCCAGATTTGTGCAGTGTACGACTGATTGTTGTCCTATGAACAGACTCTCCCACCTCAGCTGTAGATCTCTGCAGTTCATCCAGAGTGATCATGGGACTCTTGGCTGCATCTCTGATCAGTCTTCTTCTTGTTTGAGATGAAATTTTTGAGAGACGGCCAGGTCTTGGTAGATTTGCAGTGGTATGATACTCCTTCCATTTCAATATGATCGCTTGTACAGTGCTCCTTGGGATGTTTAAAGTTGTGGAAATCATTTTGTAACCAAATCCGGATTTAAACTTCTCCACAACAGTATCACGGACCTGCCTGTTGTGTTCCTTGGTCTTCATGATGCTATCTGTGCTTTAATCAGAGCAGGTGCATTCATACGGAGACTTGATTACACATGGGTGGCTTATATTTATCATTATCAGTCATTTAGGACAACATTAGATCATTCAGAGATCCTCAATGAACTTCTGGAGTGAGTTTGCTGCACTTAAAGTAAAGGGGCTGAATAATATTGCAGGCCCAATTTTCAGTTTATTCTTTTTTTTTTTACAAAAGTTTAAAATGAGCAATACATTTCGTTCAACATCACAATTGTGTCCCACTTGCTGTTGATTCTTCACCATAATGTTACAATTTTTATCTTTATGTTTGAAGCCTGAAATGTGCTAAAAAAGTTGAAAAATTGAAGGGGGCCGAATACTTTCACAAGGCACTGTATATACAGTACAGACCAAATGTTTGGACACACCTTCTCATTCAAAAAGTTTTCTTTTATTTTCATGACTCTGAAAATTGTAGATTCACATTGAAGGCATCAAAACTATGAATTAACACATGTGGAATGAAATACTTAACAAAAAAGTGTGAAACAACTGAAAATATGTCTTATATTCTAGGTTCTTCAAACTAGCCATCTTTTGCTTTGATTACTGAGTGCTGTATCCAAGCATATTAATGGAAAGTTGGGTGGAAGGAAAAAGTGTGGTAAAAAAAAAGGTGCACAAGCAGCGAGATAACCGCAACCTTGATAGGATTGTTAAGAAAAGTCCATTCAAAAATTTGGGGTAGATTCACAAGGAGTGGACTGTTGCTGGAATCAGTGCTTCAAGAGCCACCACACACAGACGTATCCAGGTCATGGGCTACAACTTTTGCATTCCTTGTGTCTAGCCACTTATGACCAATAGACAACACCAGAGGCATCTTACCTGGTCCAAGGAGAAAAAGAACTGGACTGTTGCTCAGTGGTCCAAGGTGTTGTTTTCAGATGAAAGTAAATTTTGCATTTCATTTGAAATCGCGTTCCCAGAGTCTGGAGGAAGAGTGGCGAGGCCACAATCCAAGCTGCTTGAGGTCTAGTGTGAAGTTTCCACAATCAGTGATGGTTTGGGGATCCATGTCATCTGCTAGATCTACTGTGATTTTATAATGATTGTAATTTTGTGATTTATTCTTGATTGTAAAGTTGACTGGTGGAGCGATATAACTATTTCCTTTTTTTTGGGATATACCGCCGGCTGGTCCACTAAATTGTGAATTAATTTGTAATTTAGAACCTTAGGGTATATTTCTATAGACTTTCTTTATTTTTTTAAATAATTTTTTCGAAACCAATAAAATCTAAGATTTTAGAAGTATTTTTTCTGTGATTTATGTGTTCCGGGTACTGCAGAATTGATCCGTTTTTCTGTGAACAATTTTTTCTTGCCCTAGCACCAGTCCAGCCACCCCAGCACCACCCTAGCTGCCGCAGCATGAGCCTGGCTACTGCAGCACAAGCCCAGCCACTGCATCACGAACCTAGCCGCTGCATCATGAGCCCAGCCGCCGCAGCACGAGCACAGCTGCCATAGCACAAGCACAGCCGCCGCAGCACAAGTACAGCCACCTCAGCACGAGCCCAGCCGTAGCATGAGCACACCTGCAGCATTGCTCCTGCCTCCTGCTACTCCTCTCCACCATCCCCTGGTAAACTACTTTTGAATTCTAAGACACACTCCTCTCTTTCCTCACAAATTTTTGGAGGAAAAGTGCGTGTTATAAGCCGAAAAATACGGTACTGATAGATTTCAGCTGGTGTCATGATTTTCCATGGCCTTTCCACCTCTTTTTCTTCGTGTATTTAAAATTTTTCCCCTGTGTCATTTCTCATTGCTACCTATAACTTAATGTATGGACATCTATGGTTTGATGTGGATTGGATGGATTGTCACTGACATCTAGTGATATGTTTTTTTTATATATATATATATATATATATATATATATATACAAACAATGTATTCAAAAAGTGAGTACACCCCTCACATTTTTGTAAACATCTTATTATTTCCTATAATGGGACCACACTGAAGATATGATACTTTGATTCAATACAGTCAGTTTACAAACGTGTCAGTGTACAGCTTGTATAACAGTCTAAATTTGGTGCCTTCTAAATAACACAAACACACAGCCATTAATACCTAAACCACTAAAAACGAAAGTGAATACACCCCTAAGTGGAAATGGTCAAATTGTGCCCAGTGTCAAAAATGTGTGTGGCCACCAATTTGTTCCAGCATTGACTTAACTCTCTTGGGCATTAAGTTCACCAGAGCTTTACAGATTGTCACTGAAATTCTCTTTCACTCCTCCATTGATGATATCACGAAGTTAGTAGATGTTAGAGACTTTGCACTCCTCCACCTTCCATTTGAGAATGCCTCACAAGATGGTCAATAGGGTTTAGGTCTGGAGACATGCTTTGCCAGTCCAGCACCTTTACCCTCAGTTTCTTTAGCAATGCATTGGTCACCTGGGAGGTGTGTTTGGGGTCATTATCATGTTGGAAAACTTATCTGCAGCCCAGTTTCCAAAGGGAGGGGATCATGCTCTGCTTCAATATGTCACAGTACGTGTAGGCATTCATGGTTCCCTCAATGAACTGTAGCTCTCTACAGTCAACAGCATTCATGCAGCCCCAAACCATTACACTCCCACCACCATGCTTGACTGTCGGCAAGAAACATTTGTCTTTGTATTACTCACCTGGCTGACACAATCTCAACCAGATGAGTTTATCTTGGTCTCATCTGACCACAGGACATGGTTCCAGTAATCCATGTCCTTAGTCTGTTTGTCTTCAGCAAACTGCAGGTTTTCTTTTGCGTCATCTTTAGAAAAGACTTCCTTCTGGGATAACAGCGATGCAGACCAACTTCATACAGTGAGTGGTGAAAGGTCTGAGCACTAACACGCTAACCTCTGCAGCAATGCTGGCAACATTCATATGTCTATTTTGAAAAGAAAACCTATGGATTTGATGGTGAGCACGTGCATTCAATTTCTTTTGTCGACCATGGCAATTCCTGATCTGAGAGGAACCTGTCTTGTTAAACCGCTGTATGAACTTGGCCACCATGCTGCAGCTCAGTTTCAGGGAATTGGTAATCTATTTACAATCTAGGACATCTATTTTTTTATTTTTTTTTATATCCTCAGAGAATTTTTTGCCTTGGAATGTTGAACTACCAGTGACCAGAATGACAAAGTGTGTGAGTGAAACCACCATATCTAACAGATCTGCTTCTCATTCATACCTGAGACCTTGTAAGTTACATTAATGAGATACAAAACACCAAGGAAGGAAAATGGCTAATTGGGCTCTATTTGGTCATCTCACTTAGGGGTGTTCTCACTTTTGTATAACCAAAAAAATTCAAAAATTTGAGGGATGTACTCACCTCTGTATTATTATTATTATTTATTATTCCACCATTTATTACATGGCACTTTACATGTGAATACTGTGTATGTACTGTATATATATATATATATATATATATATATATATATAGACTACAGTTCAAAAGTTTGGGGTTACCCAGACAATTTTGTCTTTTCCATAAAGAAAACCCATACTTTTATTTATCAAATGAGTTGCATAACGAATATAAAATATAGTCCGGACATTGACTAGGTTAGAAATAAGGTTTTTACTTGAAATAATAATGTTCTCCTTCAAACTTTGCTTTCGTCAAAGAATACTCCCTTTGCAGCAATTCCACCTTTGCAGACCTTTGGCATTCTAGCTGTTAATTTGCGGAGGTAATCTAGAGATATTTTCCCCCATGCTTTCAGAACCCCCTGCCACAAGTTGGATTGGCTTGATGGGCACTTTTTTTGCGCTATCTCAGAACCCAAACTTGATCTTTACAAAACTTTTGGGTGAGGCTCCCAAATGCGAACATCGGGAGGTTCGCCCATCAATAGTAGGGACATGTAAGTATGAGAACCTTTGATGTGGGTTGCCATCTTTCTTAATTTTGCCAAAATATGGACCAATACCTCTTGTATTTTACACAAAATGTCTTCATTTTTTTACTGCACACTTTCAGGATGCAGCTAGGCTCTTTAGTGTAGATTGGATAAATTCGGAAATCGGTCCTTGTAGGGTGCACTTACAAGTGCATCTCAATAAATTAGAACATCATAAAAAAGTTAAGTTATTTCAGTAATTCTATACAAAAAGGAAAACGCATATATTATATAAAGTCATTACAAGTAGAGTAATCTATTCTAAATGTTTATTTTTGTTAATGTTGATGATTATGGCTTAGAGTCAATGAAAACCCAAAAGTCATTATCTCAGAAAATTAGAATAACCACAAAACACCTGCAAAGGCTTCCTAAGTGTTTAAATTGGTCCCTTAGTCTGGTTCAGTAGGCTACACAATCATGGGGAAGACTGCTGACTTGACAGATGTCCAGAAGGCAGTCATTGACACACTCCACAAGGCGGGTAAGCCACAAAAGGTCGTTGCCAAAGAAGCTGGGTGTTCACTGAGTGCTGTATACCAGCATATTAATGGAAAGTTGAGTGGAAGGAAAAAGTGTGGTAGAAAAAGGTGCACAAGCAACCGGGATAACCGCAGCCTTGATAGGACTGTTAAGAAAAGGCCATTCAAAAATTTGGGGGAGATTCACAAGGAGTGGACTGCTACTGGAGTCAGTGCTTCAAGAGCCAGCACACACAGACATATCCAGGACATTGGCTACAACTGTCGTATTCCTTGTGTGCCACTCATGACCAATAAACAACGCCAGAAGCATCTTACCTGGGCCAAGGAGAAAAAGAACTGGACTGTTGCTCAGTGGTCCAAGGTGTTGCTTTTAGATGAAAGTAAATTTTGCATTTCATTTGGAAATCAATGCCCCGGAGTCTGGAGGAAGAGTGGAGAGGCCACAATCCAAGCTACTTGAGGTCTGGTGTGAAGTTTCTACAATCAGTGATGTTTTGGGGAGCCATGTCATCTGGTGGTGTAGGTTCACTATGTTTTATCAAGATCAAAGTCAGCGCAGCCCTCTACCAGGAAATTTTAGAGCGCTTCATGCTTCCCTCTGCCGACAAGCATTTTGGATATGGAAATTTCATTTTCCAGCAGGACTTGGCACCTGTCCACACTACCAAAATTACCAATACCTGGTTTAATAACCACGGTATCACTGTGCTTGATTGGCCAGCAAGCTTGCCGGAACTAAGCCTCAGAATCTATGGGGTATTGTCAAGTGGAAGATGAGAGACATCACCCAACAATGCAAACGAGCTGAGGGCTACTATCAAGGCAACCTGGGTTTTGAGAACACCTCAGCAGCACCACAGGCTGATTGCCTCCATTCCACGCTGCATTGATGCAGTAATTCATGCAAAAGGAGCCCCGACTAAGTATTGAGTGCATTTACTGTATATAATTTTCAGTATTGTCAAGAAGAATATGAGAAACACCAGACCCAAAATGCAGACGAGCTGAGGGCTGCTATCAAAGCAACCTAGGCTTCCATAACAAGTAAAGAGATTCAGCTCACCATGTAAATCAGTCTCTCATCCTCTGGAGCTCGGACAAGGTGCTGCCACACCTGAAGCAAAATCCAATTGAAAAAAGTCCAGCTTATAGATAGATGCATTATTTTTATTTTTTTTATTTTTATCTTTTCATATGGCAGAAGTATAATTGTGACGCCCTGGCAAAGCCAGGTTGTCACAGAAAGAGTTAATCCTCCTTGGTAATCTGATCTCACACCGGTGCAGCAGGACAAACCACATCCCCCAGGGTAAGAGAAAAGCAGAGCAGAGGGGAGGGGCTGGAGCAGAGTGTTTGGAGAGACAGACAGAAGAGGAGTCTGGAGTTGTAGCTCCCAGGCTGATAGTGAAGCGTGCTCCGAAAGGGCCAGGACAGGCTGCAGTGAGGAAGGGGCCAGAGGTAGCCGGAGCAGGGTAGTGGCCCGACGGTACCTAGGGTGACCCGGATCACTGCAGGGGAGTGGATTCCCCGTTCCCGGCTGAGGAGAAAGAGGAAGAGAGTGGAGAGAAAGGCACCTGGCTGCAGGGAAAGAACAAGAGCTGCTGCACCATGTGTGGGACACTAACACCCCCGTACCGAAGGCTGCGGACACCGGCAATTCCTAGTTTACAAGTGACTCTGTGTGTAATACTTGTGAGTACGCCCGTGCCCTCGGGCACCGCACTGCAGCACTGCGCCCTGCTCCCTGCTTACCCCATCACCGGGCCCCGGGACAACCAACCCCCCCTACCCAAGGAGGGGAGAAATAACAACCAAGCTGCTCCCTGTCACCGCTCCCGGGATCCCCCTAAAGAGCAGCGGTGGTGTCCACAATCACCACAACCGTGGGTGGCGTCACGGACAATCTCCCTTAACAAACCCCCTTTTACTGTGGAGCCTGGGATCACAAACCGGGTCACGCCACCATGATACCCACAGAAGTGACCCCTTGGCTCGGATCTGAGTACCCCCTGGTCCCCGGGCGACACATTTGGTGTCACGAACAGGATCGAACCCATCCAGTTACCTGGAGAAGTGCGCCTTGTTCTAGACTGTCAGCGGTGATCCGCTGCAAAAATTTTGAAAGTCGCCATCTTTGCCGCCATTTTGGGCGCGAAAATCTCCCATCCAGCGCCTTCTTCCTCAAGCGGTGGGCGCGAAAAAGAGGCTCCGCCTCTGAGAACACGAGCGGAAGTGAAGCTCCGGAGGACCGGAAGTGAAAGGAAAACTTTAAAAGTTGCTAGAAGGACTGCTCCCGAGTACCAAGGGGGAGCAGGAGGAAGGAACCGCAGTTTATGTGACCAGGACTGTAAAGGCAGGGATGCCAGGACTTTCCCTAATTCTGTTCCTGGACAAGCAGTAGCCGCAACCCCGATGACATCTTACCCGACTCCGGCAGTCCGCCCAGCCGCCACGGTGATGACGTCGGCTCCGGCAGTCTGCCCGGCCGCAACGGAGGTGGCACCCGATTGGAAGTCTGCCCCAGATGTGGCGCCAGCTGCTCCCATGTACCCCGTCACGGCTGTGGAGCAGCCGGAGTGCACCTGCAGAGAGGAGGAGCAGGCCAGTGAGAGATGGAGCCCTCGGCAGTTAGCGAGGCTGGTTGTAGCCGGCGCCGAGGGCATCCAAGTGGGCCTGGCTTCTGAGCAGGAGGCAGAGCACAGAACCCGTGCCCCGTACTGGGAGTGGCGGCAGCGGCAGCGGTAGTGGAGCATGGACGGCTACCCACAAGTAGGAAGAGAGTGGAGAGAAAGGCACCTGGCTGCAGGGAAAGAACAAGAGCTGCTGCACCATGTGTGGGACACTAACACCCCCGTACCGAAGGCTGCGGACACCGGCAATTCCTAGTTTACAAGTGACTCTGTGTGTAATACTTGTGAGTACGCCCATGCCCTCGAGCACCGCACCGCAGCACTGCGCCCTGCTCCCTGCTTACCCCATCACCGGGCCCCGGGACAACCAACCCCCCCTACCCACGGAGGGGGAGAAATAACAACCAAGCTGCTCCCTGTCACCGCTCCCGGGATCCCCCTAAGCAGCAGCGGTGGTGTCCACAATCACCACAACCGTGGGTGGCGTCACGGACAATCTCCCTTAACAAACCCCCTTTTACTGTGGAGCCTGGGATCACAGACCGGGTCACGCCACCGTGATACCCGCAGAAGTGACCCCGTGGCTCGGATCTGAGTACCCCCTGGTCCCCGGGCGACACATAATGGCACATCGCAGTCAAGATGATATGACCGGCATCAACGATGCGTTTCAAGTGACACAGCACTTTCAATTGGATTAGGCTTCCAGAACACCTTAGCAGTGCCACAGGCTGATCGCCTCCATACCATGTCACATTGATGCAGTAATTCATGCAAAAGGAGCCCCAAGCAAGTATTGAGTGTATTTTCAGTTGGTCTTATATAATACTCCAATTTTCTGAGATAAGGACTTTTGGGTTTTCATTTGCTGTAAAGCATAATCATCAACATTAACAGAAATAAGCTCTTGAAATAGATCCCTCTGTGTGTGTAATGACTCTATAATATATGTGTTTCACTTTTTGTATTGAATTACTGCAATAAATTAACTTTTTGATACTGTTCTATTTATTGACGTGCACTTGTATATAGTGCAGGGCAGCCCATATGCTCTAATAGTATGGGTATCATCAATAGGCTATAAGCCAGACACAATGCTTCACACATACCTGTGTGACTGGTGCCCTATCCAAGCCTCATCTGTGCACATTTGTAATACTAGGCAAATAACCCTTCCTGAATTTTGTAGGTTGTGATTGGCTGCTTCATCAGTATTTTGCAGATGTGCTGCCCCTTGCCTTTATAATGGGGGCCTGCTGTATTCTGCTAATGCATTGGTAATCTGACCCTGTTTTGGTAAGGCTGTAGCTTTTCCTTTAATATTCTGTTTGGATTTCCTTCGTTTTTTCTTTTTAATATGCATTGTGAACTCTCTTGGATGGCTATGGTGCCCACTTACTTGCTCTACTTAGACAAGATGGATATAGCCACAATAAATCATTAAGGAGTTAATATCATTTTAAAATATATTTTCTTATAAGAATTCAATCAGTTACTCTTAGCTATCTTCCGTAAATATCAATTAGGTGCAGAATAATCTAAAGCGTTTGCTTGTCTCTAAATTAGTCCATTGGGTGAAGCTTGTAGACATGTTCATTGAGGGTTTTGACCGATCACAATCACTGTTGCTCATCTGGGTATGTGGGCTTGAATGACAAGCAGTCAGACACCAATATGTAAAGCAAGCTGCAAATATTATATTCTAAAGAGGCCTAACAAAAATGTAACCCCTAATGAATATTTGCTTAGAAAACATGGTAGGCCTTCAGGAATATTATATATAAAAATTACTTTTATAGTATAGTGCAAAATATCGCTTACATTACTTACAATGATTGGGTAAAAAATGCAGCATAAGATAACTTTAAATATAGGTGATGTGTTTATGTGATGACTCCATATAGGTGAACATAGAGTTTTTGTACCCTATCTCTTGAGAGTTTTTATCTGTTCAGCCATTGTACAGCAACCTTTGTTTCTTTTTACGTAGATTACGATATTTCTTACAAAGAGATTTAAAAAAAATGTATACCATGTATTTTTTTTAATATTTGGAACCTATTACCTCCCATTACGTTATAGGGAGAAATGTATCAGCCTTCCATCAGAGGTATAGGTTGGTACATGAGTCCCTAACCTGTAGCTCAGGAGCCACATGTGGCTCACAGGTCTGAGATGTGTGGCTTATGGCTGTCTGCCAGCTTGGTGATTAAGTACCTGGTCTAACAAACAGTTATAAAGAACAGGTCTCCAGATAGTGACTATGTGAGAAGCTCCACACAGAAGAGCAGGTCTTGATGGGGGTAAGCTTGGATCTCCTGGAACTTGGTAAACTACCTCAGTGTGATTTCTGTGGAGAATCTTTGGCTGTCATTATACCAATGATGGGGGTTCTGGGGGTCACTACTGTGAGGGGCAGCAGCGGATGTGGCTCGTGTTCCTCTCTCATAGCTGAATGTGGCTCACGATCCTCTCTCAGAACTGAAGGTGACTCTCAAGGTCATAAAGGTTGGGGACCACTGTTCCCATTGTATACCTCATATCTAGGATCTAAACATGAGGTGGATAGAGCCGTACTACTTATTGACAACTGCTTTATCATGATAAACGGCAGATTAATTGTTGTTTTCTGCATGATGACAATTTTATTGTTGTATTTTCTATGTATCAACTGTTGCATACAGTAAGACAACATTGGATGTTACGGCTCCTGCATTACAATGTTAGTCGCGGTCTCTGTAGGGAATAGTATGCATATGTGCTTTCAGCACAACAGCTTTTAGTGCCTTCATTTAGAAAATAGCTTCTTCGCCATCCAGATGTTTTAATGCCAGATGAAGTATCTCGCTGTGCTGTGACTATACTTTAAAACTGCATTTCAAAAATGACACAAACCCAAGTGACAAAAGACACAAATCTACTTAAGCCTGCCTGTGAAGCATATCTTTTTATGTTAGTGTAATGATCTTGTTTATATCTTGTCACACAAATGTACAACTGCATTTGGCCAAAGTAGTTTTTTGTGCTTCGCAGTCAAGGCTGTCATGTCGTATAAGAGAGACAAAACTAAGCGTAATTATAGAAAAAGACGAAATGGAAGCATGCAAAACATCCACGAGCCTTTAACTAAAAGACTTGAGTCACACTGCTGCGTGAGACGTTGACATAGACAAAATGTGAAATGCATTTCAGACCTCAGAAGCTTTTAGGCATAATTATGAATTACAATCAATAATATGGATAAGAGTTTCTAATGTTTGATTTGCTTTACTAAGTGCTAATCAATAAGTGCATAATATATTGATATTAAATACCAACATTCAATCTCTATCTTAGCAAAAGGCTAAATTATTTTCTAGTTGCCTGTAATCTGAAAAAGTATAAAACAAAGGTTCTGATTCGTGAAAGAATTCTGATGTAAAAGCTCTGAAAAGTCGCAATATTTAGGCACGACTTAGAGCTGCTGTGGCTTTTGACATTTTCACATCAGTTTCTCCCAACACCAACAAACTCGGCAGAGATGGAGTGGAACAGTGGCATGGCAGGGACAGGATGCCACATTTCATCTAATTCATGACAAGCTGTAGCCCTACATACACCAGAAATCTCCCTCCAGAACCTGAGGGGAATGAGATTTCTGGTGTAGCGCATAGAGGCACATGGCACTCTTCAAACGTTCTTGATGCATGAGGAGGTGTGTGCCACTTCAGAAATCAGGAGAGTCTAATTCCAGCATGCCCCCTCATCAAGACTGGGTGAACAACGGTGATCTAGATTAATCGGGCCCAAAGTATTTCTAAAACAACATTAAATAAAAATAATCTATTTCCAAAAAAACAGATTTGGTACAAAAGTTTGGCTATGGTAAGCTGTGTTATACTATTGAGCTGAAGGAGGCACACACTCTTTCCTTAGATCTGTGATCCCCAAATTTTACCTCAAAAGCCTCATTCAGGTCTGAGAGAGGGTCGCGAGCAACAGGAACAGTCCCCCACCCCTAATAGTGACATCTAGCTCATGATTCTCCCACAGACATGACCTCTAGAGCCCCCATTATGTAAAATGACAGAAAAACCTTCCCCACAGAAATCACTCAAAGGCAATATACTTGTGTTGAGGATAAAGAATTGAGTATCCAAAAATACTTAATTCAGCCATTTCATAGACTCAGTTATATAGTTCAGTAGATGTGAACTAATACACATATTTGTGAATGCTTTTGTTTCTTACTAACATGTATATATGTATATTGCATATTCAGTGTATTTTCCTTAACCTCAGTATATATTAGGATATATATATATATATGTAATTGTAAAATGGCCACCATTTCCTGGTTTACACCCAAGACAGATGGACAAAGAGAAATTCCTGGAGCCTAGACTGACCAATCAACGGAGAATATGCAGATCTCTCTACGTCATGAAGCCCTGCCCTGCGATACTTGATTGGACTAAAACTTTTGTTTACACCCCCTTACTGCTCAGTTTAGAGTTTCTTTCAAACAATAAAGAACACACTTGGTTAAGAGCCGGTCATGGAGATAGATGTAACTGACTTGCTGTGCAGTTATTTTTCATTCTCGTGTGCACCCATGACATTTTAATTAGAAGCAGCAGCCGGATATCAAGAGATCCTTTGAGTCTCATCATCATCGTCATTCTGACCTTGACAACTGGCGACCACGAAGGGACTACCGTAAAGGGTGAGTCAGAGCTTCCATTTTCCGGACGTCTGGGGGCTACTCCACAAGTATCCAGGTGTCGCTTGATAGGATTGATCACCCTTCATTTCGCAGGTAACCATCATATACATTGTGTGTGCTGTTTTACCTGTGGATCGAGAGACGCCTGGCGAAAGTGGGTGGTCACTAGTCCGGAGAATGGTAGTGCACCGGAGACCTAACGGTGTGACTGTCACCCGCCGGTGGGCTAGAAGGACCCAGCTCCCATAGGGGCTAGGGGTAGGTTGTAAAGTATCCGGCTGTCTGTAATTAGAAATGGGGTGTTTTCTTGAGTAGCTGTTTTTATCTGTATATAGGTGTATGGTTAATCAAGCTTGTGATTTCTCTGTTCGGTTCTCGGAGAGTTAATTGCCTGTAGTTTTTTCCTTCTTCGCTGTGAACAAAGGGAGAAGGGGGGTCTGGTTAAGCCCAGGGATATCCATGACAGTCTTTCTATTGAGAACAAGGAATGCGAGAGGGGGGAGCACATCCTTACATTCTTACACTCAGAGGAAGCAAAAAGGTGGGGGCTATATGTCCACCAGCTGCTTGAGGCAGAGCGTAGATCAAGTTACACAGCTATGTCCCTGCTGTCTTTTAGCTAAGAAACAGGGGGTGGAGGGTGAAGAGGCAGATACCGGGAGGTAAAACAGCGCAGCTCTTTGGAGCGAAGAGAGAGGAGGGGTCAGTGGGCTGCAGCCTTTGTATCGTAAAGCAAGCAGAGTTGTAATGATTTGAAAGAAAAACAAGTGTTATTTTAGTTTGGATTTGAGAGAAATTAACGGGTTCATGCATTTTTCAGTTTTTTTAACTTGTTTGTTTTTGAACAGAAGTATGAGAACTAGCGATTCCCCTGTGTTGCGGACACAGCCACTGTTTGTTAGATATTAAATATTAGATATGAAATATGAAATATTAAATATTGAATATTGAATGTTGGATAAATAATAAACGAGGCGGGAAGGGTTCTGTTAACTTAAAGTGGATTTAGCGTATTCCTCTGCGTTTTAAACGTGAGCCACTGTTATGAGCAGGTAGGTCTTCATAACGAGGCAGGAAAGGAACTCACTTTAGTTGAGGTAAGGGTGCTGGAGTTAGCGGATTCTCATGCGTATTAGACGCGAGTCACTGTCAGCGTGTTACAAACGCGGACGAGACGAGAAAGGACTCCATTGGAACGGCCGATCCAATTAAGCACTGTATACTCTGTTCAAAAGATAAATATGTTGTTTTTTAGTAGGAGCTGAGAACGCTGTCGCCCTAGTTACAAAAAACGGAAAAAATATAAAAGATTGCAAAAAGTTGTGTAATATCGTTGGACTACCACTAGATGGCAGGCTGCAACCCATGTATTGAAGTTCAGATTAATCTGTAGTGAGTTTATAATGAAGAACAAAGACCTCATTCACTGTCTGTTGCTGTTTGTAGAATCACTAAATGTGTTTCTCTAGCGGTAAACTCATTGTTCTGCTCTAGAAGTCATTATATCTGGTGCTAATCATATCTCTCCTTTGTATGCTGAAATGCAAATTTACAGGCACCAAAAGTATCCCTAGTTTACTACGTAGTTCCAGCCACTCCCAGTACACCCAGGGAGTCACAACATGGATGCTACACCCGGAAGTCAGGTGCCTGGAACTTCCTGTGGCAGCCGTCTTGCTACACCCACTGATGGCAGTACACCTCATAAGCCACACCCCTCGCAATGGCTCTTTGTTCAAAGCTCTCCACCCATCCCCGGTGGGAGGTGTTCTCTGGTATATATGACTAACACATTTGAATAAGTATAAATTGTATATTTGTTTACTCAGTTATCCCATAAGTGCAAGTCAAAGATAAGTAAGTGAAACTTTTACAGAATTTTCTGTTCACATAAAATCAATTGGTATTTTAGAAGTCCTGCAGTATTATATCATAAAATAAAATAGAGGAAGGTAAATATATATATATATATATCTTTGTACTGTGTTAGTTAATTTAAAACAAAAATTGTAAACGACTTACCCCTACTGATGTCAAAATGTATCAAATCCATTTGTAAAAAAGGAATTAGAAAAAATGTATAATGCATTCAATGTAGATATGGGTAATGAATGTGTTCCCTGCTACGTCTTTGTTATAACAAAGGATGAGTTTTTTTCCTTCTTCCTCTCTCACTTTTAAGAAGTAAGAGACAGGGATGGAATGTGTCTTGATGGAATGTGTCTCTCTCCAATAGTGACGTGAGTTTGGTTTAACCCTTAGAGTTCAGGATTTCACATTTTTAGTTTGCTGTTTATACCGGAATAGGGAATATTAAATTTTATGGGATGTGCGATATAATTTGTGTTGTTTTGTGTTTAATGGCGATTTATTTGAACAATATATTTTTATTTTGTGACTCTATCACCTTTTCTGTTTTTACGATTATTTCTAATCCATTCATATATTTTTGCAGGTTAGTCGTCTAGTCACAGCTGTCATTTAATTCTGTCTCAGTTGTTTCTACTATGAAAGGTTTTTCTTTTCTTTATGGATACAGTGTTTATTGTAAAGTTTTAAAATTTCCCAGTAATGTATATTGTTGTGAGATATACGTTATTTTCAGTGTTTGTTCTTTTTAGGTTTTAGTATGTGGCTAATTTATTACCTGCTGTTTTATCTTTTCTTTTAGGGAATACCAGTATAAAAATGCTGAATTTTGCCATATTGGTAAATAAACAATTAAACAAGGGGGGAATAAGGTATTAATTATATTCTCCAGTTTCTTGGAGGGCGCAGCAGGCATATTAGATAGGTTTTGAAGTTGACCTTGGTTTTGAAGCTGACCTTTTTCCCATAGGTTATGTTTATTAGATTACTATGAGGTATATCTGTTAACTGAAATAGGAAAGTCTTGTCTTATATGTTTATTTGTTTATTTATTTGTTTGTTTATTTATTAAGTATTCTCAGTCATGTGAAGTATAGATGACCACTAACTGTATTATGATCAGAGATGAAGTTATAAGAATGATCTAATGTATATTTTTAAGTTTTTGTTTTTATAGATGAAACCAGATGGTGGTCGATTCTGCACTGGATATGTTGCTGTTTACACCACATGAGGTAGATCTAAATTCGACCACTCCCTCCGATCCTATTGATACAGGAGACAGTGATGCATTAATGCCTCTCTTGATGGGTAGAACAGGAGTGGGTAAGAGTCTTTAGAGGTGTATGTAGGTTGTAGATTTTTTCCTGTTGTCAAATGAATTAGGTATGCCGAAAAGAAAGTCTAGATCTGAGCTGATGGATTCGGATGGAGATCCTTGCACAGGTGCAGCTGACCAAGAAGCAGTGAACGGGCCTAGAGTTGAGAGTCTTTCACCAATACCGACCATGCCTTGGTGACATTGGTCACGTCAGTGACTTCTGTTACTCCTTGTGTTCTTACATCCCTACAGGAACAAGCGATACAACAAGGAATGGAGTGTGACATGCAGGGAGCCAGCTGAATGAGGAAGGTCTGTGGACAAAGGGTGGTAAGCTTTCTCTGCCATGAGAGCTCTTCTTAATGATGGCCCAGGTAACATCTGTGAAAGACAATTGTCAGCGTGTGCTTTGGTGACACCGGGTTCAGTACCCAGGTGGGCAGATTCACCCAGTCTTGTGAGACAAGTGCCTAGAACGAAGTGAGAAAAAAACTGTAAAGAGTCCGTAGAAACACCCTGCACCTACTCTACCCATTCTTAGAGACTGCAAACTGATTATAGATGTATATCATGAGCACGTTGTATGCAAGTCTGTGCGTGTTGTGTAAATTTCTTTCCAGGTTTGGTCAGAGGCATTCCAGTGCAGACAACGACATTATTGTTGAGAAGCACATGAAGGTGGTATGTAAAGAAAAATGTGTTTACAAAAAGTGTATATTTTATAGGAAAGTGGAAACTAGTAAATGGTGTATAAAATGTATATGTTCTGTTTTCTTTTTGCAATAAGCAGGTCTTTATGTAAGATGTTTTTTGGTTTAGCATAGGCATGTATATTTTTATATAATTGACTGAATAGTGTGATAAACAGGTGTATTCTCCAATTCCAGATCTTAAATCAGAGCTATTAGCATATGGTCTCCAGTCAGGAGACTGATTGATCCTAAAGGACAAGCGAGAAAGAGCCATGAGTCAACACTAGAGGAGCTGATCCAACCACAGAAAATCTATGGATCCACACCTCGCATTGTAGAAGGGTTAATCAACCAGAGCTGCACTGAGCGTTCTGCTCATACTTATCCTTTTCAGAAAACCCTGTACAGTTTTAGACCAGCATTGCCAGAACAGTTAGAAGAGAGGACTTAGAGAACCTTGAGACATGGGAAAGTCCAACTACAAAGGGTGAGGACTCGCCTAGGAGTCCTTGGTCTCAAACTGGTGAAGAAAACCCCTTTCCCCTTTCCGCCCATGTTTCAACGTTCAGTTAGGCAGGTTTTTCAACAGATCTTTCTACCTCTCTTCCTAAGGGAACACAGTACCCTTAGTTTTTAGAAATGGCAGAAGTAAGTCTTTAGGGGGGACTGTTGAGGATAAAGAATTGAGTATCCAAAAATACTTAATTCAGCCATTTCATAGACTCAGTTATATAGTTCAGTAGATGTGAACTAATACACATATTTGTGAATGCTTTTGTTTCTTACTAACATGTATATATGTATATTGCATATTCAGTGTATTTTCCTTAACCTCAGTATATATTAGGATATATATATATATATGTAATTGTAAAATGGCCACCATTTCCTGGTTTACACCCAAGACAGATGGACAAAGAGAAATTCCTGGAGCCTAGACTGACCAATCAACGGAGAATATGCAGATCTCTCTACGTCATGAAGCCCTGCCCTGCGATACTTGATTGGACTAAAACTTTTGTTTACACCCCCTTACTGCTCAGTTTAGAGTTTCTTTCAAACAATAAAGAACACACTTGGTTAAGAGCCGGTCATGGAGATAGATGTAACTGACTTGCTGTGCAGTTATTTTTCATTCTCGTGTGCACCCATGACATTTTAATTAGAAGCAGCAGCCGGATATCAAGAGATCCTTTGAGTCTCATCATCATCGTCATTCTGACCTTGACACTTGCACACAGTATATGGGTTCCCACCTTATCCTTATTGGGTATTTTTGCATCAAGCATTCTCACTACATTATTGGATCAAGCTTCAAGCACCCCCTCTATATGGCAGTATCATCCTATGTCCAGCATAGCACTTAATTTACCTCCCCAAGGCCAGTATTTGCACTTCCAGATGTGTTTTTTTATGTAGGCCTTCTGTCTTAAAGTCACCACTTGGAGAATGGCTGTTCACCACTTGGAAAATGGTTCTTCATTAGAGATAAGGTAACCTGAGGTTTGATGTTCGGAGTTCGACTATGGAAACCGACTTACAAAAAACCAAGTTCGGGTTTGAAGTTTGAATGAGCTACGTGTGCAAACCATGCAAGTGAGCAGCGCTGTGCTTGGGTATGAGTGATACTCAGCAATGTTTGATTGTCTCTCACTTGAAGTAAAATCAGTGTGATTAGATGTAGTGTGCACACACAAACAAGCAAAAAAAATTTGAAAAAGCCCACCCATCCTCTTCCGGAAGTGTTCTGCTTATGGCTGGCTGCATCAGCGTTGAGCCACAAACTACCAAATTTCTGACTTCCACTGGGGTTAGTATTAAGTCTGGGTCACAAACCGAACTTTTTTAAGGTTTAAATGTACCTGGCGAACCAAACCTCCAAAAGTTTGCTAATCTACTCTTCACCACTTGGAGAATGGCTCTTCATCACTTAAGCTGGTGTCACACACAGCGACAATGACAACGACGTCGCTGCTACGTCACCATTTTCTGTGACGTTGCAGCGACGTCCCGTCGCTGTCGCTGTGTGTGACATCCAGCAACGACCTGGCCCCTGCTGTGAGGTCGCCGGTCGTTGCTGAATGTCCAGCTTCATTTTTTGGTCGTCACTCTCCCGCTGTGACACACACATCGCTGTGTGTGACAACGAGAGAGCAACGAAATGAAGCGAGCAGGAGCCGCGGCACTGGCAGCTGCGGTAAGCTGTAACCAGCGTAAACATCGGGTAACCAAGGGAAGACCTTTCCCTGGTTACCCGATGTTTACGCTGGTTACCAGCCTCCGCTCTTGCTGCCAGTGCCGGCTCCTGCACTGTGCACATGTGGCTGTAGTACGCATCGGGTAATTAACCCGATGTATACTGTAGCAAGGAGACCAAGGAGCCAGCGCTAAGCAGTGCGCGCGGCTCCCTGCTCTCTGCACTGTGACATGTAGCTGCAGCACACATCGGGTTAATTAACCCGATGTGTACTGTACCTAGGAGAGCAAGGAGCCAGCGCTAAGCGCGGTTCCCTGCTCTCTGAACATGTAGCACAGCGACGTTATGATCGCTGCTTCTGCTGTGTTTGACAGCTAAGCAGCGATCATAACAGCGACTTACAAGGTCGCTGTTACGTCACCGAAAATGGTGACGTAACAGCGACGTCGTTGTCGCTGTCGTTTAGTGTGAACCCAGCTTTAGACACTAGCTCTTCACCACTTTATAACTGTTTGCTAAAACTAGTGCTAATTAATTAATTTGGCAGACAGCCGCGAGCCACACATCATGGTACAGTGAGCCACATGTGTCACCCAAGCCATAAGTTGGGAATCCCTGCTTAAGGGTACTTTCACACTTGCGTTCAGCGCAGTCCATCACTATGGAGAATAGCACAGTCCGTTAACGCACTGCGCTATTCTCCATAGACTTGTATGGACGATGCACTGTAACGCAAGTGTCAGCGTTGCATCTGCTGGACAACACAGCATCGTTATTTTGACGCTGCGTCGGGCAGAGGGAACGCAGCATGTAACTTTTTTTGAGCGGCGAAAACCTTTATTTTTCACTGCGCATGCCCATTTTTTTTTTTTTTTCTTAAATCACAGAAACTTTATTTTGTTTCTCGGTGGCCGAACGCTCAGCTGAGAGTTCGGCCGCTGGTAAGTGAGAGCTCTCAGCTGAGCGCCCGGCCACCGGCATGTGAGAGCTCTCAGCTGAGCGCCCGGACGCCGGCATGTGAGAGCAATCAGCTGAGCGCCCGGCCGCCAGCATGTGAGAGCAATCAGCTGAGCGCCCGGCCGCCGGCATGTGAGAGCAATCAGCTGAGCGCCCGGCCGCCGGCATTTGAGAGAAATCAGCTGAGCTCCCGGCCGCCGGGTGATCAGCTGAGAGTTCACAATAGTCTTCTACCGGTAAAACTGTAAAGAAGAAAAAAAAGAAAAAAAAAAGCTTTCCGTTGTTTTGTACGATCCGTTGAATCCGTTGTGCCATTGTGGCGCCCTGGACCAGCCAGGGGCCACAGAGAACAACGCTTACACACCCCACACTCCCGGTCAGGCACACCGAGATCAGACACAAACCCTTGTTGCCTTCCTCCAGGGGCTGATGTCCACACCAGGGGGGGTGGGCCAGGCGGTTGGCGCCGCCCACCGAGGAGTTCACAGTCCTGGAGGCGGGAAAAGCAGAGAGTTTAGTGTTGGAAGTGAAAGTGGAAGGAGGAAAGTGGTAGTAGAGCAGACTGAAGTTGGTCCGGGTGTGTGGCCCGGACGGATCAGCAAGGTTGGCAGACGGTGGTGACCGTCTGCAGGAGTGGCCTATTGGAGCTAGCCGTAAGGACCGTGGACGGGCGGTGGCCCGGCGGTACCAGACCAGTATGCAAAGAGAAGCCAGCACCAACCGGCAGGGGCTTACGGACCCCGGCAAGGCTAGGAGTCACCGTGAATTTGCCAAATCCGTTAGCGAAGGGAACCTCCTGGGTTTCCCAGCAGCCAAGTCCCGTCAGAAGGCAACAGTCCAACCGAGAGAGGGAAACACAGTCACCGCCAAGGCTAAAGTTCCCAGGGCCAGAGCCTGCGGGCAAAAGGGGCTCCTCCAGCACCCATCCAAGCTGGGGAGCGGGTTACCGGTGGGAACCCATTGGAACCGTTACACTACATAGGTGCAGGGAAAGGCAGTCACCATCAACCTGCTGGGAGAAACGACACCGCAGCCGTCTGTGGGACCCGTCCATCCAGCCGTGTGTTTTACCGAAAACTGTGTCCTCATCATTGGCTGAGTGAGTACCGCCGTGCGGCACAGCGCTGCCCCCGCGACCCTGCACCTTACCAGACCCTGTAACTCGCCTGCGATCCATCCCTACCCCATCACCGGGCCCTGGGACAACCAACCCCCTACCCATGGAGGGGAGAACTAACATCCAGGCTGCTGCCAGTCATCGCTCCCGGGATCCCCGTACAGAGCAGCGGTGGTGTCACCAATATCACCACAACCGTGGGTGGCGTCACGGACAATAACCAAATCCCCACCATCAATTCCCCTTTTCACTCACGGGCGAGGAACGCCGCTCGAGTCCCCGGGATCCGGCCCACCGCTCGAGCCACCACCGAGCAGCAGCAGCAGCAGGCAGACCTGAGCAGTGGGAGAGCGCAGCGTCCCCTCCTCCGCCCGCGACAACTTGGTGCTGTGAACAGGATCCTACCGCTCTGCCGTCTGGTAGAGGTGCGCCTTGTTACCACCGGAGGTGTCCGGCCGGAAAATTGGAGAAGCCGCCATCTTGGGCGCGAAAAGTTCCCGCTCGAGCGTCTCCTTGAGTAGTGGAGGTGCGAAGGCCAAAACCCCGCCCTTGTAGAGGAGGAGCCGGAAAGAGACTAAGGGGGACGGAAACAAGATGTCTGCGCCTGACGGAGCCGCTGGAGGAGCGGCGGACGCAGTCATGGGAGCACCCGTAGATGGGAATGGGCCTGCCCAGGTCCCTGCCGCGCTGGAGGGGGGGTGTCGCGGCCCCAGCTCTTGCTCAGGTGATGCCGTTCTCTTTGCCCTATGTGCCCGGAGCTGCCTTGGTACCGCAGTACGATGGGAAACCTGATGCTTTGCAGGTTTTCCAGAAAAAACTTAGTCCACTACTAGAACTTTACCCCCTGACTGATAAGCAACGTGCAGCGCTAGTGCTGGGGCAACTAACCGGCGCGGCCGAGCAAGAGGCGGAGACCTGGGCCGAGGGGGACCGGTCCTCTGTAGCCACCATCTTTGAGAAGCTGCAGACTGCATTTGAGACCCGTACCGAGGCGGAGTTGCGGATGCAGTTCTATCAATGCCGGCAACGGCCCGCAGATAGCATTCGGGAGTATGCCTTGCGCCTGCAAACCGCACTCCGCACACTGAAGCGGGTGGACACCATCAACAGTGCGGACAGTAACAAAATGCTAAGTGAGCAGTTTGTGCAGGGGATGAGGTCCTCAGAGGACCGCAAACAACTTCGGCTCTGGGCCCTAGAACACCCTGATGTGGACTTTGCCGTATTAAAGGAACGGGCCATCAAAGCTCTGCAACCCCCCGAAATCTGAAGCCCCTGAGCCAGCACCATGGCCGGTTGAGACTGCTCCCATTGTGGTGGCCCCTACTCCATTAGCACCTCCAGTACCTGCAGCCCCCAGCGGAACGATGGAAGAACTCGCTGCTCAAGTTCGCCGCATGGATGGGGACCTCGCTAAGATCCTCGCCGCACTCCAGCCTCCGACCAGATCCCAGATCCCGGCGAAGATGCAGCTCGCCGACAGCCCTGAGGACATCCCCTGGATGCAGCGGAGAAGGGCCAATGACTCACGGTATGGACCCCCAATCTGTTACAGGTGCAGCAAACCTGGCCACTACTCCCGACGGTGTCCGTTAAACGAGCAACCCCTGGGGCCACGGGCCAATCCTCAGGAGTAGAACCCCATGACTGGCGGGACCAGTACATCGGGGCCCGGCCCATCATCCCCGTGGCTGTGGACGGCATACCGGTGATGGCTCTCCTGGACACTGGATCACAGGTAACCACTATACCATACACACTATATCAACGGTATTGGGGAAAAGACGAACTGGCTCCCCCAGATGCCAGTATGACACTGATTGCTGCTGATAGACTCCCATTGACCCAAGTGGGGTACAAGCAAGTGGCCATGACTGTGGGACGGGCTGAACTGCAACACCAGGGTATGATTGTGATAATGAATGAACCCAGTGATCATAACCCGAAGGTAGTGCTAGGGACTAACGTGATGGAGCACTGTATGAGTGATGTGCTGACCCTACTGCAGCAGCTGGCCACTACGGCGGCGGGGAGCCGACAGAGAGCTGTGCAGCGTGAGATCCGAGCCCTGATGTACCGTCAGCATGTGAACTCGACAGGAGGAGAGATTGGTGGGGTGAGAGTGATAGATGTTGCCCCTTTGATTGTGCCTCCCAGGAGCGAGATGATGATTTGGTGTAGGGCAGCGGTAGGGCCCCAGGGGCGTGACTACCCCGCCATGATAGAGCCCATGCCCTCTGAACACTGGCCCACAGTAATGGCCGCCCGAGAGGTGGTAGACGTAAAGAAGGGGAGAGTGCCCGTGAGGGTGCTGAACTGCGGGGAGGAAGAAGTCAGGCTTCCCCGGTACGCTACCCTTGCCAAGTTGTTCCCTCTGGATCCCCACACCATCCGCGAGGCCGTTCCCCCAACCTCACCACCTACTGCCAGCACTCACCCATCACCAGGGGAGATAGACGAGTGGTGCCGACAGCTACATGTAGGCACTGACGATACCTCTACACATCACAAAGAAGGGGTATACCGGGTGGTACGGGAGTATGAGCGAGTTTTTAGCAAACATCCCCTAGGCTTTGGGCAGATTAAAGGGGTCCAACACCATATCCCCACCGGTGAGCACCCCCCTATTAAAGAGAGGTACAGGCCTATTCCCCCTGCACACTACCAATGTGCCAAGGACATGTTGAGGAACATGAAGGAGGCAGGGGTTATTAGGGACAGCTGTAGTCCCTGGGCCGCCCCGTTGGTACTGGTTAAGAAGAAGGATGGCACCATGCGGATGTGTGTGGATTACCGGAAAATTAACCAGATAACGCATAAGGACGCTTAGCCTCTGCCCCGTATTGAGGAATCTCTGGCTGCGCTGAGAACCGGTAACTACTTTTCCACCCTTGACCTCACCAGTGGGTACTGGCAGGTGGCTGTGGCACCAGAAGACCGAGAGAAGACTGCCTTTGCCACCCCTATGGGACTCTGCGAATTTAATAGTATGCCGCTTGGGCTGTGCAATGCCCCTGGAACCTTCCAACGGCTGATGGAATGCTGTCTGGGGCATCTAAATTTTGAAACCGTCCTGCTGTACCTGGATGATGTGATTGTATACTCCCAGACATATGAAGCCCACCTGGAGCACCTGGCCGAGGTGTTCGCGTCCCTTGCAAAATATGGGATGAAGTTGAAGCCCTCAAAGTGTCATCTGCTGAAACCCAGAGTGCAGTACCTAGGGCATGTGGTCAGTGCAGAGGGTGTCACCCCTGACCCTGAGAAGATCTCCACCATCCAGGACTGGCCGAGGCCGACCACGGTGAGAGAGGTGAGGCAGTTCCTAGGCCTAGTGGGGTACTACCGTCGCTTCATCAAGGGGTACACGAAGATGGCTGGCCCCATGCAAGACCTCCTCGTGGGACAGACCAAAGGTGGTAGACCCCTAGGAGCCCCATTGGTGTGGGAAGAAAGGCATATGGAATCTTTCCGTCAGCTGAGAGCGGCCCTGACCGGAGAAGAAATCCTAGCATACCCTGATTACAACCACCCCTTCATCCTCTACACCGATGCCAGCAATGTAGGCTTGGGGGCAGTCCTATCCCAGGTTCAAGACGGAAAAGAAAAAGTGATTGCTTATGCTAGCCGAAGGCTTCGACCGACTGAGAGGAACCATGAGAACTACAGCTCTTTCAAGCTTGAACCCCTGGCACTGGTGTGGGCTATCACCGAGCGGTTCCGCCATTACCTAGCGGCTAAGTTTACTGCTTTCACGGATAATAACCCGCTGACCCACCTGGACACAGCCAAGCTGGGCGCGTTGGAACAGCAGTGGGTGGCTAGGCTAGCCAACTACGATTTCACCATCAAGTACAGGGCCGGCCGTGCCAACGTTAATGCCGACGCATTCTCTTGGATGCCCCACCTGTTGGAAGAAGGGCCCGAGGATGACGACCTCGAAGAGATTGAGTTGCCCGCATTTCATCAGCCACCGACTGAGAAGGTGCATGTCCATCAACAACGGGTAAACCTAGACTCGCTGCCCAGCCAGGAGTGGCAAGAAGCCCAGGACCAGGCACCCGCTGTCCCCCTAGTCAAGATCTTGGTGGAACAGGGCGCTGCTGGGATAGACCCTGCCACCCCAGCTGAAGCCCAACGCCTGTGGCGGGAACGGACCCGGCTGTATCTGCACCAGGGGAAGTTGTACCGTGAGCTGATTAACCCGAAGACCCATGAGAAGATCCGCCAGTTGGTGATTCCCCAAGCTAACATGCCCACCGTCCTGCAAGCATACCATGATGGTGCTGGACACTTCGGATGGAAGAAACTAGAGATGCTGTTGAGAGAGCGGTTCTATTGGAGGGAAATGCGGGAATCTGTAGAGGCCTGTGCCGAGAGTGTGGCCCTTGCACGCTGAGAAGGAAGGATGAGGCCAGCCAGAAGGCGCCCCTACACCCGATCGTTACACATCAACCGCTGGAGCTGGTTGCCCTGGACCATGTAAAGCTCACCCCCAGCTGAAGTGGGTACACCTACGCTCTAACCATTGTAGACCACTATTCAAGGTTCATGGTGGTTGTCCCAGTCAAAGACCTAACTGGCCGAACCGCCGCTAAAGCGTTCCAGGCTTATTTCTGCCGACCACATGGATACCCTGAGAAGGTGCTTACTGACCAAGACCCGGCCTTTGAAGCGGAGGTATTCCATGAATTTTGTCAGTTGTACGGCTGCAAGAAAATCCGGACCACGCCTTACCATGCCCAAACCAACGGCATGTGTGAAAATATGAACCACCTGGTCCTGGGCCTCCTCAAGACGTTGCCGCTAGAAGAGCGGAACCTGTGGCTGGAGAAGCTACCTGACTTGGTCGATATGTACAACAATATCCCTTCCAGTTCAACGAAATGCACCCCAGCATACCTGATGAGGGCACGCCCCGGCCGGCTACCGGCAGATCTGGACATGGGATTGGAAGCCCCAGAAGCACTCCCTTCGACAGCTGAATGGGACACTCGGCGGAGGGTGCAGTATCGACAAATTCAGGAGTATGTTGAGAAGAACTTGAGTCGGAGTCGGGAACAACAGGAGCAGCGCTTCAACCAGAAGGCGTCTGCTGGCCCTTTCCAGCCTGGAGATGTAGTGCTGAAGCGAAAGAGGAAGACCCACAAGCTGGATGATCAATGGGAGCAGACCCCATATGTCATACAGTCCACAGGATGGGAAGATGGGAAGGCCTACCAGATCAGTCGTGACCAAGGGGGCACTTTGGCCACGGTTTCCCGGGACCATCTAAAGAGGTGCCCACCAGCATTGAGGACAGCGGCTGAAGCTCCGGTTCCTAGACCGGCGGAGAAGGCAAAAGAGGTAATCCACACCGTGATGGGTGACTTTCCAGCAGACTGGCCTATACAGAATGGTGCGGTGATTCTTCCAGTGATACTATTCCCACAACCCGTGGATGAGGAAGTAATGGAAGTGGTCAACCATGAGCCAGTGCCCAGGGATGAACCTGTACCCAGCTCCCCTATGCCTCCACCTGCCCCACACGATAGCAGGGAAGAGGAACTGATTGTTCCCTCTGTCCCACTGCCTGTCCCCACTGATACCGGACCTCGGAGGTCCACTCGTCCTAACCTAGGTAGACCCCCACTTAGGTACAGGGAAACTACTCTTTAAAGGGGGGGGGAATTGTGTCTGTGTGTGTTAAAAGTACCGTTTAAAAGAATGATAAGTAGATGATTAACCGAAGATTTACCTGATTGTCAGCCTGATTAAGACCGGTCGTTGCCGGCACCATTGTCCCCGTGAGGACTGCTTACAAGTTTTGCGTAAGGGACTCCTGATGGACAAGCCTGAGAACTAGCAAGGCAACCACGAACTTGTGGCTTGTAAATAAAAATGTTGTTTCATGGCTTTCACCGTTGCCGCCTCCGGAGAGGCAGATTGGAGGAAGGGCCCGCAGTGGAGCAGGCTGGGGCTCAGCCACCACCGGAACCGGTGGCGATCCTCTGGAGGTTTCAGAGGGTTCCCCATGGACGTGGGTCCCCTGAAAAGGACAGAACCCGCTCGGGTAACTTGTGCTGGACTGGGGTCAAGGGGTGTTGCCCATTTGCTTAGGGGCAGCATCAGGGCCAGGTTGCTTGGGTGGGAGAGAGCGGAAGCCAACACCGTTTGCAACGTTAAAGTAAGAGTACCTCCCGATGTGGGAAGATGTTATTTTAATTGTAATCTCTGTTTTACCGTTTATCTTTTCAGTTGTGAAAATAAAACCGGTGATGGACGGGCAGCCCGCGGACGGTCTGCATTTTACTAAGGGGGAATGTGGCACCCTGGACAAGCCAGGGGCCACAGAGAACAATGCCTACACACCCCACACTCCCGGTCAGGCACACCGAGGTCAGACACAAACCCTTGTTGCCTTCCTCCAGGGGCTGGTGTCCACACCAGGGGGGTGGGCCAGGCGGTTGGCCCCACCCACCGAGGAGTTCACAGTCCTGGAGGCGGGAAAAGCAGCGAGTTTAGTGTTGGAAGTGAAAGTGGAAGGAGGAAAGTGGTAGTAGAGCAGACTGCAGTTGGTCCGGGTGTGTGGCCTGGACGGATCAGCAAGGTTGGCAGACGGTGGTGACCATCTGCAGGAGTGGCCTATTGGAGCTAGCCGTAAGGACCGTGGACGGGCGGTGGCCCGGCGGTACCGGACCGGTACGCAAAGAGAAGCCAGCACCAACCGGCAGGGGCTTATGGACCCCAGCAAGGCTAGGAGTCGCCGTGAATTTGCCAAATCCGTTAGCGAAGGGAACCTCCTGGGTTTCCCAGCAGCCAAGTCCCGTCAGAAGGCAACAGTCCAACCGAGAGAGGAAAACACAGTCACCACCAAGGCAAGGCTAAAGTTCCCAGGGCCAGAGCCTGCGGGCAAAAGGGGCTCCTCCAGCACCCATCCAAGCTGGGGAGCGGGTTACCGGTGGGAACCCATTGGAACCGTTACACTACATAGGTGCAGGGAAAGGCAGTTACCATCAACCTGCCGGAAGAAACGACACCACAGCCGTCTGTGGGACCCGTCCATCCAGCCGTGTGTTTTACCGAGAACTGTGTCCTCATCATTGGCTTAGTGAGTACCACCGTGCCATGCGGCACAGCGCTGCCCCCGCGACCCTGCACCTCACCGGGCCCCGTAACTCGCCTGCCATCCATCCTTACTCCATCACCGGGCCCCGGGACAACCAACCCCCTACCCACGGAGGGGAGAACTAACATCTAGGCTGCTCCCAGTCATCGCTCCCGGGATCCCCGTACAGAGCAGCGGTGGTGTCATCAATATCACCACAACCGTGGGTGGCGTCACGGACAATAACCAAATCCCCACCATCAATTCCCCTTTTCACTCACGGGCGAGGAACGCCGCTCGAGTCCCCGGGATCCAGCCCACCACTCGAGCCACCACCGAGCAGCAGCCGCAGTAGCCGGACCCGAGCAGTGGGAGAGCGCAGCGTCCCCTCCTCCGCCCGCGACACCATTTTATGCAAAGCATCCGTTGCATCCGTCACACAATGCAATGCAACAGATTCCGGTCAACGCAAGTGTGAAACTAGCCTTAGATGCATATGGTTACAGCACAAATGATCTGAAACATAGATATTTCCATGCATTAATTGGAAAATGCATACAGGAGGAGAAACAATAAAAATCCACATGGCCGCTAATCAGTCAACACCGATAAGAAAAATCATGGATTGAGGCTTCCAATGATATTTAGAGTCTCTGTAATGCAAAGAGTGTAGAGAAATCATGGACACCTGAAAGTAAACAAAGTTTAGTTATAAAAGAAGCAGGTCCACAATACTATTCAGTATAACAGGTCAATAATCAACTTTATTTACGTACATACAATTAAAATTTCTAATATTATTAAAAAGATTTGTTATACCTGATGAATCTGATGTACTTACTTTAAAAATCCATACCAGAATGGCTGTATAATCCTGGTATTAAAATGATCATTTTTTGAGGCCAGATATAATGTGAGAGAGCTCATGAATCTAATGCGGGCGTCACACGAGACGATCTATCGTGCGATATGTCGTCGGGGTCACGATTTTCGTGACGCACATCCGGCATCGTTTGCAATGTCGTTTCGTGTGACACCTACGAGCGTCTCAGAATGATCGCAAATCGGTAACAAATCGTATATCGTTTACACGTCGTTTATTTTTAAAAAATCGTTTATTTTTCTTTGCGCCGGTTGTTCATCGTACCCGGGGTAGCACACATCACTCCGTGTGACACCCCAGGAAGGATGAAATGCAGCTTACCTGCGGCCACCGGCAATGCTGAAGGAAGAAGGTGGGCGGGATGTTTATGTGGCGCCCTGGACAAGCAAGAACGTCACAGGTACTACACCAACACACCCCACACTCCCGGTCAGGCACACCTAAGTCAGACAAAAACCCTTGTTGCCTTCCTCCAGGGGCTGATGTCCACACCAGGGGGTGGGCCAGGCGGTTGGTCCCGCCCACCGAGGAGTTCACAGTCCTGGAGGCGGGAAAAGTAAGCAGATAGAGTTTGGAAGTGAAAGTGGAAGGAGGGAAGTAGCAGTTGAGCAGACAGAAAGTGGTCCGGGTGTGTGGCCCGGACGGATCAGCAAGGTTGGCAGACGGTGGTGACCGTCTGCAGGAGAGTCCTATTGGAGCTAGCCGTAAGGACCGTGGATGGGCAGTGGCCCGGCGGTACCGGACCGGTACGCAAAGAGAAGCCAGCACCATCCGGCAGGGGCTTACAGACCCCGGCAAGGCTAGGAGTCGCCGTGAATTTGTCAAATCCGTTAGCGAAGGGAACCTCCTGGGTTTCCCAGCAGCCAAGTCCCGACAGAAGGCAACAGTCCAACCGAGAGAGGGAAACACAGTCACCGCCAAGGCTAAAGTTCCCAGGGCCAGAGCCTGCGGGCAAAAAGGGCTCCTTCAGCAACCTTCAAGCTGGGGAGCGGGTTACTGGTGGGAACCCATTGGAACCGTTACACTACACAGGTGCAGGGAAAGGCAGTCACCATCAACCTGCTGGGAGGAAAAACACCGCAGCCGTCTGTGGGACCCATCCATCCAGCCGTTTGTTTTACCGGAGACTCTGTGTTCATCATTGGCTGAGTGAGTACCACCGTGCCGTGCGGCACAGCGCTGCTCCCGCGACCCTGCACATCGCCAGGCCCCGTAACCCGCCTGCCATCCATCCCTACCCCATCACCGGGCCCCGGGACAACCAACCCCCCTACCCACGGAGGGGAGAACTAACATCCAGGCTGCTCCCTGTCATCGCTCCCGGGATCCCCGTCCAGAGCAGCGGTGGACAAGCCAGGTCGTCACAGATACTGCAACAACACACCCCACACCCCGAGATAGGCACATCAGTCACACACAAATCCTTTTTGCCTCCCTCCAGGGGCTGATGTCCACACCAAGTGGGGTGGAGCCAGGCGGTTGGCCCCACCCACTGAGGAGTTCACAGTCCTGGAGGCGGGAAAGGAAGTTAGTGAAGCTCGGACAGAGCTAGAGAAGAGTCAGGGAGAGTGAAAGTGAAGGAGCAAGAAGTGGTAATTGAGGAGAAGGAGCAGACTGACCGTGTCCGGCTACGTGGCCCGGGCACATACAGCAAGGTTGGCAGACGGTGGTGGCCGTCTGCAGGAGTGGCCTATCGACGTGGAACCGTAGGGCCGGGGCTGGGCGGTGGCCCACCGGTACCGAACCGGGGAGCGAAGAGAAGCCAGCACAAACCGGCAGGGCCTACGGACCCCAACCATGCTTGGAGTCGCCGTTAAACTGGTCAAATCCGTTAGCGACCGGAACCTCCGGGGTTTCCTAGCAGCAAAGACCCGACTGAAGGCAACCGTCCAAACTGAGAAAGGGAAATACAGCTACCACCACAGCTAGAATTCCCAGGGCCAGAGCCTGCGGGCAAAAGGGGCTCCTCCGGCACACATCCAAGCTGGGGATCGGGTTACCGGTGGGAAGCCATCGGGACCGAAGACACACAACAGGTGCAGGGAAAGGCAGCCACCACCACCCGTCCGGGAGTAACCACCGCAGCCGGCTGTGGGACCCGTCCATCCAGCCGTTTGTTTTACCGGAGACTCTGTATTCATCATTGGCTGAGTGAGTACCACCGTGCCGTCAGGCACCGCGCTGCCCCCGCGACCCTGCACCTCGCAAACCCTGCCTCCTCCGACACCTCACCGGGCCCCGGGACCACCAAATCCCCCTACCCACGGAGGGGAGAGAAACATCTCGGCTGCTCCCTGTCATCGCTCCCGGGATCCCCGTCCAGAGGAGTGGTGGTGTCCCAACCTCACCACAAACCGTGGGTGGCGTCATGGACCATACCCTCCAACCCCAAACCACCCCTTTCACTCACGGGCGAGGAGCGCCGCTCGAGTCCCTGGATCCGGCCCACCGCTCGAGCCAACGAGCAACGGCGAGCAAGCAGCAGTCCAGAGCCGGACCCGAGTGCAGTGAGCGCAGCGGCCCCCCTCCCCGCCCGCGACAGGTACATGGAAAGAGGCTGAGTTTAAACTTTCAGAAATTATTATATAGTCAATCTAACAATTACACCAGCCACATTTAGTCCAGGAGATTTATGTAATAGTGTGCACAATTTGCATTGTGAAATCTGGCAACAGATCCAATTTTAAGGATGATGAACCCTGGCTAGGAGAAGATAAAAGTCACATATATCAAGCAACATAGGAATGATGGAACTCTGTTACTTTTATAACATACACAGTACAGTAGATTAATATAATTTATGCAGTTAGTGCAGTTTTACATTGTAAAATTCCGGTTGTGCAGCCAGATACTGTGTCACTATATCAATGACTGACACCATAAATCATGTTTACTGGATGCTCCCTGAAGCTTGGCTCTGCTTAGATTCTTCTCCAACAGTATTTGTGAAGTAAAATATGATTAAGTCCCCCTTAGGCTATGTGCGCACGTTGCGTACTGTCCCTGCAGAAATTTCTGCAGCGATTTGAACAGCACACGTGCGCTTCAAATTGCTGCAGAAAAAGTCCATAATAAAAAAAAAAAAGACGATTCCATGCGCTCTGACTGCAGCCCCTCCCATAGACAGGGCGGGGGATTCAGGCAAAGCGCAGGAAAGAAGTGACATGTCACTTCTTAGAACGTGCGCTTTGGGCAGCAGCCGAAGCGCTGCGCTCTAATACGCCACGTGCGCACGGCTCCTGCATAATCTTCATAGATTATGCTGGGGACGCAGGATGCATGCAGTTACGCAACGTGCGCACATAGCCTTAGCCTACTAGGTAGGGACTCCTGAGTCAAAACTCTTACTTAGTAGAAATTTATGGCTTACTCTGTGAGTATAGTAACATTTTATGCATGACTACAATTTAGGAGGCAATTACTACCTGAATAATGGTAATGTTTGGTTAGTAGGTAATATTTTAAAGAGGGTTTCCACTACTTGTGCCATTTACATAAAAAGCCCATCTAAGCTCGATTCGTCTTAGCCGGATTTCAACATGATGTCTCCACTGCATATGAAACACAGAAACTGGTGCAGTGTTGGAGAGACGGCTTTGGAGCTGGGGGAGGGTAAATATCTTACGGCTTTCTTATTTTACATGTTTGCTTGCATGTGTGTCCACTTTGCTAAAAGTGGAAAAACCTTTAAAGTGTTTAGATTTCTTTATTGTTCATTCACAATTCATTCTATGTTTGAAAACACTTTTACTTTGCAGCATTTTTCCACACCTGTCATAAACAGTTTGCTCAGTACTATATGGATATACAGTGCCTTGAAAAAGTCTTCATACCCCCATTAACTTTTCAACAGGTTTTTATGTTCTACTCACAAACCTAAATGTATTTTTTGGTGTTTTTATGTGATATATCAGCACAAAGTAGCAAATATTTGTGAAGTGTAATGGAAAAGATACTGTACATGGTAGTTCTAAATATTTTAAAAACAATTAACATGGTTGTCTCATAGAGAGAATTTATAAAATCCATAAAGACATCTTTTTTTAACCCCACATTGAACATATGGGAATAATTATAACTGGTGAAGGAAGAAATTAATTATAACTGAGGGAGAAAGAGAAAGCTAATACGACATCTGGCTCATGTTCAGCTAGGACCCCCTAGTGTTGACAGGTAATTCAAATGGTTATCTTCTGGGAAACAGATATAAGGGCTGGGGTCTGGATATTCAGAGGCAGAAAAAGATGTATACTTCCAAAAGGAACAGCTTCGTCTGATCATAGCAGGATCACAAACCTTTTGGGGCTGGTGGCCAGTGATAAATATTCGGTTTGTATCAATCCGATATTCTTGAGACGTACAATTTTCAACATTGTGATCCCAAGGGAAATAAAATCCATATTTTTATATAATTGTGAGATTAGTGCATCAGTTCAAAATTAATATAACGGATTAGACGGATGATGCTATCCATTCCATTTTTCATCTCTACAGAAAGGTAAAATCGTAATAACAAACATGACCTTGGAACCTCAAGCGGTGAAGATATCCTGAAAGTTGGGGATCTCATAAATTTTTAGAGACTGAAGCCACATCCCATAACCAGCCCTATTATGAGTAACCAGATGGGAGGTGTGTGGGTGTAACTTGTGTTAATAAAATAAAATGCCAAATTATAATCCTTGTTCAATGCTAGGATAATGCACTGTTGTGTAGGATTGTTCACATGTCATTGGAGATCTTCCCTTCATAGATCTAAGCCATTTCTTTGACACAGGTTTAGTAATTTTCTTTTGTTAGTCCCTTTTATTTTATGCATTTGTATATGCTGTATTGTTTTGTTTCCCTTTGAAACATATTTTGTAAATTTTTATAAACACTGTTGACTTTTCAGTTTAAATATTTAACCCCTTAACGACCCATGACGCACTGGGTACGTCATTGTGACATGGTACTTAACGACCAATGACGTACCCAGTACGTCATGGTGAAATCGTGGCCTCGGAACCCCGGTGTGTGCGATCTGTTCACACAAACCGCATATTAAGAAAGGAGGGGACCTCTGCCTGACCACAGGAGGGTTTGTGCCTCCTCCCCGGACCTACGGAGGCTGTGATTGGCTGCTGAACGCCACTCAGCCAATCAAAGCCATTGTAATGTTTTAGCTATTGAAAATGGTTGAAACATTGAAATCCAGCCATGATCAGTGCAGCTATAGCACTGATCATTGGCTGGAGCTGGGTGATCGCTGCTTCATCCGCCCCCAGCTCTGATTGGAGAGACCAGCCTTGTGACCAATCTCTCTAATCACTGTGCATCTGTCATCGGTGACCGCTCCCCTCAGCTTCACTCTGTCCATGGAAGCTGAGGAGAGCGATCCCTGTGTGTGCCCTGGTAAGCCCCTAGCCCTGATCCCCCAATCTGCTGCCCTTGGCCCAATCCGCTGCCGCTGCCGCCGATCCACCGCTGCCCCCCTCCATCTGCCACCGCTCTTCCCATCAGCTGCTGCCACTGCTGTCGATCCACCGCCACCCTCCTCTATCTGCTGCCCCCTACATCTTCCACCGCTCTCCCCCATCAGCAAATGGAACACGGACCCGAAAAACGGACGCGTACGTTTTTTTATGCGGAAGTGTGTTTTAGGCCTCACACTGCTTTTGGGTGACCTTATGCCACTCCTGGCGCAAAAATATAAGCAGTTCTTTGTTTGGGTTGTGACTAAAGATGTTTGTTTAATTCTTTTTACCTAATTTTCAGCTTTGCCCAACACCTATTCATCTAATGGTTAGGCAGAGACCTGGAGAAGCGTACAAACCACACACACACACACACACATATATATTGTGAGAAGGCGACCGGCTACATTATTAATGGCCGGTATGTACCACATAAGTGTAGTGATCCTCAGGAATGCTGGTACTTTTAGTGCCACATGTTTTGCTGTAATGTTCACAGGATGAGGATCACAGATGGCTGGAGATAAGGGAGGGTCTGGCCACCTACATACCCCACCCATGGGTGTGTGAGAGATTGCAGCCAGTATGGAGATTGCTGGACTGCGAGAGAAGCCACCTCTGAGAGACTGAGGAGGTTGCTAAACTCAGAAGGTAACAGTCTTGAAAACAATGTCTGAATACTGACTGGGGTCAGTGAGATAATAATGTTAAGGACTGTATCCGAATCTCAGTTAAACAGACTGTAATGTCTGTATGCTCCATGCTATTTTTGAAGAGCAGTTTAGGAGGTGTTATAATAAACTGCTAGACTTTTCATCAATGGGTTGGGCTCCTCTGTTACCTTGGATTGCAGCAACTGTCTCTCTCCCAGTCATGGTCTGTCTGTCTCTGTCTGTCTGTATCAGTCTCTCTGTCTGTCTCTATTAGTTTCTCTGACTGTCTCTGTATCAGTCTCCCTGTCTGTCTCTGTATCAGTCTCTGTGCTTGTTTCTCTCTATCTCTGTCTGTCTCTATCTCTGTGTCTGTCTGTGTCGGTCTGTCTCTCTATCGATCTGTCAGTCTCTTTCCCCGTCTGTCTCATTCCAGGTCTGTCTCAAACATTGGGACATCCTTACCCTTGACCCAGATTTGAGACACATGATTTCACCCAGACCTAGTGTCACCTATAGAAGGGGTAGGTCTCTCAAGGACAGGGTTGTCCACAGCTGCTATTTAAGACCTCAACATCCTGGTACGTGGCTGAATAGGGGCCTGTGTGGCTTCTATAGATGTGGTGATTGCATATATTGTAATAATATGAGACCCTCTAAATCTATAAGGAGTGCAAGGAACGGGAAGGAGTTTTTTCTAAGGTCCTTTGCCAACTGCAAGACCACAGGAGTCATCTACGTGGCTCTTGCTCCTGCCCAATGGATTATGTGGGTAAGAATATGAGATGGGATTTGTATGCGATGGGATAAGTACAACTAACTTATATTTTATATCTGAATGTACAGTCATTGTGGTGCTGCATTTTTGAATATATGTGCATTGGCACAAGCATGAGATATTTTCTCTCATATTTCTCTAGTTGGTATAATTAAAGCATTTTCACTGACTTTAGAGAGCAGCTACCAGACAAGTATATGACCTGCACAATATATATATACACGGTGTATGGTGATGGTGGTAGTATATGTGGATTGGAGGGTCAGTAAGGGACAGCCACCGAGGAGCGGGGACACCGAGTGTTAGGGTGTTTACACTCCGCTGGTAGGTAGGGGAAAATCATAGGGCCAGTACTAGGTTACCCCTACCCCTGCCTAACCAATATCTCTAAACATCATTTAGTATCGACACGATTGGCGCACTGGTCCCGCTCACCATTCATCCACCTGTGTTTGTGGCTATTATATGTGACTGCATTGACAGTTTTTTAGTGAGTTGACTAATAAAGAATTGGTATTTTAAATAGGAATGTATTTCTTGGTTTGGTTTATTATGTGGGTAAGACCAAGAAGGAGCTACGTAGAAGGGTGGGTGAGCATCTTGGCGACGTGCGCAATCACCGGGACACTCCCCTAGGTAGGAAGAAAAGAGAGATTTTCAGCTCACCTGACACCCGAAGCCATAGGATCCTAGGGATGCACGTGGTCCGCTGGTAAGTCCAAACCAGCCAGCAGGTAATGTAGGAAAGGGAAAAATCGGACCCAGCACCAATTCCAAAATTATGTAAAAATCAAACTTCTTTATTAATACATGGTTAAAGAATTCTTATATGAAGACCATGGTGAAGAGTATGGAACATAGCACTTTACGCGTTTCGGACTTCATAAATTTAAAAACAAAAATAGTCCTTAATCATAAGAATCATAAAGAAGTTTGATTTTTACATAATTTTGGAATTGGTGCTGGGTCCGATTTTTCCCTTTCCTACACTCCCCTAGGTAGGCATATGAATAGCCACCATGGAGGAGATATTCATCAGGTTTATTTTAGGGTTCTGGAGGTGGTCAAGAGTAATCCTAGAGGGGGCGACCATGATAGAGCCCTCCTCAGGAAGGAATGTGAATGGATCTTTAGGATGGAATCTGTATACCCTGATGGTTTAAATGAGCAGATCTCGTATGCCTGTTTCCTTTGAAGCCCGGGGTTACTGTTTATGGTTCCCACTTCTGCTGGTTTGTATCCAGCTATAGGGAGGTAAATTTAACTATATTTGACTAGAATGGATTAGTTATGGAAAGTATTTATGCACCGGATGTGGCTGGCGCTGCTCTTCTGCCCCCTGTCCCGTCCACTCCTCTCCCCCCACCAACCCCCTCGTCCTTTCTCTCATCTCCCCCCTCTCCCTCTGGGGAGAATAGACATATAAAAATGATTTCTAACAATGAATTTTGGTACCACTGGGAACTATCTGGACATTAATAAGCGAGGGCCTGGATCATGGCAACAGCCACTCTAAACTGAATGTGCCTGCCCTCGTCAGATCGCAGCTGCTACGCAGTTTGAGGCCGGGCAAGTGCCGGTATGGGAGACTGGCTGGGAATCCCTCTGGCCGGTACACTACCTCCCCTTCTAGGTGGTTGATATCGTATTCTATTTTAATTAACACTGCCTGTACCATAATCGGGTACTATATATAGGTGAGGTAAGTGTGCTAATCGCACTTGCGTCCCGTCCATTTGAAGTCGCCCCTCTGATGCGATGTGTTTTGATTAGGGACATCGCACCTGCGTCCTGGTTATATATCTGCCTGGCACTGTGGTGGTGCGTTCCGATTTGGAACGCGAATGTAAATCAGATCCGCCCCCTAGGTCTGGGACGCAGGCTCCTTGCTGTGAGTGTTCCTGCTTCCGTTCCCTATCAGCGCACATGGCACGCCATGGAACGCAAGCTAGCGTGGAATGCAAGCAGTGGGCTGGCTGTGTGTCTATCACATAGTGTTTCCGCTTCCGATTTCCCATGTATCACGTGAGCGGGACATGGAACGCTCCTGATACAGTTGGGAGGTAGTTTCTGCAACTTGTTTTAATGTATATGAGGGGAAGGGGGTCTATATAATATAGACCCTCAAATCATCTTAATATTGACACTCAGAGGGGAGTACTGTGTAATGGGGGGCGGAGCTACACTGGGGGAGGTTAGGTGGGAGGGCTGAAGGCTGGTCACATCCTGTTTGGTGCATTACTTAAGGAGATCCCATTGCATCGGGTTCCCCCCTTCTATCATGATATCATGCTATCCTGCTGACGCCTGACACATCACCTATCAAGCCTCCTGATGATCCACTGATGGGGAGACGCGTCGAGGCACTATAGAGGCATCGCTGAAACACACACGTTACCTCCATAAGATAAGTGTTTTATGACTACCTCTATTTCTACCAAATGGTTGCTCAGAGTCCCATTGCACGATATGTATCAGCACTTTATATGTTAGCATTTGCACTTTAGTACACAATTTCACTTTTGTTGAATGAGATGCGAATTGGGATTCTTGTACATTACATTACAGTAGCATTTTTGCATCATGCACTTAGCACTTTATCTTATAGGTGTAATCATTTGCTTACTACCGTGATAGTGTTTTGTTTTTTTTTGTCCAGACCTCTTGATCTAGAGGTTCGAGGGTTGCAACCATAGGTTAGTTCACACTTGGGTTATCAGAACCTTTATCCATAAGATCTGACCCCTCACCGGATTAAAAGAAAGGATGAGGTCCTGTCTGATTATGTACAGTTGAGGACCCCTCTATATATACCTATTATCCTTCATTCGATATCTGTATTATTGGAGGGATATATGTGTGTTTCTGTCTAGCCTGTCCACTATACTGTATATACAAAGCATATCCTGCCTATCTGTCCTTGATTTTCATGACTGGTGCAAGGGCCTATTAGGGCTTCCACAGGGACAGCCACCATTGAGTGGGGGCGCCACATTCGTATCAGATTTAGGGTGCCGACCTCCGCGGTAGGTAGTGGATAGGAGGGAGGTGCATTTTAGGGTGAGAACTTTACCCTCCTCCCTTTCTCTTTTTCTAAATTTTTGATATACACTGGGTTTTGGATTTTAGCATAATTTCATAAAATTGAACTTTTTAAGGGTCATATATTTTTTTGGTCTGTCTGTGTCGGTCTGCCCTTCTCTATCTGTCTGTCAGTCTCTTTCCCCATCTATCTCATTCCCCATCTGTCTTGTTCCTGGTCTGTCTCATTCCAGGTCTGTCTCTTTCCACGTCTGTCTCTTTCCACGTCTGTCTCTTTCCACGTCTGTCTCGTTCCCCGTCTGTCTCGTTCCAGGTCTGTCTCGTTCCAGGTCTGTCTCGTTCCAGGTCTGTCTCGTTCCCCGTCTGTCTCGTTCCCCGTCTGTCTCGTTCCCCGTCTGTCTCGTTCCCCGTCTGTCTCGTTCCAGGTTTGTCTCATCCAGGTCTGTCTCTTTTCACATCTGTCTCTTTCTGCATCTGTCTCTTTCCCCGTCTGTCTCATTCCCTGTCTGTCTTGTTCCTGGTCTGTCTCTTGCCACGTCTGTCTCTTTTCAGGTCTGTCTCTTTCCAGGTCTGTCTCTCTCCAGGTCTGTCCCCTTCCAGGTTTGTCTCATTCTAGGTCTGTCTCGTTCCCCGTCTGTCTCGTTCCCCGTCTGTCTCATTCCCCGTCTGTCTCGTTCCCCGTCTGTCTCGTTCCAGGTCTGTCTCGTTCCAGGTCTGTCTTGTTCCAGGTCTGTCTCGTTCCACATCTGTCTCTTTCTGCATCTGTCTCTTTCTGCATCTGTTTCTTTCTGCATCTGTCTCTTTCCCCGTCTGTCTCTTTCCCCATCTGTCTGTCTCTTTCTCTGTCTATTTACTTGTCTCTGTCTCTTTTCCTGTCTCTTTACTTGTCTGTCTCTTTTCCTTGTCTCTTTACTTGTCTCTGTCTCTTTCCCTGTCTCTTTCCTTGTCTCTGTCTCTTTCCCCATCTGTCTCTTTCCTCGTCTGTCTCTTTCCCCGTTGGTCTCTTTGCCCGTCTGTCTCTGTCTCTTTCCCTGTTTCTTTACTTGTCTCTGTCTCTTTCCTTGTTTCTGCCTCTTTCCCTGTCTCATTCCATGTCTGTCTCTTTCCTGGTCTGTCTCTGTCTGTCTCTATGTGTCTCTTTCCCCGTCTTCCTGTCGCTTTCCCTTTTGGTCTGTGTCTGTGTCTGTCTGCCTCTGTCTGTCTATTGAGTGTCTGTCTCTCTCTCTGTCTCTTTCTGCCTCTCTCTATCCGTCTACCCACCGACATCTTATTACATCACACATAAGCTTCTTAAACTAACAATTTATTTTGTTCCTATAGCAATCAATTACGGCTCTTATTCATAACCTAATAGCTCGCAGCTCCATTGACTTTAATGGAGGCAGGTTTTTTGGAGAGTACATGTAAAGCGCAGGGTTAAATTTTCCTGTCAAAATATAGTATATGACGTTGCCTGAGTCCCATGGGGTGTCTGTGCAAAATTTCGTGATTGTAAATGCAACGGTGCGCATTCCTTTAGTGGACATATACACACATACATACATACATACATACATGCATACATACACACATACATACACTCAGCTTTATATATTAGATTGCCAAACTGCATGATGTGAGTGTAATAGGTGGGCAAGGCCCCATGTTGTAAATATGCTGTTTTATATGTATACTGTTGAATAATATAAATGTATGTGTTGATATTTAATATGACTGTCTATGAGGTTGCCAAATACTGGCATCTTGTGAATGAGTTTAGTTTGTGGTAACACGAGTTTAGAAGTCATGTTAAATTAGAAAGGGCTTAAGTAGTGAAGGGAGAAGTAGTAGGTGGCAGGGCGGATGGCTAAAAGAAAGGGACTTCAGGGGAGGACAGTTGAACAAGGGGGTTCAAAGTGAGAAAACGTGGTCTCGGTGCTAGGGCCAGTTAGGGAACCCTGAGGTAACCTCTCAGGGGCTAGAGCCTGCGGCTCACTCTGGCGGGCTTAGAGAGTTATTCGGCTAGAGAAGCCATTGGGGCCCAGAAGTGGACAAAGGTGTGCAGTATTAGGGGGAACAAGGCACAGACCCAGGAGTATTGCAGACAAGGTCGTCCGAAATAGTGGGGAACAGCACGAAGGGTAGTACCCCACAGAGCGAGGAAAGAAAGATGTCATAATGGGATGAAGAATAATAGTAAACTATTCTGGTTAGCTAAGTAAACTATAGTGTCGAACTACCTTCATACATTGATGATCGGCAGAAGGGGTGTTGAGTACCGGCCCGAAGCAGCAAGTAAATGCCGGGCACCCCATCCAAAATCCACTCCACTGTATACCCAGAGTCTCCTTAGTAGAGATGAGCGAACCGGTCCCGGTTCGGCTCGAGGTCGGCTCGCCGAACGGGGGTCCCGTTCGAGTTCGGTTCGTCGAACGTTCGACGAACCGAACTCGAACGTATAGGCTATAATGGGAGGCAATCACAAACACATAAAAATGCATGATAAATGTACACAAACAGTTAATAAACATTGCCATAACACTTACCGGTCCTCGCGATCCCTTCTACACTCTGTCTCTTGCCGCTATTCCATCCGATGATCGCTGAATCCTCCCGGTGACATGCACTGCCAGCATAGATGCAGGACCTATCGTGACGTCAAAATAGCCATGTGACCAGTCACGTGGCTATTATCTCATTGGCTACAGACTGGTCACATGACTATGAAACGTCATGTAGGACCTGCGAGTGCATCTCTCCGGTACACGGTGCACATATGTGTATCGCCGTGTACCGGCGACATGCTCTAGCACACGGTCGACTCCCCGTTCCGTTAGGGACCGGCTGACACAGCCGGTCATTAACGGAGATCACCGTTGCCATAGCAACGCAGTTAGCGGTGATGTCACCGCTAACCGCGGCTCCGAGAGCACCGTTGCTATAGTAACGCGTCTGTCAGCGTTACCGCTAGCAGCCGGCACTGATCACTCACGGAGTGAAGGCTGCACGCTGCTTCCTGATTGTAGTGAGGATTGTAGTGAGGATGGAGGTTCCCCAGCCCCAAGTGATGAGCTGGTGCACCTCATCCTCACTACAATCGTCACTACTACTACACTAGAAAGAAAGAAGACAGAAGAGCAGGATCGTGGAGGGCTGACAGGGGGTAATAAAGATGGAGTCTCTAATGTGTCTGTGTATTTATTTCTATTAAAGTATTTTTTCTCTGTGTGGTGTTTTTTTAACCCTTTATTGGAGATTCTTAATGGCCGGGTCAAACGTGCCTGACATTAAGAATCTCTGGCTTAATACTGGCTAGTAAAACAAAGCCAGTATTAACTCATGATTACCCAACAAGCCACCCGGCTCCAGGGCTGTTGGAAGAGTTGGATACAGCGCCAGATGATGGCGCTTCTATGAGAGCGCCATTTTCTGGGACGGCTGCGGACTGAAATCCGCAGTAGAGGCGCCCAGAAACCTCGGGCTAACCTGTGCTGCGGATTCCAATCCCCAGCTGCCTAGTTGTACCCGGCTGGACACAAAAATGGGGCGAAGCCCACGTCATTTGTTTTTTAATTATTTCATGAAATAAGTGAAATAATTAAAAAAAAACGGGCTTCCCTATATTTTTGGTTCCCAGCCGGGTACAAATAGGCAACTGGGGGTTGGAGGCAGCCCGTGGCTGCCTGCTGTACCTGGCTAGCATACAAAAATATGGCGAAGCTCACGTCCTTTTTTTTGTAGTTTTTTGGCAAAAAAAATAAAAAATGCTTCCCTGGATTTTCCATTGCCAGTGAAGGTAACACCAAGCAGTGGGGGTTAGCAGCCAGTAGCTGCTTGGATTACCCTTAGCTAGCAATACAAAAAATGCAGCGGGAGCCCATATATATTTTTTTTAATTATTTATTTAAATAACTAAAAATAAAATGGGCTTCCCTGTATTTTGATTGCTGGACATCACAGTGCTGTAAAAATAAATCTTTAAAAAAATGACGAAGCGCTCCACGGTATTTTTGATTCTCAGCGCAGATAAAGCAGACAGCTATTGGTTGCCACCCCCATCTGCCTGCCGTTACCTTGGTTGGCAATCAAAATACAGGGAAGCCCATTAATTTTTTCTATTTAAAAAATAGTTAAAAAAAAAATGACGTTGGGTCCCCCCATTTTTGATAGCCAGCTAGGGTAAAGCAGACGGCTGTAGCCTGAAAACCACAGCTGGCAGCTTTACCGTGGTTGGGGATCCAATGTGGAGGTCCCCTCGGGCTCTTTTTTATAATTATTTTATAAATATTAATAATTACACAATAAAAGTAGGGTCCCCCCCAAATTGGATCACCAGCCAAGGTAAAGCGGACAGCTGTGGTCTGGTATTCTCAGGGTGGAAAGGTCCATAGTTATTGGGCCTTCACAGCCTAAAAATAGCAGGCCGCAGGCACCCCAGACGTGGCGCATCCACTAGATGCGCCAATCCTGGCGCTTCACCCCAGCTCATCCCGTGCCCTGGTGCAGTGGCAAACGGGGTAATAAATAGGGTTGATACTAGCTGTAAAGTCACCTGAGATCAAGCCCAGAAGTTTGTGATGTCATGGCGTCTATTAGATACCCAACATCATAAACTGTCAGTACTAACAAAAACAAAAAATCGACAAAAGAAATTTATTTGAAAAAACAGTCCCCAAAACATTTCCTCTTTCACCAATTTATTGTAAGAAAAAAAATAAAGGGGTCCCACGACGACTATGAATATGGGGGGGAGACACTCAGGGAACGTATCCCCCATTTTCTAGGAGTGCGGACCCTTCATGTGAGGAGTGTGGGTGCAATGAATCTGCACTCACTCTCCCCGGATCCACAGCAGCAGAGTCCATGTCGTAATGGTTGCTACCAAAGCTGCAATGCCCTGCTCATGAGGTAAGGGCATGCCTAATCAGGAGAACTACTGTAGAGGAAGCTCTGCTCACTGGTATATACGTGCTCAGAGGTAATAATAGATAAAATTAGTGAGTAACCTCGGCACTCTAAATCTCCCAGACTAAGTCAGTAAGTCACAACGGATAGTAATGCAAAATCACTCTTTATTGGTCCGTATTAAGAAAAAAAAATTTTTCATAAGCATATATGTTTTTGTCCAAAACAAGTTACAAATGACGTTTCGGCCTGAGCCTTCGTCAGATTGGACTTATCTGCATGTAATCATGAAAAATGACAATAATCAGTATCAAATAAGAGTGAGAGAACAATAACATAAACTAGAACAATGTAGAGGTACAATTGGGATGCAGCAAAAAAATTGCAACACAGCAAGAAATGAAACACATGATACAAATGTCATAATACAGTACAAGGACAATATAGTAATGACAAATATGGGGTCAGAGTAGACTTAGGGGCACTTTGCACACTGCGACATCGCAGGTGCGATGTCGGTGGGGTCAAATTGAAAATGACGCACTTCCGGCATCGCATGCGACATCGCAGTGTGTAAAGGCTGGATGATACGATTAACGAGCGCAAAAGCGTCGTAATCGTATCATCGGTGCAGCGTCGGCGTAATCCATGATTACGCTGACGCGACGGTCCGATGTTGTTCCTCGCTCCTGCGGCTGCACACATCGCTGTGTGTGAAGTCGCAGGAGCGAGGAACGTCTCCTACCGGCCTCACTGCGGCTTCCGTAGGATATGCGGAAGGAAGGAGGTGGGCAGGATGTTGACATCCTGCTCATCTCCGCCCCTCCGCTCTGATTGGCTGCCTGCCGTGTGACGTCGCAGTGACGCCGCACGACCCGCCCCCTTAACAAGGAGGCGGGTCGCCGGCCACAGGGACGTCGCACGGCAGGTGAGTGTGTGTGTGAAGCTGGCGTAGCGATAACTTTCGCTACGCCAGCTATCACCACATATCGCTGCTGCGACGGGGGCGGGCACTATCGCACTCGGCATCGCAGCATCGGCCTGCGATGTCGCAGTGTGCAAAGTGCCCCTTAGACAGCTCTGGTACGAAAGAGATGTCAATCATAAAGTAACATGTGCAGTAGGTGTAGAGGTACACTATGCATGGCAGAGCTAATGGGTAGACCGACCATAGAAAAAGAACATAGAAAAAGTGGAGAAAAAGTGGAGAATAAGTGGAGAATAAGTGGAGAAAAAGTGGAGAAAAAGTGGAGAAAAAGTGGAGAAAAAGTGGAGAAAAAGTGGAGAAAAAAATGGAGAAAAAGTGGAGAAAAAGTGGAGAAAAAGTGGAGAAAAAAGTGGAGAAAAAAGTGGAGAAAAAGTGGAGAAAAAGTGGAGAAAAAGTGGAGAAAAAGTGGAGAAAAAGTGGAGAAAAAAATGGAGAAAAAGTGGAGAAAAAGTGGAGAAAAAAAAGGAGAAAAAGTGGAGAAAAAGTGGAGAAAAAGTGGAGAAAAAAATGTAGAAAAAGTGGAGCACCCTTTGGTACCTTTCATGTGGCACTAAGGGGTGCTTAGCTTTGTATTTAGCCAAAAAAATGAAAAAAAAAATGACGTAGGGTTCCCCCTAGTTTTGTAGCCAGCTAGGGTAAAGCAGACGGCTGCAGCCTGCAGACCACAGCTGGCAACCTCACCTTGGCTGGTAATCCAAAACTGAGGGCACCCCACGCTGTTATTTTAAATTAAATAAATAATTAAAAAAAAAAACACGTAGGGGTCCCCCAAAATTGGATCACCAGCCAAGGTAAAGCAGACAGCTGGGGCCTGATATTCTCAGACTAGGGAGGTCCATGGTTATTGGACTCTCTCCAGCCTAAAAATAGCAGGCCGAAGCCGCCCCAGAAGTGGCGCATCCATTAGATGCGCCAATCCTGGTGCTTCGCCCCAGCTCATCCCGCGCCCTGGTGCGGTGGCAAACAGGGTAATATATGGGGTTAATACCAGATGTGTAATGTCACCTGGCATCAAGCCCTGGGGTTGGTGAGGTCAGGCGTCTATCAGATACCCGACATCACCAACCCAGTCAGTAATAAAAAAAAATAGACGACAAACACATTTTTATTTGAAAAAACACTCCCCAAAACATTCCCTCTTTAACCAATTTATTAGAATGAAAAACAAATCCAGGTCTGCTGTAATCCAAGGGGTTGCCATGACGATCCACACTGTCCCAGTCAATGAAGAGCAGGATGTTCCCCATTGGCTGGGAGAGCAATGCAGTGACCTGAGCTAACATCAATGGGTCAGCCCAGGTCACTGCAGGGCATGACAAGTGCTGCTGTCAGCGAGGTACATTACCTGCGCTGATCTCCAGCACACTGACAGCCCCTGTCACTGAGGTCATTGACCGGCGCCTTCACATCAAGTATCGCGAGAGGTCCGTGACGTCACCGCTAGTCAGTCTCGGGTCGGAAGCGAGAGGTGATGTGACAAGCGGCGGCCATGGAGGACAATGACAGCGCTGAGATCGGGATGGCGGGACTTCATCACCGCAGGTAAGCCGAGCGGGACCATGTGTGTGTGTGTGTGTGTGTGTGTGTGTGTGTGTGTGTATGTGTATATGCCGCGGGCAGGAGGGGGCGGAGCGAGCTGAGCGGGAAAGTGTGGGCTTCGGGTTACTAACCAAAGCGTTTTGCTTGGATACCCGATGTTTATCTTGGTTACCAGCTTGTGGCAGGCTGCCAGCGATGGCTCCTGCACACTGTAGCTGTAAAAAGCCCTGCTTTTTGCTGCTAGAACCGTTCTCGAACGTATCTAGAACTATCGAGCTTTTGCAAAAAGCTCGAGTTCTAGTTCGATCTCGAACAGCCCCCAAAATCACTCGAGCTTAGAACTGGAGAACCTCGAACCGCGAACCGCGCTCAACTCTACTCCTTAGCAAAAGGAGAGCAGAATCTGCGCAGCCTGTCACCCTCCTTTATACCATGACAGTTGGAAGAAATTGTAATAAAGTCTGTCCATCCACTCAAAAGCCAAGACGTGGACATCTAGGCAAAATATCAAAGTCAATAAGTTGACCCATCAAAAAGACTAAACGCTGCATTACGTCGTTTGTGCGTCACAGGCAAATCGCTGCCCATGGCGCACAATATCATTAGTCCCCGTCACACATACTTACCTGCCTAGCTGTGGCTGGCGAACTGCCTCTTTTCTAAGGGGTCAGTTTGTGCAGCGTCACAGCGATGTCACAAAACAGGCGACCAATAGAAACGGAGGAGCGGAGAGCAGCCGAAGGAAAGACACGCCCACCTCGTTGACCGAGGACGCAGGTACGGTGTTGTTCTTCATTCCTGGGGTGTCACACATAGCGATGTGTGCTGCCTCAGGCACGGCGAACAACCTGCGTCTTGCACCAGCAACGATATTTGGGATTTGAACGACCTGTCAACGATCAATGATTAGGTGAGTATTTTTGATCGTTAGCGGTTGTTCGTACGTTTCACACGCAACAACGTCGCTAACGAGGCCGAATGTGTGTCACGAATTCCGTGACCGTCAACGGCATATCGTTAGCGATGTCGTTGCGTGTAAAGCCCCCTTTACAGTTCTGGCACAACAAACATGGCAATGGAGGTGGCTCATATGCTTCATAATAGTGAGATCACAGACATGCAAGCATTGTGTAACACACATTACATAAGTTTGGGATGGTGGACTGTTAGAAGGATGAAAAAGCCTTGACTTCAATATTATCATAAGAAGCAACTGCTCAAGTTTGCCACAAAGTGGACAGCAGAAGCCTGGAAATGGGTGATTTGAAGTGAAGAGACAAAAGTCAATAAACGAGGTTCTGATGGGGCAAAGGTGCTGTGACGCCCCAGGTGTGATGATCCTGTTCAGGGATGCCACAGGGCTTGTTTGATATGGCAAACAGGTAATGTCAGTTTTTATTTTATATGTCATGTAGGGAAGTAATGTCCCAGCATGGGTGCAGTACTCAGTGGTGCCTGACCGGGTCAGGGGCGCCATATTCCCCCTTGGTTATCAACAGCACGTCCTCGGGCTGCAAAGATAATAAAAACATAACACAAATTTTTCCCACACAGGGGAGATATTTACATGTAAACATACCAGGTACCATACCACCACCACCCACCACCCATGAGTCTTTAACCCAAGACCCGAATACGAAGTAATCACCAGTCTTTTGGTGACCTGGTCTCGGCCTGGTCCGCCGTAAACCATTTTGGCGACAGTCCTCCTTATCCTGGTGGCGTAATGTAGGCCCCATAAATAGGCCTACCTGCTTCGTTTCTTTGTGCTTGAGAGCAGGCCCTATAAACAGGTGTACCCCTTGGTGGTGCAGAGCCATGCCCCTCAACAGGCAGACTCTGGGGTTGGTACCACTGGGGTAACTATGTACACTGCGAGAGTTTGTGGTTATAGCCAGTTCATAACCTGTAGTCCATATAAAGTGCACATAACCTGGTGCTAAGAATATTTGAAGAGTTCACGTAAAAGTCCTTGCGGGCACATTTTACTTAAACGTTACTGTAACTTTTATAAAACATTTTAAACTATACTTTTTTTTTATTAAATTGACTATATTGACTTCTGCCTTCCAAGGGCAGTGCTTGTTACTTCAGTGCACTGATCCTTAGAGGTCGTGTCATGGGCGTCCCCTAGCAATGCTGACAATGGGGACCTGGTTGAAGCGGTGGGGGTGGAGCCTGGGCTCACTGAGGTTCCCCTTGGACATGGCACCACATCTAAAGCGAACCAGCCTCTCTCCGCCATATGCCGTGTAAACTCCACCACGTCCCCCATATACAGGTCACAGCCAGGGTGACCCCGCTGCAAATGGGATTGCATGTCCTGCCGGGACACACAAATCCCCTCTTTTACCCCTGCTTCCACAATAAAACCCCACCCCTTACGGCAATTGAACTCCTCCACTACTCCTAGGTGGAGGGGACCTCTAGCCCAGGATCCGGTCCGCCGTAGGGACTGCTTTTCTTGCAGGTCTCGGGCCTCCAACTGCTCACTCCCCGGGATGGGCTCCACAAGGGGGCATGGGGGACCGGCTCTCACCCGTCGTCACTCTCTGCAGGCTTGTGATGTTGAGATGGCCCTGGGGTGGGCCTCCCTCCGCAGTGACATCACCTGGTCATCAGCGGGCCACCAGGTGAGTGAAGTGCTCTGCATCCTTTGCTCCCTGCTGGGGTTTGCTGCGACCTGGTTAAGTCGGGTAGGTGTTGGGATGGCGGTTGCCACTGACTGCAGGACCTGTTCTCCCTCCCTGGCGGAGGGTGCTGCAACCTCATCTGGTCGGCGGGGGGACAGCAGCGCGGCCTTGGCTTTAGGTACACCAACATGGTCTCCCTCTCTTACAGAGGGTGCTGAGACCTCCTCCGGTCGGGTACATGGTAGCTCTGAGGTTGAGCCTTTGGCAGCCGGGCAGTATGGTGGTGGGTCTTCAGGATCTCTTTCCAGTGGAGAGGGTGCTGCGACCGCTTCAGGTCAGGTAAGCAGCAGCTCGATGACCAGGTCTTTAGCAACCAGGTGAGCTGAGGACAGGGCACCTGGACCCCTCTCCAGCGGAGATGGTGCTGCGACCGCTTCAGGTCGGGACGGCGTGGGCGGCGCACCGGCTTCCGATGGTAGCGCCGGCGGGATCAGCAGACCAGGTAAGGCAGGGGTAGCATCGGACTCACCCGGAGTCGGGCCGGAGACATCCAGTGGCGGGGTCTCTGTTGCTGGTGGTGGTTTGGGCTGAGCATGGGTGGTGCCTCCAGGTGAGCCCCGCTGCACGGACAGCCGCAGGCCTCGGATCGACGCCAGCATTCTGCTTTTCCAGGCGGCTACTTCCCGTTTCTGCTGTTCCTCCATGCGGTCAGCAATCTTATCAACCTCCACTTCTAGCTCCTCTGCCGTCAGGGGCCTTGACCAGCCCTGCTCCCTCTGATCACCCTTTGCCATCTTGCTCCTTCCCTAGCTCATCAGCTTCTCCTCAGGCTCTGACCTTAGTTTCATTTCCCCTCCCACAGGGCTGGGATGTCCCAGCAGTCCGGGGACAGATCAGCCCCCATCTCCTCCTCCGTGGGCGGTTACTTTTTCTGCACGGGCTGCAGCCTTTTGAATGGCGCGTTTTCAACGGTGGCAAAGAAAATGGCGGCAGTTCAAATTTTTCAAGTGGACCGCCTGTCACCCGTCTGAATGGGTCTAGTCCACGATCCTGTTCGTGACGCTAAAAAGAAGATGAGATGACCCAGGTGTGATGATCCTGTTCAGGGACACCACAGGGCTTGTTCGATATGGCAAACAGGTAATGTCAGTTTTT